>NC_139027.1:126817737-127359754 GCF_964662115.1 Mustela nivalis | reverse complement strand
GCTGAAGTTCATGGGTTTTATACTTCTGCGTAACTCTGGTGTAATATTGTGATTTCTTAGAAATAAAGTTTTAGTCATTTAGATGACCAAAAGTATATTTCTCATGTGTAATTGGTCTTTGTCCATGGTTTCTGGCTCATAGCTTCCTGAACCCTTGGAATTTTCTAAGTGTCAGGGGCCCTAAAGGTGTCTTTTGCTATGTCTTTGCTATTGCCAAGGGTGACTTTTGGACCCCACCTAAGGAAGAAGCTGGTTGCTGGGAGGATCAGCCCCTAATTAGAGGGTTGGAACATTTAGTTTCACAGTCCCACAGTCTCACCGCACCCCCAGCCTATTGGACCTCTGGGGAGAGGTGAAGGGCTAGAGGTTGAATCATCCAGTAGCTGATGACTTCGTCAATAATGGCCATGCAGTGGAGCCTCCATACAAATCCATAAGGACTGGGCTTAGAGAACTTTGGGGGAGATTGGGGAGAGCAGCACTTCTGGAAAAGGCATTGAGGCTCTGCACCCCTCCCCACATGCCTCACCCTATGCATCTCTTCTATCTGGCTGGCTGTTCCTGAGTTACAACATTTTACAATAAACTAGTGATCTACTAACATGTTTCTTTGAGTTCTGTGAGCTGCTTTAGAAATTGGAACCTCCAAACTGTAGCTGGGAGGTCAAAAGCACAGATAACAGCCTGAGGCTCATACCTGGCATCTAAAGTGGTGGGGTATGGGACAGTCCTATAGAACTGAACCCTTAACCTATGGAATCTGATGCCATCTCCAGGAAGACAGTGTCAGCCTGAGTTTAATTCTCAGAGACCCTGCTGGTATCTGAGGATTGCTTGGTGGGATGGAAGGGAAAAACCCCCTTCCACCACCACACACACACACAACAGAACTGGGTCCAGGAACCCTCATAGACCTGACTAACCCAAGTGCCTTCAAGATGCAGTGATTTCTTATGAGTAAGCAGTAGGAAGACACACATTTGATTCTTGAGACTCACATACTTGCATATTTTGCCTTTTATTTTCATTGACACACTACATTGAGACTGTTGCTGGAGGTAGAGCTTAGTCAAGTGGAATTTTCAACTGGTTCTAGGGCTTTCTGGGAGACCATCCCAATAAAGCTGGCTAAAAATGATTCTCCTTCTAAGCACACTCTTCTGTAACTCAACTGCATGCCCAGTAACATCACAAGTTTATGGATTTTGTCCACTTGGGGAAGAGCCAACAATAATTAGATAGTTTACATAGCAAAGATTCAATTGCCATGTAAGCATATATTCACAACATTATCCATGGAAACTGTGAGATTCACCAACGATCTGGGGACCAATGTGACTCTTAGAATATGAGCTTTGCAGTTTGATTCTTACACATTCTTATTGACTGAGCTCCTGCCAAGTGTCTGATCAGTCTGTGCTGATAGATGCATTAATCTTTTATAGGTTCCCAAGGATGGTCCTGGTGCCATCTATTAACTCATGTCCCAGTATACCTACTTAGTGTCATTGTTAAAGTTGTCCTGTGCTAGGCAATAGCAGCATCTGATATGTTTATAAGTCGTTCTGTCTGGGGAAGAAGTTTATGAGGTGATCAGAGCCAGGAAATAAAAGGAACAAAGTATGTACCTAGCCCGAAAAGAAATGAAGAAATAGAATTAGAAGATGATTTCAATGGGAGAAGAAATGGCAAAGACAGATTTAAAATTATAATTAAAAACGCAGGGGGTGGGTGGGAGGTTGGGGAAACCAGGTGGTGGGTATTAGAGAGGGCACAGATTACATGGAGCATTGGGTTTGGTGCAAAAATAATGAATACTGTTATGCTGAAAATAAATAAAAAATAAATTTAAAAAAAAACACATATGTATATTTTTTCTTTATATAACAAATCAAACCTGCAACTAATTAACCAGAACCTCACTTTTGTTGTTTGCAGGAGACCAAAATCAACTGCGTTCGCCTGGCTACAAAAGGTATGTTGGCATGTCCTTGTCTGTCTTCAGCTGTTTAAGTATTTCTCCTTCTAGCCATGGAGGGAAAGTTGAGCCAACAATTACTAAAAATAAAATTGTTATTTTCATTGGAGTCATTTGCATCTAGGTATTAATATATACCTACAGTATATATTAATAACACAGTGCCTAAAGCCTAGTAAGAACTCAAAGCATATTTGGTGAATCAGTGGGTAGATGGATGGATGGGTGGACGGATGGACGGATAGACGGATGGACAAATGGACAGATGGATGGATGCATGGACTAGTATATTAATCAGTAGAGTGGTGAATATAAATTGACTCAAATGTTCTTCTGCTATAAATTTTGGTTCTATTTGGGTCTGTTTATGTGTATATTTTTTAAGCATGTCTGTCAAACCTATCTTCTGAGTTTTGTACTTTCCACTGGGTTTGGCTTTCACAAATGAGGTGATAGTGTTGGTGCCTTTAGTAATGAGAAAACAAACACTGCATTGTTATGTATATTTATCCCAGTACTTATTCCAAAAACTAAGGCGGCATTGTTCAGGCTCATCACTTTCTGTTTTTCTAATTATAATTGAATTGCCTGGCCCTTTCAATTGGTACATGTTTCTGTTTATTACTCTTTAAAAAAAAAAATCAATGAACGGTTTGTTATCATTTAACCTATTACAAGGTTGAATGGCTAGAAATCAGGTTTATCTTTTTGTTATAGAATGGATATTTTTAACAACCATTCTCTCCGTATAAACACACCAAAATCGAACAATCCTGTGGTTCCCTGCATTTATTGACAACCCATTCAGTTACATAGGATGCTTCCTCAGAGATGACAGTTATAAATATAAGTAGGCATATAATCATAGGTAGAAACCATAAACAAAGATGATGATCCAAGTGTGTCTATGCGTACATGAAGATATACACACATGCACACGCATTCAGAGGAAAATGCACACGTGTGTAGGAAGAGGAAGAGATGAGGGCATGGGGAAAGAGAGAGAGAGAAAGAGTAGAATAATTGGGGTTATTTGACAAAATGTGCACAAAGGCCTATCACTTGTGACTTTCATAACTTTGGAAAAAACCAGCTCAATCTGTAGGCAGAAGAGGGAAGGGGATAGGGAAGGGAGAAGACGAAAGCACTGAGGACTCACCATGATAAGAACTCACTCTGATTTCACATAAGTCATGAGAGGCCGGTGTGTCCCTCACTTGTTCGCTCTCAGGAACTCTGGCTACTGGACAGAAAGAGATAAAATACTCTTTGTGAGGCAAGGAGAATTGATGGCCTGCAAACAGAAGTGGCACAAATCACAGGCTGTGGCAGACTTTCCCACGGAAGAAAGCAGATAATCCAGAAGGAAGAACATTATCAAGAGGATAGCACCAGAGCTCCAGACTGCAAGCAGGACAGCCGAGTGTCTGCGGTGTCCTGCTTAAAGGGGCAGCCCGGCAAGGGAAGAAAACTCACAGGGAGACCTCCCTCACCCACGGTGATGGTGTTCTGTGGCTCCCCTCCAGCTTTTGACCTCTAGACAAGGGAGGGGTTGAGGCAATTGTTCTGCCTTCCATGGGCCTGTGGGATTCGAGGCATACCCTCTGGACAAAACTCTACTCCTAAAGGGTAGTTGGTTTTCTAAATCAGGAACCCGTGGTTGGATGGGCAGTAGGTACCTACGGGGACTTTTGAAAGAATAACTAAAACTCTACTGGTGATTTCAGGATTGAGGCCCACCATGCCATACTTCTGTGGAGCTGCCTTGCTCCTTTGAGGAGAATTGCAGAGGTCTTTAAAGAACTAGAGCAGAAAGCTTGTACCTCTTGGTAGCATAAGAATTTCTCCTCCTGTCTGACCTTTAGGACACAGTCTTCCTTAGTGGAGTGTGTACTTAGTGGAGTGTGTACTCATATAGTGGGAGTGTGTACTCACACCCATATGAGTGTGTACTCATGTGGGTGTGTGGAAAGATGAGAACAAGTGAGTCAGGATGAATGCCCAGCCAGCTGGCCAGGATAGTCAGAGGTAGATTCCAAGGGCCGACACTCTCACTTTCCAGTCCCTCAAGGGCAATCACTTCAGCCCCAAGAGACAGAGCTCTAGGAGCTCCTGAAGTGGGACAGAGAGCTGGAGAATGCAGAGTGCCAGTCTTGCAGACTCCAGGGCGTTAGCCCTCTCAGTACAACCTAGATAAGAGAACACTTGTTGGAAAAAAAAGCCAAGAAAAAGCAAAGAAAAGGAGACTTCTATTTGGTTGGTGTCTTCTCTGTGCCTTGAGATAGCCTGGGGGCATCCAGGCTTGATAAAGTCAAACCCTCTCTAAATCTGAGCACTGCTCTGTATCAAGGACCTAAGGCCAGGAAGCCATATTCGACCCATCTCTTTCCTGAATCAAATTTCCCACTTTCTGAGTTTGCTGAAAACACTTTCCCCTTTAACAGGGGAAAATAAGATACTGGGAATCCCACAGGCATCGGCAGTGGACGATGTGGCTGTGGCATATTCCCCTGGCCATCCAGCTCCGTCCAAGTGCTTCCACCACCTTCCTGTCATCATGGCATCTTCCTTGTGGGGCTGCCAGGGGGCATCCAGCCTCTGGAGTGTGATCGCATGTGCAAGCTTGAGGCCACCGCCCTGGCTGGTGTGTTGTCCGTGACCCTGGTGATTCCAGATGGTGTCTGTAGTCATCTGTGTGAACTAGAGGGTTCACAGGGAGAATGTAACAGTCCCCAACATTTCAGGCAGGGTCATTCTACCCTGACCCCAAGTGCAGCACCTCTTCTGCTAGATTCCACACCTGGATCCAGCATGGGGCTCTAACCCTTGTCTGTCTTTAATGTCCCTGATAGTCACCCAAACTCTAATGTAATGCTGCCCAGTTTGGATGGTTGCAAAGCAAGGGACCTGGATTATTCTGTGGCTGCTTTACCAAAAGTACTACCAGCTGAGTGAATGAACAACAAAATTTCTTTTTTTTTTTAAGATTTTATTTATTTATTTGACAGGCAGAGATCTCAAGTAGGTGGAGAGGCACAGAGAGAGAGAGAGAGAGCGAGAGAGAGAGGAGGAAGCAGGCTCCCCGCTGAGCGGAGAGCCCCATGCGGGGCTCGATCCTAGGATCCTGGGATCATGACCTGAGCCGAAGGCAGAGGTTTTAACCCACTGAGCCACCCAGAACTACAAAATTTCTTGTCTCACAGTTGTGGAAGCTAGGTTATCAGTAGGGTTGGTTCCTTTGAGAACTATGAGGGAAGGATCTGATCCATCCTAGCTGCTGGCAATCTTTGATGTTCCTTGGTTTTTTTATCTTTCATAGCATTCCCTCTGTGGACATCTTGTATCCAAGTTTTCCCTTTTTTTAGGGACTGATACTGTTAGGTTAGGAGCCTACCTTACTCTAGTTTAACCGCATCATAATTAACGAATTATATCTACAAACCCTATATTCTGAGATGTTCTGAATATAGGGTTTGTAGACGGTGCATTCTGAGACCCTGGAGGTTAGGATTTCAGTATATGAGTTGGGGTATGGACACGTAGTTCAACCCATAGCAGAACCCATACAGTTAGGGGTAATATCCATGTGGTTTCCCTTGGAGCCTCTGACTATTCTATATTCATGGCACAATCCCAATAGCTTTTAAGAATGTGCAAGGACCAGGAACTAGTCCTGTCAGGGGGTTCCTGATGGTGAGCTGAGTTCTAGATTTGACTGCTGTTCCCTTGGGAAGCTCATTGGGGCTGTTTGGGGGCAGAGAAGCTGCAGGTTCTGTGGAAGGAGCCCTGGACAGAGAGTAAACACAGTGAGCCATCCACACACACCCAGTGGCTAGGTCTGTGACAGCCACTCTCAGGCTCCATAGGGTGGTGAAGTATCAGGTCCTGATCCAGTCATGCTTCTGGGGTCTGAGCAGGGCCCACCTCCTGGGATAGGCACTACCACAGCTGATTGAGAGGATCTCTCACAAGGAGCTCCTTGGTCTTAACCACTAATTTCTCCATCACGTTTTGCCATGGCGGGAAGTACCTGGCACATCACTGGTACTTGAAAAATGCCTGCTGAAATGAGTAAATGCGTTTGAAGCCAGCATCTCACTGTAACAAGGGTCAGAGACCTTGAAAGTCCCACTTCATCTTCCTGAAACTCAGAGGCACCATATTTAACGTTATGTCCATCTCTTCATTTACAGAACATTTTTTAACACACCGACTGCCAGTGGTTTGATGATAAACCTACTCTTTGTAAAAGAAAACTTCTTATTTATAGTCTCTGTTGATCTCAAGGATGTAAATATCCCCACCATGTTCAATGAAGTTACCGATGGTTTAACAACTGGCTTGCAAAATAGCCAAGAATGTTTTACAGTTGGTTTTAGCAAGATGGGACAAGCCAGCTCCTGTACATGAAGACCTCTACCATCCAGTTTGTTAGAGGATCAGATGATACAATATGTGTACAAGTGTTGTACTGCAAAGTGTTTTGGATAAAATTATTGTCAATGAATGTTATTTCCTTCGTATGGTTGACTCGCTGAGCATCTGTGAATGGGACACTTTGAAGAGAACTACAGTTTTTATGGTGAATCAGCACACATGGTCCTGGTCCTCAAGGAGCTCCCAGTCTACTGTGGAAACAGACCTTACATGTAGGATTTTAACAGATAATCATGAAGTTATAATTGTGATCAGAGCTTCCAAAGAGAAGTGAAATGTACTGAATGGGGACTAAAATATCAATGGTGCCAAAGGCTCAGGCAGTAATGGCGGATATGTTCCTAGGCCATCACCTGGGGTTCTGCTTCCTTGGGACTGGTATAGCATAGGAGACTTTGTGTCTCTCTGCCCGTCATCACCCCTTCTCACCTAACACTGGGAATTGCATAGGACCAGGACCAAGCGTTGGATTTGGGAGATCAACTGACTGAGCACATCAGAATGTGAGAAGAGCCACACCCCTGGCCCAAAGTCCCTATAAGGGCCCAAGTCCTCAGTATTTACAGAGGATTTGGTGGGTATATTCACATATCACCAGGGGACACTATTTATTTACAGAACCAAAATTGAAGACACAGCTAAGGGACTGTGGAGTGGGAGTTTGGTATTTGCAAGTAAAAGGGGATAATCCTAGGATCAGAACAAGCTGACCTCAAAAGCCTTGAAGGCAGTCTTTTTCATTGGTGGGGGACTCATTGGCACTACCCAAGATTCACATTCCTCTTCACTTTGTTCCTCAGCCAAGGTTTGCCTGTGATTGACTTTGGCTGGAGGTTTAGAGGAATCTGAATGTAAGTTCAGCCATAGTGGGGAAGTGGAGTTTATCAATGAGCTGCTAAAGACAAATGGGACCTCTCTTAAGAGAGATTCCCTAGAAGTAGAGCCTGAGGCAGGGATTTGGGCTCAGGGAAGGTATTAAGGGAGGGCCCTTGGAAGAAATCTGTAAATGAAAGAGGAAAGTGGGAGAGGTAGTAAAATGCTAAGCAAGAATCTATTCTCAGATAAATTAAAGCCTAGGCTAGATAAGGTAGAGTATAAACTTCTCCCAAGTTGTTCTGCCTTGAACAAGAAGACCAGAATTTCTGCCTCTCCCCCCCGGAACAATTAGTTGTTGGTACTCCCCTGTTCCTTTCCCCTTCTCCCTCTCCTCCATCTCTCAGGGGGCTCCAGGGCGGGGGGGTGGCAGTGCTGAGTCCCGCACATGTATCAGGAGAAAGTCATAGGTATAAGCCCTTAGTCTCAACACTCAGAGCAACTGGGGATGGTGCACCAACCCCAAAAGGGAAGAGTGGCACCAGTGGCATCTACCATGTGCTCTTCTTATACAGGGGATGTGTTTCATTGTTGGGTTGAGGGATAGCAAAAAGATCATGGAATTGCCTCCAATTCAAGAGCCGAAGGAAAATTCTAAAAGCCCTCTGCTTGGCACACTGTACTCTTGGAACTTGTTCAGAGCCATAGAGAGAAAACTTAGGCTAATGGGTTAAAAAAAAATTAAATTTTGGTTTAGAAACAGAACTATTATTTATTCTTTGAAGGGAAGGCAGTACAAAGACTACTTAACAATGAGGTTTCATTTGTATAGTTAAAACAGAAAATGTAAGACAGGGCAAGTAAGGGAAAGGTGCATTTAGACCCCTTAAATAATGTTTACGTTACATTGAGGGTTGGGCTCAACTTAGGAACCAGGTTGGAGATATAAGCTGAGTCCGCTCCGAGGTGACCCTTGGGAAAATGGAGCACATAGAAGTTTGGAGTGGGGTACTTAGACTTCTGAGGTACTGAGGCTCAAGGAGGAGGGGGGAACAGGCCTCCTGTGGAAGATGATTATCCCATGTGGTGATGATGCCCGTGTTCCAGGCTGTACCTGCTGAAGGAGGCACCTCGCATGTCAGCCCATGCCTTCAGAGTAGATCAAGGGGAAAATGGTTTCTGACCCAGAGGCTTAGTTGTAAAACCATACCAGTCCATTTCTGTTCCAGAAACTGATGTCCAGCTCCACTTGCTGTGACAGGGACCTTTCTTCTGTCCCACCAAGTTCCTTCCACCATGGGACACTTCATTTGGACAGAGCTTCAATATCACGAGTCCATATTTGGCTCCCGATTCTCTCTGCCTGTGAGTCTTTGTGGTCACATAGATCCTATCTGCCTTTTCTCCTTCCAGAAAATGAAAATTTGCTTTCTTTGACTTTGACTGCCTGCCCTGGTTAGGGTCAAGCTGTCTGCCCTCTCCCTCTTAGAAACTCTCTGGCCACCAGCAGGCAGCAGCATTCCCGTCTCTGGCACCAGTCATCAAGGGAACACAGCTGGCTTTGCAGACTCCCGCTGGGTGCGCCCGAGTGGCAGTTGGAAAAATCAGCTTTGATTTGATTTGCAAACTGAGCCTAGTCATTGAGACAAAATAAATCCGGAAACCCATAAAGCCATTTGCAGAGTTGCTTTGCAGAAGACAGCCACAGTTTTAATCTAGTAAACACTCTCTAACGATCCCATTAAAACAACCCCCTCGGAGTAGGTGCTGAAAGCTGAACTCCAGAATAATGAAGCATGAGATAAGGGGCCAATGTCACCAATAGTTCCATGCTGCCCTGTGGTAGTGATAGACTAAAACCATTGTCCCAACGGCAACAGGCAAGAGGCGTGGGCAATGGTCTTTTGTAAAAGTAGCTTCTTTTTATAATGGCTAAGCCTGAGGTAGACCATTTCATCCAGCATTTTCTCTTCTCTCTTCATAATGAATTCTCACCCCTGCAGAGACTGGCAGGACAATAAATACCCATTCTTCAGTGAAATGCCCTCATTTTGCTGATACTAAGACTAGAGCCAAGAAGGGGAAATGATGTGTACTCGGATTCCTTAACCCTAAGAATAACATGTTACAGGTGGTGTGAGAAGCCAAGCACAATGTAGGAATTATCTCCTATCAGATAGGAAATGCCCACTGCCTGCCCTTCTCTCTTCTGTCGATCTAATTCTATATGGGAGGTTCTGTTTTATATGAAGCTTCTTTGAGAGGCTGCATGGAAAAATGGGGAATTAGAGTCACCTGGATTCAAATCCCATGTCCAAAGCTTAACTGTTTGACCTAGGATAAATCAAACCCCTTTTAGTCTATCACACCCATTTTAAGCCAGAGGTCATTGACTCTTTCTCCCAGTTATTTGAGATAATGCACATAAAAGGTCAAGAATATAACAGATGATAAACATCTTGAGCTTCCCTCGTCATTCTTCTGAATGTTCTCTGATAGGAGACCTAGAGGTCCAAGCCTCTCATTGCTATTCTCCAAGGAAGAAAAGCCAAAGCCTGGACTCTGGTCATTTCCCCTATGATTCCACAAATCACATGTTTATCAGATGAACTCAGGCTAGATCCAAAGTGCAGAAACAGAGGCAAAGGAAGGATGTCAACCTCAGCTCGTAGTCTTTAAGCTCTTCAGCTATAGGTTATTGTGTTTAGATTAGATTCTAGCAATCCTATTTTTATTGACTGAGTGTAGCATTTTGCTCATGCACCTGTTAGCCTTTGACTGTAGCATTTTTTTCTTTTCTCATTATCTACCCAGCATTTTCAGGAGGGACTCAGGACCACAGGATGCCCAAATCTAGCCATGGTAGCTGGAGTCAAGACCCCAGTGAAGGATCACTTATGAAAGGTAGACTGTAGTGAGTCCATCTATTGGAAGACTCTTGGCTATTGTTCAGACCTTAGAAATCCTACCAGATTTTTTTTTAAAGATTTTATTTTTTTATTTGATAGAGAAAGTTCACAAGTAGGCAGAGGGACAGGCAGAGAGAGGGGGAAGCAGGTTCCCTGCTGAACAGAGAGCCTGATGCAGGGCTTGATTCCAGGACCCTGAGATCATGACCTGAGCCGAAGGCAGAGGCTTAACCCACTGAGCCACCCAGGCACCCAGAAATCCTACAGATTTTAAGAGGGGGAAAGCCCAGGGTGTGTGCTTGGTGGTTAGGGTAGGGTAGTGCAGTTTCTCCCTATGCAAGCCCAATGAAGTGAATTTTCCGCAATGGGGGTTCTCAGAATTGCTTGCGTGTGACAAGCTTGCCTTGACCCTTGGCCCCTTTTGTTCTCACCCAGTGCTCTCTATGTCCTAAAATGCCAAAGGAGTTAATGTGGCTTTTCCTGAAGGTTTTATGACAAAATAGAAGGAGAGAATTACACCATAAGTAAACTAAAAGTAACCAAAAATGGCATTCATATATCCCAACCCATTAATATTTTTCTTGCTACAACTACTGGTACAGCTCCTTAGTCTTCTTTTATCGTTCTCCTATCCCTACTCTCTAGACTGTTCAAACTGCTCCTCCACACTGCCAATACACATACATATGTTTTCCATACCCCACTCAGGAAGACAAAGCTGGTACAGTGGAGTCCCGGAAAACCAAAACCACAACCAACACTTGTCCTTCAAGCATTTCCTTGGGAAGTCTCAATTCATCCCTGTGAACTAGAAATGAGAATTATCTACCCAAGACCTGAGACACCTGAGTTGACCTTAGCTCAAATCTGATGCTGCAAAGCAATTACATCTTACAAAGGGAATAGCAGGCTTTTAAAATCATGAGTCAAAGAAAGGGGGATATCTGGGTAGGCTGAAGTCAAGGGCTAGAAATAGAAGAAGGTTCCATTAGAGCTTTCTCTGATGGGGTTTCACATAGTGTTGAAGGAGCAGGGTGGTGAAGGGGGGCTTAATGAAAATTAACCATCTACTGTATACCAGTCACAGGCCTATGTATGCTGACATGAGTTGACAATGCAATGACAGAATTAAAACCCGGCATGTATTGTGCACTAAATAAATAGTGATCATCCTTATTACCCTTACTTAAAAAACGAAGCAGTAGAAGCCCAGAAAGGTTGAATAAAGACCTCAAGGACCCACAGAACTGTAGCTGAGCTCTAACTCTAAATAAAGCTCATGGCATTCCCATGGCACCATTTTGAATCTTGTCAGTGACACAGACTGGGTGAGATTCTATGAGCCACTGTCAGAGTCTCCTATCTCCTATTTGTTAAACCCTTCCATGCCTCTTTTCCAGTAATAGTTGATAGTAGAATCTTTAGGGTGTGATGGGTCTTTTGTCTCTTTGGCAGTGTCCAGGCTAAGTCCTGGAATCTGCAGCAGACCCGGTACCACAAAGAGCCCTCAGCCTTCCATGTTACTACAATATATTGAAGCTGACAAACCAAGAAGTTAGTTTGTCTTCAAGGTTATCTGCTTCAATGTCATCTTTAGCCCATTAGCATCTCTTTCTACTCAACATTCTTTGCTTTAGAAGGGAATAAAAGTCAAAAGGGAAGTCTGAGGCACTCAGCATTGTGACCTCCTTCTTGCATGGTCTTACTATTTTAATTAATTAATTAATTTTCATATAAATATATATGAACATAGGCTGGAAATATGGAGAGAGTGGAGTCATGAAGCCTCTAACAGAAAAGCTGTATGATGGGGAACCAGGTTGTAGAAGAGAAGACAAGAAACTAGTACCTTTTCTTCTGCTGGATTAGTTAGGATACGAAAGGCTTTGCTGCAACGACAAATGAATACCCAAATATCAGTAGCTTGATACCAAAAAAGTTTGTTGTTATGCCATCTAGAATATATGTGGCCTCATAAAAACCCCACAGCAGGGGAAGAGAAAGGGTGGGGTTAGTAATCTGGATCTTGAATACCTCACTTAGAAATGACTTGTGTCACTTGCACTTACATGGCCTTGATGAGACTTGGATTCTTCTATGTGCCTAAGGAGGAGAGGTAGGCCAGGTACCAGAAAACACTTGTCATCTCTACCCAAAAGGTTTGAGCCCCTTTGCTGTTTCAGCTTCCCTTTATGTCCTGCTGAGACCCGTGATCCATTACTTATCTTCTGCTCTTCCAACCCCACTAGGAAAACCTCTTCCCATCCCCCTACCTGTCCAGCTATACCCCTGTTTCTGCCCCTTATAGCTGAGCACTGCTGCTCGGCAGAGTTGTAGCCCTAGGTTGGTAAGGTGGGGAGACTCCACAGGGCCTGTCCACCAGGCTTCAACTATTAGAGAAACTAGTAGAGAAACTGAAACTCAGAAATGTAATTTTCTAAGCAACACAGCTAGCAGGTAAATACTAAACCGGAATTTCACTTATTCATTTAGTTCTTAATAAACACATATTGAGTACAACTTCCTATTGATTGTGGCCTCTTGTCCCAGATGGGTTAAGATCTTTGTCTTTGGATTTGGAGAGTCTTTAATTCTAGGCTGGAAAAGGCACTTAACTGCTCTGTGACTTGGTTTCCCCATCTGTAAAACAGTGACAATATCACCACTTACTTCATGGGGCTCATGTAAGAATTTAATGGGCCAATGCATACAAAGTGCTTCGTGCAACGCCGAGCTTATAATAAGCACTCCACAAATAGCTAGTGGGAGAACAGCAAACAGATAAATTCTATCAATATGGCGTGATGAAGTGCTGTGATGAAGGTAAATCCAGGATGCTCTGGGAGCCAAGAAGGGAAACATAAATCGGTTTAGGTTGTGCCTTTTCAGGAATGTAGTTATTGAGACAAGTTTTGAAAGAGTGACCGTTATCATATTGAACAAGGCTGGAGAGTAAGGCAGGAGATCTTCCGCGTTGATGAAGTAGCATGTGCAGATCGCTGGAGACTGGAAGCATGCTGAACTTGAATGGGTCAAAGCAAAGGAATAGATGCCTATGTGGCCAGAGGCACATATGTGGGCACACACTATGTGACCACACACCACAAGGAGTGATCAGAGGTGGGGCTGAAGGAGAGAGCAAGGCCAGGACACTGAAGACTCTATATAGCCCCAGAGCATATTTATGAACTTGGCCCTGAGATCAAGGGCCAGTTGGGAGCCATTGGAGGTGTTTAAGCAGACCGCCTTAGAAGGTGGATGAGATGGGGATCTGGGGCACAGACAAGACAAGACCATGGGAGAACAGGTAGGAAGCCACTGAAATAGGCCAGGTGGGAACACCAAAGTCATATCCTCTCTCAACCTTCTGTTTCTTTTTGACATGTGAGCCATGTCTTGCCTACCTCCAAGGGTGGGGAAAAATTAATAAAAGTAGCCACTTAGAATAAGGTTGGCAAGCTGTTTTGTAAAGGGCCAGATAGTAAATATTTTCAGTTTTGCAGACTACATGGTCTCTGTCACACATACTCAACTTGATCATGGTAGAACAGAAAGCAGCCATAGGTAAGAAATATAAAATGAGTGTGACCATGTTCCAATAAAACTTTATTTATGGACACCAAAATATGAATTTTATATAATCTTCATGTGTCATAAAATATTACTCTTCTTTTTGGTTTTATTTCCCCCAACTGATGAATCACCAAATTCTGCCCCTGAAACTAAGAATATTCTATAAGTTAAAAAAAATTGAATTTAAATAAAAAATTTAAAAATAACAAATAAAAATTTTTTAAAAGTAAGGTCAAATTGGAAGGGGAGGTGAACCATGAGAGACTATGGACTCTGAAAAACAATCTGAGGGTTTTGAAGGGGCGGGGGGGTGGGAGGTTGGGGGAACCAGGTGGTGGGTATTGGAGAGGGCACGGATTGCATGGAGCACTGGGTGTGGTGCAAAAACAATGAATACTGTTATGCTGAAAATAAATTTAAAAAATAAAAATAAAAAAAGGTAAGGTCAAATAGCAAACACCCCATTTACAAGTGTAAAAACCATTCCTAACTCATGGCCATGCAGAAAACTCTGAGAACCCAGATTTGACCCACAAGCCACAGTTCACTGACCTCTGACTTAGCGTGTACTTTGAAAATGGTGATGCTTCCCACACCGTTAAGAGGAGGAATATTATGATGACAATTGACTGGCAGTTATGTTTTATAGTATATCATGACCTTGCTCAAGCTTGCTATTTATGTGATTTTTTTTTTTTTGAAATGATGTACTTCCTGTTTATTGGTTGGTCTGGAGTGCCCTACCTCTCTCCTCATTTTGCGTAAGGGCTTTATACAGTTCTGTTGATGAATCACTAGAGGAACATGTAGGCTTTCACCAAGCATTAGACACCTTCCTGCCCTTTATATAGTTTTCTTTACAGAGACAAGTAGTCAGTTTCAAAGGCTTAGAGCATTTGTCATGCAAACCAGGATTTAAATACTGCCTCTGCTGGTTACTAGTTCTGGGCCTTGAGCAAGTTATGTCCATGCTCTGATTCATTTCTTCACCTGTTCATTCATTTGTTCAACAGAACAGAGTCTCTACTACGTGCCAGGTACAAGACAAGATCACAGGAGCTCTTAGTAAATGAAACGCGGTGACTTCCTTCAGGGAGCTTACAGAGTCAAGGCAAAGGTGGCCACTAATAACAGGGCAGGGTTATTGCTGTGAGAAAGGAAGATTGGGGTGTTATGGGAAGACAGAATGGGATATCTGTCCCATACACGGTGAGACACCAGAGACTCCCAAGAAAGGAGCTCCAAACTGATTCCTGAAGGGTGAGCGGTTGCTAGTCGGGTAAAGGGGTAGAGAGGGAGTGTATTCCTCACAAGGTGATGAGCCCGGGTAAGGTCTACAGACAAGAATGTAGTGGGCTGTTGATGATGGAGAGGACTTCGTTGCCCTTGAGGGAGAGAGTGTGGAGGAACAGGCAAGGATCTCATCACCGTGGGTCTGAGCTGGAGAAGGGGCTCTGAGGTTTCCCTTACTGATGTCTTTTAGCTGTAGGGTGGAGGGTGGATTGAAAGGGGGCAAGGCCGGAGGCAGGAAGACCAGCAAAGAAGGTGGTATTTTGAGTGCTCCCCAGTGAAGCGTGCGGGTGGCTTGAACCAAGTGGAAATGAGATTGGAGAGAAGAGAGAGGCTTCGAGAGCCTTCCTGGAGAAGACTTACTGAGGCATGCTGAGGGTTTAGAAGTGGGAGGTCAGTAAAAAGGAGAGGCAAAGGATGACTCCCGGATTCCTCCATGGAGCTGCTACGTGGGTGGGGCCACCATTTACTAAGAAAGCAGAGCAGGAGAGAAGACGGGGCGTGGAAATATGATGGGGCTCATTTATAATAATACGGACTTTTCCGGGTTGCTCTCCGCTTTAGAAACATTGTTCGTGAGATACCTAGCAGAGTACCTGGCATGTCGTGGGTGTTTGATAAATGCTGACTCTTACCCTCGTTTCATTTTTAAAAATCGATGGCAGCCTTGTTTGGTTAGATCGCGATGTTCTTTTGCTGTTTAGCGTGAGCTCTTCAGAGCCACAAGAACTGTAGTCTTGTTCACCATGCCGCTCGTTTTCATGTGTGTTTCTTTCTCTCCTTCTCTTCTGCATGCTGCCTGGGGACTGGCTTCCTTGTGGTCAGCACCAATGGGCAGCGCCCAGGTGACCCCGGGGACTCCACTCTGCCTCCTCACCACAGGTGACCACCAGAGCCCTGGGCGGGTGGGAAGGAATTGAGCATGGCCCATGCTCAGGGCGTCCTTCAGGCCAGGTGCACCAGAGAGGAACTGGCAGTCCCTCCACGCCAGCCACCTGTCCACCCATTTACTCTTCCAGCCACCCCCCCCACATTCACCCACCCACCCACCTCTCCATGCCTCCCTTCATCCATGCAGCTCCCCACTCATCCATTCCACTGATGCTTACTAAGTACCTACTATGTGCCAGGCACTGTTCTAGGCATGGAGGGATGCAGTGAGGAGGAAAAGAAGACCTGTTCCTATGCCTTTCTGGGAAGGGAGAAAGCCACCCTAATCAATGCACGATAACTATGAGGGCAGCTACAAAAGAGAGGTGTGTGGTGTTCAAACACACACATACTCGGAGCTCAGAGTGTGTGTCCACATAATTGACAGCTCAGCCGTGATCTGAGTTTGGGGAAGTGGGCCTCCTGTGTCTGTGCTTAGAATGGGACTGGATCTGGCCTCCCCTGTGTCCTGGACAAGCCTTTTTTTTTTTTTTTTTTTTTAAAGATTTTATTTTATTTGACAGAGAGAGAGAGATCACAAGTAGGCAGAGAGGCAGGCAGAGAGAGGAGGAAGCAGGCTCCCTGCTGAGCAGAGAGCCCGATGCGGGACTCGATCCCAGGACCCTGAGATCATGACCTGAGCCAAGGGCAGCGGCTTAATCCACTGAGCCGCCCAGGCGCCCCCTGGACAAGCCTTTTAAATGTGATGGTCCTCACCTCTCCTGCGTGTTAAGTGGGAATCATAATGGCTGCCTCTAAGGGGGCACCATTTGCTTCTAGAATCTGCACGTGCAGAGTCTTCTGGAGTTGTACTCCGAGACCACACAAGATAATGAGTGTGGAAGGGCTGGAGTAAGAGTGCCCAGCCTAGGGGAGTATTTGTGTGAAGGATATCAGCCCCTTTCCTCAAACATGCTGTAGTTTGACCACATTTCCCATCAGCATCTGCCTCTCTTCAAAGACTGGGATGCAGAGCCCACCTGTGTCATAGGCTGATGCCTATGGCAGGTCCTACAGACCAAAGAGACCCCACTGCCCTAAAGGTGTGACTCTAGAAGTCCTTGGTGATTTCGGATCTTTACCTGATGCCTCTCTCAAGAGTGGTTGCTCAGACAGTGGCCTTCTTTCTACCAGTCTCTGACTGGCCAGTTTGTCATGGCGGGGGAGGGGGAATGGCCAGCAAGGATGACAGGAGTCTGGCCTCATGGTCCACTTCTGTCCACCCTCTTCCCCAAAGTAGAGATATGACTTCTGGTGAATGTCTTCAGCTGGTTTCTGTAGACCCAGAGCCCGAGATAGGGATTCCTGTGCAAATTGAATGACTCATTAAAGAGAATTCTCAGGAGAGAAAGTCGGGGAGGCAGGATAGGGCAGGATGTGGAGGCCTATGGCAGCTTGAGCCCTCAGAAACCTCACCTTGAAGCCAAGGGGCCAGCAGTTGTGCCACAACGCCAGCCGGCCATTGGCAATCATGGGAGTGCACAGGCCCCTGAGGAGGCCACTCACCTTTGCCTTACGGTCCTTCTGCTGGGAAGGAGGCATCTGTGAGTCTTTAGCAGCCAGAATCCACAGCTGCTGGATGCCTGGTGTACCAATCTGGGAGTGGAGATACTGGGTGAGTCCACAGCACTCACTGCAGCCCAGCTGTCCCTGCCCCCAACCCCCATGGCTCAGCACTCCGCTGCCAACGCTCCAGGAATGTCATCACAATCCCTCCCCACCTAGATGGCCTTAAGCAAGCTGCATAGCCCTTTACCACCTGTAAATCTCATTGTCACACTTTAGAGTCCTGTTACAGATCACTGTTAGGTGACCCTAGGGACTGCCCTGCTCAACAGCCACACGTAGTAGGCCTTCAGGAAATGTCAGTCCCCTGTCATCCCCCATCACAGGCCCACCAGCCTCGCCCTCCCCCCCCGGGGAGGTAGGGAGTCGCACGCGGAAGCATGGTCATGGTGAGGGGAGAGGGACTCTCACCACCGCACGCACAGCCACTCTAGCGAGGTACCGCGTGTCCCCGGAGCCCGCGTGGGAGTTCCATTTCCGCTGGGCCATTGTTCTCTGGCATCTCTTCAAGTCGAGCGGTCTGATAATGTTTTCTTTAAACGGAGCCGATTCTGTTTTGGGCACATTTGTTCTTCCCTCTTGCCTCTGAGGTGTCTGAATGTTCCTCCTCTGACAGGTTGATTTCATCGTGTTCCGTTTGCTTCTCGGCCCTGTTTGATGGGTGAGGGGCCTGCGAGTGTTTCTCTCAGAGCAGAATGTCCCTTTCAGACGGGGTGGTTGCTCGTGCTCATCCCCTGGTAGCAAGAAGGGCCGGTGGAAATCACAACTGCCGGCTCTGCGGGATGGGGGCGGTAGACCAGAAGCTCAGGAAGCCTCTTTTCGGGTCTGCAACAGGCCGGAGAACCGTGGAACCACATCGTGTAGCAGGGAAGAGGCTGGCATTGGGAATGGAGGCTGTGTTCAGCTCTCAGCCCTGCCACCTTCTGGCCTCGGGATGGTGGGCAAGTGATTTCTCCTCTCTGGGCTTCCTTCTCTTCTGGAGTGGGGACCGTGGCACCCCTACTGTAGTTAATCATGAGAACTGGGTATGGTGACAGCCTTAACCTCTTTGCTCAGCTAACTCCAGCTAGCTCTGCAGGTCTCTGACATCCTGGCTGTGCTGGAGGGCTGGGCTCCTCAACCTCGGCATGAGGGACATTTGGGGATGGATGCTTGTCTGTCGTGGGGAGGCTGTCCTGTGCTGGGCAGGATGCTTAGCAGCATGTCTGGCTTCTACCCACTAGATGCCAGTAGCACTTCATTCCTCAATTATGACAACCAACTCTATCTCCAGACGGTCCGCAGGGTCCCTGAGGGGCAATAGCTCCCCTTGTGGAAATCCTCCAGAGCTGCACGGTTCCATAAAATAGAACTGGGACAATGTATAGAAGTTTACATTTTTTTAAAAAGATCTCATTTAGTTATTTATTTGAGAGAGCAAGAGAGAGGACGAGAGAGCACAAGCAGGGGGAGCGGCAGGCAGAGGGAGAGGGAGAAGCAGGCTCCACTGAGCAGGGAGCCCGATGCAGGGCTTGATCCCAGGACCCTGAGATCATGACCTGAGCCAAAGACAAACACTTAACCAACCGAGCCGCCCAGGCACCCCTATAATTTTATGTTTTTTAGAGTCGCATTAAAAAAATAACAGATGAAATTAATTTTAATAGATATTATTTAACCCAGTGCCTATAAAATATTACCATTTTAACACACAATCTGTATTTTAAAATTACTAATGAAAGGTATTTTACATTTTTTCTTGCACTAAATCTTTGCAATCTGGTATGCATTTTCCATTTACAGCACATCTCAGTTGAGATGCTAGATTTTAAATAGTTAAAATGAAATATAGCCTTAAAAAGGTAAACATTATGTTTAATAAGTAAACATTACTCATACTAGTTTTTAAATTTAAATTCATTAAAATAAACCATAAAATAAATTTTAAAACTCGGTTCCTCAGTCACTCTAGTCACATTTCAGGTGCTCAGTGACCCCATGTGGCTTAGTGACTACCATGATGGACAGCACAGATCTAGAGGCAAAAATTTTTTTTTTTTTTTGCCATCTTTGTGCCTAATTGGTGAACAGAAGTGTATATGCATGGAGATATTACTCAGTAAATGTTCAGTTCCTTTGTTTTACTTTGACACACACACACACACACACACACACACACACACACACACACACCCAGGGACGTTTGGTATGTCTGGAAGTGTATTTGGTTGTCATTAGTGGGTATGAGGGTGAAGGCTGGGGATTCTTGCCTTGTGAAAATAAGGTCTCATGGCCAGGGTTAGGAATTTTTTTTTTTGTAGTGGGATGACTTGTGGCTGTGGTGGACAAGTGCCAAGCTAACATTTCACCTGAAGGACTTGAGACCCCATGGACTCTGCAGAAGGTACCCCTTCTCTGGCTCTGGTAGTAACTCAGCCAGGCCTCCAGGCAGCAGTGTGGGACCCTGGGTTGGAGAGGCTGGAGAGGATGCACAAATGGTCAGCCATGCTCTTGAGTCGAACCCCTACCAGACCCAGATTCACCACCTTGACTGTGCCCAGTCCCCATTGTCAATTCTCCACGAGAAGGGCTTTGGGCCAAGCCCTCATATGGAGCCCAAACTCCATTCCTTAAAACTGGGGGACTTGGGCACATCACACAGCCTTTCTGAGCCCAGGTCCTATCTGTGAGATAATGTGGATGAGTCCCAGACTGTCCAGGCTCACTGGTGGCGAGGGTCGTCAGAGGGAAGGGATGAGTTTCTGACCCAGCTTCTGCTGGAGAGGGTATCAAGCGGACCTCCCCTCTGTCATTCCTTTCCTTCCTGTCCACATCACGGGAAAACTCTCTGTTGTTATATTCCTGGCAGTTTTTAAAATCAGAGCCTTGCCGCAGTAGCAGAATTCAGGCCATAAAACACTCCCGGAGACTGCTTTGCTTCTAAAGCAACTTGCCCAGGGATGGCTTATAAATTCTGGACCCAGGTAGAGTTTGAGCCTTTTGCAATAAAGCTGTGGGGCCCCAGAGCAGATGGGGAAGCAGCACGGCAGTCTCCTGAGGGCTCAGTGTGGTGCCTGGTAGCCTCCGCAGCCTCAGACACCCCGGGGTCTCAGCGACCCTCTCAGGGACGCTATGCCCCCTGGCAAAGGAGGACAGATGGTGTGAGAACAGGAGCTGGAAGCAGTAAAACCAGATGTAGTGCTCTGGAAAATGCTGAAACCCAAGCACCCCCCCATGATGGGACTGTGCTAGGTGGAGAGAGGGGGAAGGAAGACCCACAGTGGGGGTCAGGCTCCTGCCAGGCTGGCTGGAGCGAGGTCGCAGCTCTAGGGGATAGTAGCATCAGGGATATCTAGCAAGCTGAGGAAAAGAATACTAGGACAGCTAAGACATGTTACAGATTTCCTACATGCTGTGCTCATGCAAAGGGCTCCCCATTATTAGTGTACTTCACCTGTAGGGTGCTGTTAGCGTTCTCATTGATGGAGGTGGAAACCGAGGCTCTGATCATTGGAAATCACAAAGCTCAGGGATGATAAATTTCTCTGGACAGTCTGCACTCCTACCCAGCATGTTCTAAGCCCACGGTCCACATTAGTGAGCACCTATTATGTGCCAAGAACCAGGAAATACCAGAGCAGAAGGCTTCAGCACTATGCCTCAAAAATCACATCATAACTAGCAGCGGGACTTGAGCCACAGAGAGGTCATGTAAACGGTCCCATTTCCTTATCAGCAAAATGGGGATATTAATAATAATTAGTTGTTAAGAGGAATAAGGGAGAAAAATAAGCATTAAGTGCTTGGATTTTCACTCTTGCTATTATTATTATTCTAAGCCCATTTTACAGATGAGGAAATTGAGATCCAGACAGGAGGGGTGGGCAACTCGCTGGTGGTGGAATTCAAGCAGGTGGCTGGACCGGAACTGTGCTTCCCGAGAAACGTGGGGGATGGGGGGTGAGAGTTAAGAGCCTGACAGAGCCTCAGCCTAAAATATCAAGCAGGGTTCATAAATTTAGGGGCTTTTTAGGGAGTAAGGATATTAAGTGGGAGGCTGGACCCAGTTGCATGGCAACCCAGCTGCTGTGATGGCCAAGGCAAGCAGGACAGTGAGTAGAGGCGACACGATGCTGAGGTCCCTGAGCCTTCCTCCTGGGCATCCTCCAGCTCCCCTTGACCCAGGCCTCATGGGTCCCAAGGCTCAGGCCAGGGCTGTCTGCAGGTGAGGGGCAGGGACTGCAGCTGGAGGTCAGAGAGGAAGGTGACATTCAGGATCCAGGCCGACACAGTTCTTCCCTCCATTTGGCTGTCGGCACGGGGGCAGGCTGACTCGGCAGAACACGGAGGGAGCGCGGTGCTCGAACAAGCACACCAGAATGCCATCTTTGTCAGCAGTCTTACAATAGACGCTCATGACCTGATGGACACAAGGCTCTGGGACCATTCTGGCTGCCAGCTTCTGCATCCAATCTCCCTGCTGAATCAGCAGCCTTGGTGCAGAAGAGGAAGGCATTTTTTCTGGCTTGCTGCTGCCCCGTGGGGTGTCCCTATAGCAGGTCAATGCTTCTGTTGCCTACAAAACAAGCATCATATATGACTGAGGTCTTCACTATACCTTTTTTCTGTCTTGGGTTATTCTCCCTTGACCAAGGAGAAACCAGTCTTCAGGCTTTATGCAAACGGCCATTACATTCAGATTCGGAATCCAGGGCCATCCTTGCTCCTCTTTGGTACCACATAGGACCAATACTGCCTCCAGAATCTCTCCTGGATCTCTCCTTTCCTCGTCGCTGCCTCTCATGCCCAAGATCCATGACATCTTGCTCAGATTCGTGTCCAAATTCCAGACTGGTGCCCTTCCAGTGTATGCTCCCCTGAACCTGAGTGACGGTCCAGCAATAAGCATCTGCTCCTGATGGAAATGTCCCCAAGCTCCCCTGTGCTTTGGGAGAATCAGACCCTCACTCTCTAGTTGCTCTCCCGACCTCTTCCCTCCTTGGCGTCCTGTGCCCCGTTCACCCCGCTTATCTTAGCAGGACCTGCCTTCTCAAACTCCCTCCCTTCGCTGGGATGCTCTCCCTCTGGGATCTCCCTTACCCCCTAAGATCAAGTCCAGACAAAACTGTCCCTGACCCCCACCCACCCACCCACTGTCTCAGGCTGCACTGAGAGGAGATGCTCAACTATCCAGGCCAGTGTGCACAGAGGACCCCCTGAGTCAGCCCTGAGTGAGAGAGCCCCGCCAGCATGGCCATGTTCATATCCCCAGCACACCATCTTGGAGCTGTTTGCTCTGTTCACCTCTTAGTCCGTGCCCATCACACTTATAATGGTCATTCACCTGACCCCGCGCATGAGTGGACTTACAGGTGAGTGGATGATTAATGTTCATAGAGCATGAGCCAAGCATAGGGTGCTCCCTCCCAACACCCTCTGCCTCCACCCACAAAGGTCCCAACACCTCCCCTGGTTCACCTTCTTCCATTTGGTTAGGCTGATGGTGAGTCACTGAGTACTGGTTTTCAACCCAGAATTTGAGCTCTGTGTGGCCCCACCTGCCAGGCTTCTTAGGGACTGATTCTCTGGAGTTTCTGAATGGAGGTCCCTGAAGTCTGCTGGTTTGGCCCCACATAGGCCTTCCTGGGCTCCCCTGGTGCTGGTCCAGGGGCAGTCAGGCTTGTAGGCAGAAACTCTGGTCTGTGTCTCAGAACTCCGAGCCTGCCCCTGCGGGCAACGGCCATGGCTGCAAACATTTTGGACCCCGCTTCTGCCCTCTGTCGTCTCTCCTGACACAGAGCTACTTTTGCATCCATCCTTTGGGGAGGAGCGTAGATCCGCTTTTAGCACAGAACACAGTGATTCAGTGTTTCTGCTTCCAAAAGCCAAGGGGCAAAGGCTAGAAGAAAGAAAACATGTTCACGGTGGATTTGCCTGGAATCTCAACAATCGATGCTATTCCCACTGCTGGTTTTATTCCCCAAGCTCAATTTCATTGCACTAATCTGAATGCCGTGCTGCGTGTTTATCGGCCCTTCCCTCTGATCCTGCCCGTGCTTCCACTAATCCTTCCTATAGATTTCTTGTTCCCTCCCGTGCCTCTTTTCCTTTCCAGACTCTGATGCTCACTGCAAGCACTATATTCCAGAGGCAAGATCTGGATAAGGCTACCCAGGCTGGGTAGATCTCTGCCTCTCCTCCAAATTCCTACCCCTTTGGGTCAGGTAATGTGATCACTCCTTGAGGGATCAGTTTCACCAGAGGCGGTGGGAAAAAACCAAATTATGTCTCTGAGGAATTATAATTCTGAGGAATTATATCCCTGGGGACACCTTGATCTGGTGCACCCTAAGCTAGACAGACAAATAAAGCCAGGACATTCTGGCCTTCTGGAAGCCCCTGTTGCGGCTCAGTTCAGGACCGAGCAGGAGCGTCCCATCCTCTTCCCGTATATAAGGTGTGATTGATCCTAACCTTTATCAGTGATTGCATTTTACTTGGTGAAATGCTAAGACCTCCCTCCATCCACATCCCATTCCCAGATCGCTTGGCTGAGCTTAGCCTGCTGTTAGTGGGTCCAATGTCTTTCCCCAAAAGATGGGTGGAAGTCCTAAGCCCTAGTTCCTATTAGTGTGATCTTATTTGGAAAGAGGGTCTTTGCAGATGTAATTAGTTAAGATGAATCATGGGGCAGGCAATAATCCAGTGAGACTGAGGTCCTTATCAGAAGGAAACATAGGTGTGTGGGTGGCTCGATTGGTTAAGCATCTGACTCTTGGTTTTGGTTCAGGTCATGATCTCAGGGTTGTGAGATCAAGCCCCACGTTGGGCTCTGCACTTAGCTCAGAATCTGCTTAAGATTCTCTTTCGTTTTCCCTCTACCCTTCCCTCCCCCTCACCCCCACAGTTGGGTGTGTGTGCAAACACTCTCTAAATTAGATAAGTAAATCCTTAAAAAAAAGAAAAGGAGATATCAGGCAAAGGCAGGTACAGGGGAGAACACTGTGTGATGACTGAGACAGAGCAGAATGTTGTAGCCACAGGCCAGGGACTTCCAAGGACTGCAGCAAACCCGTGGCGGGAGGAGGCAAGGAAGGATTCTACCTGCTCTCACAGGAGGAATCCTGGATGTCTTGATTTTGGACTTCTCCCCTCTAGAACTGTGAGGGAGTACATTTCTGTTGCTTTAAGCCACTCAAATGGTGGTCATTTGGGACGACAGCCCTACAAAACTAATATACTTGGAAACATGGGGATCCAGAGCCCTGGGCCGTGGGCAGGTACAGCCTTGAAACCCTCAAGGCTGTACCGTTACAGTGGAGTGGAGAGACCTCAGTGATACCAAGACCAAAAGCTGTCCTCCCTCCCAGAGGGTTTCTTGAGCCCACACTGTGAGGTCTCCTTGTGCACTGTTTTCTGCATTTGGCTCACAGCTAGCCTCCTGACCTTCCTCTTTTGGGTTCTGCTTCCTGCTTGTGAACAGTCCCAGCATCTGTTACTTGTCACCTCCTGGCCTTGGCCTCTGCCTCACCAACCAGGCTGTGGTAACCTGTTCTTGGCATCCTGGTGTTAATGTGACCTGTCTGCCATCCCAATGGGCTTTGGGACACTTGGCTCCAGTGACTGCTCATGAGAAGGCTTCCCTCATTCCACAGGAAGAACACAGTTTGTTCAGATTGTCCACACTCTCCCTTACACTGTCTGTGCCACATCATACTGGCTGCCTGGAAAGTCTGATGGGACGGTCCCCTTGGCCACAGGGCATACGAAAGAGTGGGTGTTCTCCTCTCTTCCATCTTCTCTTCAGAATAAACCTTTAATCCCCATCACCGGTCGTGAATGCTGCTCTCTGCCGTGACTAAGCAGCTTTGAGCCCCCTGTGCTCAGGCTCAGGGCACAGGTTTTTACACGCGGGGAGCCGGTCCTGTAGGCACTGCGCTGACTCAGCGTCTTCATCCCTGTTGGCAGGGCCGGCCTTGCCTGGACTCTAGGGATCCAGGATAGGGAGGGGAGAAAGGAGGTCACTGGGCGGTCTCAGGGATCCTCAGGACATGTCCCATACCACTGATGACATGTGAAAACCAAGTTTGTAGTTAAGTTTTGCCTAAGCAGTCCTGCGTGCCCCTCCCAGTACACACTTGTGTTAGCTTGGATTTTTGGCTCGCACACTTCTCTCTCCCACCAAGTAGTGAGCTCCCGGACAGCAGGATTGTCTCTGAATTACCTTGCATGCCCAGCACCTTGCTGTCCTCACCGTCAGTGTTAAGTCCTAGCACCTCTCATCAGGCGATGTCCAGGACTTTTCCTCTGTGGCCTAGAGTTGAGTGGGTGCTAATGAGGTCAAGGTAACGGGTGTAATCCCTTTGGAGGTCACTTAGCTTTGTCCAGTTCATTTCATGGGCTAAGTATTATTACTGGCCAAAGTCCAATCACAACTCTAGGCATAGGTTGCCTCTTCACCATGAATGGGTGCGGACTGACCAGCAGACCACTCCTAAACCCCAACCACAGGCCAGCTCCTGCTTCCTCCTTTAGATGTGACCCCCTACCTCAGCCACATCCTGTGCTTTAACCTTAACTATGATCTGACTCTTAAAGCAGTCTTCAAAGTGTACCCAACTCTAACCATAGCTCAGGGTCCTACTCTAGTAAGTCCTGGCACTCTGGGCTTCTGGGCACAAGAAGGAGCAGTTGGAGCTATGGAAGTGTAAAGGAATTCTCAGCCCACCAGTGGTGAAGGGCATGCCTTCCCAGGGATGCATCAGTGATGACAAGGCCTGGTATGGGTTGGGCATGACTCCTCTTAAATAAGTCTATAATACTAAATTCTGAATGCATTAAAAAAAAAAAACCAATTTCCAATAAAGGAGTTTTCTTACACCCAGGAGAGATTTGCCATGGGGGTCTTACATGGCTTTCCTACTGTATGTAACACAACTGAATTAGAATTTGACCTACACAGAGCGTTTGCTGTGTAAAGCAGGATCCACCTGGAAACAGATGCAGGAGATGTAGAGGACCAAGCAGAATCAGCACTTGAGGAACAATTTATTTGAGTGGCCGAAGTGCTTTCAAACAATCAATTAAAGCTATTCCCATCTCATGGGGTGCTAACCTCCATTTAAGGCTGAAAAAGAGGGCAACCTGTGTCAGCAGTATTTAGCAGTTTTAGCTGTATGGGTTGTGATGAAGTCAATTCTAACCTCTTAGGACCAGCTGGGGGATATTGAGGGAGGCCAGGATATTAGAAATCTGTATCTTCTTTACACTTAACTCAGTACTTATTAAATGTTTTTTTCTCCAGCCAGGGTAGAGCTATCTTTGAAAAACCTGTGTCTCTGTAGTGTTTTCCAGCTCCTTGACATTGACTCTGAGTTAAATCTTGGCTAAAAGCAATTACTGTCATATGATGAATTGAGGCAATTTATTTATTACTCGCGAAACATCCTAGGTGATGTCACTTAGAAGAATGATGGAATAATCTTTCTTGAGCACTCCATAGTCAACGAGACCTAGTGAGGGAGGCACTGTTCCCAGGTGTGGGGGAGGTAGTCGGAAATTTTAAAAAATTAGTCATCGTGGGAACAGAGAAAGAGTATTAGGAGTAAAGGAGACAACAGTTACTTAAACTTGAGCAAGGCTCGTCTCCCTGTGTAATTATACGGGATGCTATGGTGCCTAAATATCAAGAAAGGAATTATAGGGAAAGCCCAGAGATTAATAATAAAACTGAACTCAATGTGTTAAGGGCTTAGAGATGGTGGTTGATATACAAGGAAAGTGAAAAAGGATGAGGGAACTTAAGTTTAAAAGGTCAAGTTTAAATATCATTTGAGCAAAGTCTGTATAATTTGGCCCATATAACAAGATTCACATGACATGTTCATCAATCCCTTCGATATTAGAATATGATATGTTGGCAAGAGGGCATAAGGGGAGATAATCTTCAAGAAAAGCGGTTATGGAATGGAGCTGCGTGATACAGCAGGGACAGGCATATAGACAAAGACCGCTTAACCTGCTCATTCTAGATCAAAATACCCGTAAGGGTATCAAAATACCAGTAAGGGGAGGTGAACCACGAGAGACTCTGAAAAACAATCTGAGGGTTTTGAAGGGGTGGGGGGTGGGAGGTTGGGGGAACCAGGTGGTGGGTATTAGAGAGGGCACGGATTGCATGGAGCCCTGGGTGTGGTGCCAAAACAATGAATACTGTTACGCTGAAAATAAATTGAAAAAATTAAAAAAAAGAAATACCAGTAAGCATTACCTGCTGAATGACCCAGTTTAACACTTACCTTTCTTGAAAGCTAACCACAAGGTCTCTGCCTTGACCTTGACTCTGGCTGAAATTAACACACAGTCCTAGGCCTTCCTCCTGATTGACAAGCCCAGACATCTCTCAAAAGTGGCAATGGGGTGAACACCATCACTTGTTCATAGGTTGCCCTCACTGGCCCTTCGCCTGTTTGGCCTCACACCCCACCTTTGCTCTTCCTTTGCTGGCTGAGATGTGCAGGTAACCCTGGCACGCTGTGTTTCCCGGGCCCCATATCAACTGGCATGTAGGTTTGGCCAAGAGGAGACATTAATTGTACAGTAAGAAGGAGGAGAAGCCTTCTTCCTGTTGGCCTCAGGCACCTTCTTGGACAATGGCTATGTGCTCTCCATGACTCCATTTCTCCCTGAGGTCTACCAGACTTCCAGCTTCTTTTGGATGACCCTGACCTCTGGGCTCTGATGAGGACCACCACATCCTTTTGTCTCTCTAGTCTATGCTGGGTAATGGCTTTTGGTGTCGGTACCATCTGGGCTGCCTCATCCACCCTCTCCTGATGCCTGTGTATCCATTCTCTAGCAAATTTGCTCCATTTTACATGTTTGGAGTGGTTTCCCTTTTCCTGGTTGGATGCTGACGGATGCAGAGCCTGTGCCGATTTCTAGTGATTATTTCTTCCTTTAGGAAACAGTAAGGGAAAAATTCTGATTTAATCATCCAGTCTATATGGTTTTTTTCCCCCCTATATCAACATCACACTTACTCTTGCAAAATATCTGGAATCCACATTTTTCCATTAAAAAAAAAAAATCAACAACAGCATTTGTTTCTCCCCAGGCTTCTCACACCCCTCCTGTTTGCTACAATTTCAGTCCTCAAAGACTGCCAAAGTAGTTCATGATCACAATTACAAATGCTCTCAATGCCTTGGGATGCAATTTGTAAAGTCTGGAGGCTTGAATCTAATGAAGTATCCAGATGCTTTCCTACCAACTTTTATTCCCGATCTTGGACTTAAATTCCATTTTAAAAATAGCCCACCATTCTAAGAATCCGCTTCCAGCAAAATCAAGAAGGGATATGGTGCATACCTGACTTCAGAAGAGCTGGAAGGTTGCCCAACTTCCTTATCTTTTCCCTGTTGTCTCCTCTTGGCAACCCGTTGCCCCATAATCAGAGATATCTGCAATCCTTAAAACCTTCACTGACATAGAGGTACCAGCTCCCAAGTCAGAGTTTGAAAGGTTTTCTCCACTGGGTGCCAGATGCATGCAAAGCCAGAGTAAAGACAGAGAAACTCTTTGAGAAAAGAAGTCATTAAGGAGACGGGGTAAACTGCCAGCACAGTAAGATTGGGGGATAATATGCCCTTGGATAGCTAAGAGGGGACCGTGTGTTTTAAAGATTGCAGCTTTTAGGAATGGTGTTCCCGAGAGCCAGCTTCCTTTCGTTACCATCAGCAATGATCACCAGCATGGGTTATGCATCCCCTGGGATGTCCTTGGTTTTATCAGTTGCAATTAGATGTTCTTTATCTGAGACTTCTATTTTTGCTCCAAATCTTCACAGGGAGATTCTCTGAAGTAAAGCTATAGAATTGGGCCTGTAGCCAGTGAGAGCACTTTGAGAATGAATCATTAATCCCTTGTTGCCAAATTTTGTTATTGCTGCCATTAAGTCATCCAGATGTAAGCCTGATACAGGCCTCGCCTATTGGATGAAAGTGAAGTGAATCATTCCAGGGAGCTCTGCCGGCCTTCATCCTAAGGATCAGATGAACTCAGGCAGCAGAGTGCAAGGAAGCATGGCCCCAGCACCCACAGCACACCCACAGTTAATAGACACAGGAACCTCCTGCTACCACCCTGGACCCAGCTCCAGGGCCATGCCATCATTCTATCACATGTGTGAGCAGTTCCTCAGAGTTCATCAAACATTTTTATTTCTGTTATTACATTTGATCCTCAGAACATTCCTGTGAACTTGGCATTTACTCACTCTTTTACAAATGAGGATATCAAATCACCTGGTGGTTAATCGCTTTGATCAAGGTCACACAACCGGTTAGTTATGGAGTCTGGACATAAACTCATGTTTTTCTGGCCTGAAACCCATTGCTTTTGATCGATCTCATAAAACCATAGAATCTCATCTTCCAAAGGTGTATAAGAAATCATGTAGTCCTTCTGCATGATGGGAAAACACCAAGTTTCCACATAGTGTCTTTCACTATGGGTGACACATTCTCCTGCCTTTGTGGGTGACTTGGGGATTTGAAGGTAGACTGCGTAGGAGTCCCGTATCTCTAAGGAGAATGTCTCTCACCCTGAGCATGGGTATCACTGGAATCAAGGGATGCTGAGTTGAGGTGGGAAGCAGTGTCAATAAGCAAAGAAGAAAGGTCAGTATCCCATCACAGCGATTGGGCTTGGTGAAGCATCCAGGAAGCCCAGGAGGTAAGAACAGGTGGACACGAAGTGGGCAGGTGAAAAGTAAGGCCAACTCTGGAATAGGACTTGGGAACCATGACTGTGTTCATGCTCCTCTCTGTATCATAATGCTGCCTACAGGGGCTGGACTTGAGCCTCTGCTGAATAGTGCTTCCACATAAAAACCTTTCCTTGTGTTGGTCCCTAATCTACCCCTGTCACTCTACCCATTGATATTAACTCCAATCTTTAAAATTGAAGGGACCAGTCTATTCCATCTTCTGCACTGGCCTTTCAGCTTTTCCAAGGCAAGAACCAAGTCTCATCTGCATCTTCCATTCTCTAGGCTGAAAAGTCCTGACCTGACTGCCATTCCTCCAAAGTCAATGATCTCTGAATTGCAGTGTGCACCTGATTCACAACCAGACCTTGTTAACATGCAGGTGCTGACTCATTAGATCTGGGATGGGGCTCGAGATTCTGCCTTTGTAATAAGATCCCAGGCAATGCTGATGCTTCTGGTCTTCAGACCACACTTTGAGTGGCAAGGCTCTTGGCCTGTCTTTACCCTGGAAGCACCTTTCAGATGCTGGAGTCAATTGGATAAGCCTCACCAGAGTGGTCTGACTAGTGCAGTGTTAAGCAAACCTAATTACCCTTGTTGGATAGCAGGAGTCCTTGAGGGATATAACTTGGGATAGTTGCTTGGAAACATGGGAAGAGGCCGTAGGAAAGTAAAATGTAGTGACTTGGTCCTTTGTATGGAGAAGATATTGAGGGAGAGGAAAGACTTCATGAGACCAAGAACTCTCCTTTGGGCACCAGGTTTCCATATGCAGCAGTGAGTAGATAGTCCACTGAAAGCCAGATGTGAACTCTGAGCTGGAACCAAGAGGGATCTGGATTCTAAGCCACCCTAAATTTTGTGGACAGAGATCAGGGGTGGCAGCAGCTGCTTGAAGAGGACTGGCTCAGCATTGGGAGTGCTCAGAGGTGAAAGGGTACAGCTGATCCAGGTATAAGGTTGAGCACGAAGCCTCATGTCAGAGACAGTAGTCTCCTATTAGTACAGGCTGAGCTCACAAGATTGTTTTTGATGACTCCATCACACAGGGGACTTATGTAGAGCTTTGAAGTTCCTCCAATTGGATGATTTTACCACCTGGTGCTTAGCTGCCAGTTCTGATTTACATGGACTGTTCTTAAGCTGGCTCCCAGTGGAGGACAGAAATGAAGAGAATATATCCAAGTCCCTCCCCCTTCTCTCAGCAGACTCCCATCTCCATCCCTGGTTAGCAAATAGAAGTTACCCAAAACCAGAAACAGGGCTTTTAAGAGACTGGGGACTGATATGGCACTAACTTTGACTCTCATGAAAAGGATGGGCTTAGAGCAAAAGCAACACAACTACCATATTCCTTAAGGGCTCTCAGTTCTACCTCTGAAAAAGTTCCCTTGGATTTCTGGTCAGAGAGCCATGTGGCCAGCCTTCTTTGTGGACACAGCCCTGGCATTTCCTTAACTGCAACCATATCAAGGACAGTTCATTATAGTGATAAGAGGGTGAACCCTGTACACAGAGTCCTGCTCTGGAACCCACTAGTTATATGGCCTTGGACAGGTCATTTAACCCTTCCATGAAGTTTTCTTATCTATATAAAAGGGAAAACAAAACTAGCATCTTCTGAGTTTTGTGACGATTAAGTGACCTCAAAAATGAAAATTGTTTGGCACATTACTTGGCACCCATGTTCATGTCTCTGCTCCTGGAGTCTGGTTGGGTCAGCAAAGCATGATTCCTTCTCATAACGTTCCTATACAGAGTGTGTGATTTCACCTCTGATGCTTGTTGGCTGAACTGATTGAATTTGTCTAAACCACTGGGTTCTGGTCTTTCAGAAAGCTTCCCTGGATTGAACCATCATTAGTTTATGGTCACCACTGAAGGTGCTTCAGTGTAGGACATCTTGGGACTTATTTGGGGAAGGGTTTCTAACACTGATCCAAGACCTTCACTTTCCCTTGACTGTGGATCTTGATTCCATCCTGGGAGCAGTGTTTGACACAGTTCATTATTCCTTCCTTCTTGAAACACTCTTTTCTTAGCTCTAGGGTAAGAGCTTACCCATCTGGCCACTCCTGCTCTGCCTCCTCTACAGGCATATCTTCTTTCTCCTGTCACCGTTTATTCTTTCCCTGGGTGGCTCCATCAACCTCAGCCTTTAGATATGGTCTGTGTGCATATATCACACTTTTACTTCCAGCTCAGACCTCTTTCCCGAGTTCCAGACCTGCGTTTTTAACCGCCCCTTTTCTAGAGTGTATCTCTAGCTCATATTGTTCCAAACACACCCATTTTCTCTTTGTAGCTATACTTTTCCTATTGTTTTTCAGACCCATAAACAGCACCATCATCCATCTTCTTAGGAACACCAAAGACCTGGGGCACCTGGGTGGTGCAGTTGGTCAAGCATCTAACTCTTGGTTTCATCTCAGGTTGTGATCTCAGGGTCATGAGATTGACCCCACATTGGGCTCCACGATCAGCAAGGAGTCTGATGAGGACTCTCCCCCTGCCCCCTCTGCCTCTCCCCTACACATGCATGCACATGTGCTCACGCACACACACACACACACACACACACACTCAAATCTTCAAAAGAAAAAAAGAAGGAGGAGGAGGAGGAGGAGGAAACCAAAGTCTTGGGGCATCCTTGACATCTTTCTCCCTCATTCTCTGCATTCGTCCCATTGAGAGGTTTTGGTTTGATTTACATGCATTTCAGGTAATTATCTCTTTTATTCTGTTTCCACCGCCATCACCTAAGTCCACCTGGATGCCTCACTGTTTCCGAATTCGCCTCTTCAGGCCACTTTGGCTCGACACTGAAGCTGGAATGATCTGTTGAAAAAGTAAATCTGAGCATAGTATTGCTCCATGAACAACACTTAAATGGGTCTCTGGTTTTCTCAAGGTGAAGAACAAAATATCTCATTGTGGCCTCTGATGCCCTGTGTGGACAGGCCCCAGCTGCACTCTCCAGCTTCTCTCTGACCGTGCTCACCCTGCTTTCTCGCCCTAGGTTACACTATGTTTCTTTCATTTCTTGAATGCACCAGGCTCCTTGCCCCATCACACAGCCTCAGCCAGTGCGGTTGCTTCTGTGGCTCTCACAGGCTCCTCTCATGTTCTTTACCGGTTACATCCCATCATCCCTTGAAGCTCACCCCACTGGCCACATCTTGCCGCTTGTGATTCATTCCCCTAGTATGTGCTTTCCAAGTGCAACATGCCTCTCTTTTCTCATTCTCAACAGACTTGAAAGTTTACGTTACCGATTCGTCATTCATTAATTCTGTCTCTCGAGCCCCACCCACCACTCGTGGTAGGTTCTTTGAGGGCAGGAACTGTGCCTGTTTTGCTCACCACTGTATCACTGAATGCCTGGCATATCATGAGAGCTTGTGATTATTTATCAGAGGAATGAAGTATGAATCTCTTTAAGCCAAGCCAGTAACAGTGTTCCTAAGGTAATAGAATCCTCTCCAGGGCTCCTTTGCCCTTAGACCCCTGGTCTCTAGAATAGGATCTCAGAGCAGGCACTAAGTAAAGTTTAGCTATGGCAGTGAATGCTCCAGAGCCAGTTTCCTTCCTCCAGATCCAAATCCAAATCAAAAGGTTCTGACACAATTGAGGGAATTGTCACCTGAGGTGTTCAGTTTCCCTTATGTTTGATATGCAGTGGACTAGCCGTATCTCAGAAGTCATGGCTCCAAACTGGGAAATGGAGGCTAAGTGGGTGCTCCTTTGGAATCAGCCCCCATTCTGGGATAGGAGACCAGCCTGCCAAAGAGGTGGTTGGCTAACTGCCTCACGAATTCTCTGGGATGTAGATAAGTAGAGCTTGCTCAGGCAAGCCTGGGATTTGGTGAGCTGGTCTTGCCTTTAGTTGGTGAAGGGAACTGAATAAGATCCCATGTTCATGAGTCCATCTGGGGGAAGGATCTCCCATCCATCCCATAGATAACATTGGCTGGCACATGGATGCTCAGTAGCAAGTGGATGAATGAATGAAGCAAACAACTGCTGTCCACTTCTCTTTATATCATCCAGTAATCATCTGACCTGTGTGAGACTCTGGCATTAGAGAGATGAGAACACTCGCTCCCTGTTCTTGGAGACTGTCCATTCCCACTGGGGAGGCTGGACTACATAAACCCAGCTTGTCCCAGTTACAAGACAGTTTGGAGAATGTCTCCGTATACAGGAAAACACTTGACACTCTTAACCAAGAAGAAGGGATGCATCCTTGTGCTGGAGGGCTGTTCTTAAACATCAGTGACTTTGGGGAATCAGAATCGTAGCTATGGGCACTAACATCCCTTCAATTCAGCTGAGTTCTGTGAACACATGACTGAAAAAGGAGAAATTCAATTTGGTTCCATGAGAACAAATGTGTGTGGGCAGAGATGTCATCCCTTCAGCTAAACGTTGAACAATCACAAACATTAAGGGAACACCTATTACAAGCCAGGCTCACTGCTACCATGAGGAAACAAAGACAAAAGAGGTATAATCTTCCCCCCAAGGAGCTTGCAGACCATGGGAGGAGACAGATGGAGAAACAAATAACTAATATCTGTATATTGAGGTGTGTGCAAAGTGTTACAAGGAGTTAGAAGTTAGTGAAGAGAAAAGAACTCTCCCAGGGGCACAGGCCAACAGAGGAGATGTAGTCACTGATGAAGAACGAGCTGGTGCTGATAAGGCAGAAAAGTAGGGGTGTGTCAGGGGAAGGATTCTGTGGATTTAGGCTGCCACACACAAACGTGGCACTGCTGGGAATATGAGTAGCAGCAGGAAGGAATTCATTCAGGGTGCTGGTAACCTCTGGGCCACTCTCTAGAGGTGTTCATGGAGGTGTCCGGAATGAGAAGGGACCTCTGATCCCTGGTCCATTGCCTGAAGAGGCCAAGCAGAGGCATTTTTTTTTTTTTTTTTTTTTTTTTTTTTTTTTTTGGCTACCTGGAATGAAATCAACAAGTTAGTACCCGGCAGAGCACGTAGCATCAGCATTAAATTCCAGAAATGGAGTCATTCACATGTGTTTTCTAAACCCCAGGCAGTTCCTTCAATGCACTAAATTTCTGCCACACCATTTGTTTCATCTAAGGCACAAAACAAAATCTTTATGTTTTTACCTTTAAAGTTCCAGTGATTTTAATCATGTTACCTTAACACAAAGCTGTTGTTTTCACCCTTTACCGGAAAGAATAAAGTAGGGCTTGGGATAATTCCACAGACCCAAGAATCAAATTATAGATCCATGGTTTGATTCTAGGGACAAATCAGTGTGAGGGATAAAACTCTCCACTTGATCTCCCTGGAGGATAATGGTGCCCCAACCTAGCTGTTGTACAGCCTTGGAACACTCATTTCATTTCTCTGAACTTCAATTTCTTCCTCTGAAAAAAAAAAAAAGGTATAATAATCCCAACATCACAAAGGACTAATCCTCAAAAAGATTAGATGGGACACTGTGTATAATGCTCTCAGTGTAGTGCCTGGCACTTAGTCAGCTCTCCATAAATGGAACCTGTTGTCATTGTTGTCTAATAATTGTTGTCTAGTCATGCGTATGAGCCTTTTCAACATTTTTCTTCTTCTTTTCCCTTGAAGGTGCCTCCACTCAGAATTCTAACACTGTGGAGCCAGAGAAGCAGGTGGACAACACCGTGAAGATGGCTGGTGTGATCGCTGGCCTCCTGATGTTCATCATCATTCTCCTGGGTGTCATGCTCACCATCAAGAGGAGGTGAGTGTCTGGTGCTGCCCTGCAGACTCTGCTGACCCCAGCTGGTCTAGTACTGCCACATGGCCAGGTCCTGGCTCTGTTGATCACTTCCAAGCAAGGGCTTTCTTTTATGAGTGTTCAAATCCTGAAATCCTTGAGCCATTTGTGGCTCATTGGATTGGCATCTGCCTACTTGGCAAGTGGCCCAGAGATGGGTGGTTTCCTACAGAGCCAATGTTCCCTCCTTCGGTTAGGCCACTGCGGTGTGCCATGGGATTCCATGTCATGAGTCTTCTCAGAGTTAATTGCTCTGTTGTAACCGATCATGTCTCGTCAGGATTACTGGGCAGCCCCAGAAATACAGGTGGAGGAAAGTCATACTTCACCCTTTTTGCCTTCACTCACCCTGATTTCTCATGGCCCTACCAGCAGCATCCCAAGCTGACCCCCACGTGGCAGAGATAAGCCTCCTGTAGTGCAGTAGTCCCAAGGGAAGGTTCTTTCCTACTCTATGTCCCATAATACCTTCCCACCTGGAATTTTGCTACTTGTTATTTCTCCATAAGATGTCCTCCTGGGTCTACTAACACAATTATCGCCTGTTGCTTTGCTCATGAAAGCCAGGGTATAGGCTCCTCCTCATCCCCAAATCCCTAAGGTTTGCCACACTGACATCTGTTTATCAGACATTCATAAGGGAATTGCAGACAGTTTCCTTTTGGAAAGGAACCATTCATCTAGGAAAGCTGAAGCATATCAAGCTGTCACTATCCCTGGATGCAAGGTTATTACTCCAAATAGGGAGTCCCAGGGCCCATCTCTCCTTGACCCCTTGGCTGGCACCATGTTTCCATGCCTACCACCCGCCTCCCTGTCTTCTCAGTTTCAACATGGTGGTCCCATTCTTGGTCTCCACCTTCCCACTCCCCTAGTTGGCCAGAGCAAACAAAACATTTAGTTACATTGTAACATTATGTGCCTTAGCATGCCCTGCCCCCAGCTTGAAGATAATTTTACATCATTACACAAACCACTTAACACCTTAGCCCGAAGCTCTGGTTGTTTGTCATTCACAGAGTTCAGGGCAAGCCCTGTCACAAGGACCAGGCACTTGCTTCCATCTGTGGAACAAAAAGCGCTCGTGAAATTTGCTTCCCACAAGAGCAAAAAGACAAATCCCAGCTTCTACCTAAGGAGTCCCATGAATATAAATGCAGAAAAGTTTTTTTTTTTTAAATCTCCCTTTCCAGTGTTCAGTGAATCAGAAATACTGGCATTCCCACTATACATGCAATCAGCCTTCTCTTGGCCATTTTGACACGAGAATATACTTGTGTCTTTCATGACTCTCTTCTGAAATAGCCAGGCCTCCCTCTGGCTAGGACATCTTCTTGTAGGACCTTGTCCTTTCTTGATATGCTTTGTCTAACAGGATCACTCTTTTCCTCAGGCTCTCAGGAGAATGATGGGAAAGTTAAGGTTCTTACCCAGCTACTGCTTTTCTGGTGGGAGAGGGGGAAGGGAAGGTATGACATTAATTTCCGGAACAAGGGCCCCCGAAGCATTAAGGACAGCATTGCATTGTCATATCCTCATCATTCGTAAGACCATATTGTAGGTCTCAGGGACAAGTCAGCTGCTATTAGATGAAGTCAAACATGAAGGCTGGTTTCTCTGGGAGCAGTAAGCATGTGTAAGATTGCTGACATGTTTCTTAGAGTCACAGACACATTAGAGGCAGAGGTGACTCTGGGATTGCCTACCTGGAAAACGTAACCAATTTACTAGAAACGCATTCCTCTCTGATAGACCTGAAATGTTCTCATTCTTTGCCACTGATTTGTAAGTCAGATAAGCTCTTCCAATTTTGCTCTTTCTAAAGCCTGGCTTAACCCACGTCACCATCGTCTGTGAGCTTGTGAAGAAATTTCACTTCCTTCTCTGCAGCTATTTCTGCAACGTGTGACTTTTCGGGAGGGAGGAAAGAGCTTTCTGTTTCTAGGGTAGGAACAGGTATAAAGTGAGTCCTTTGTGTGGATTTAACCTTTACTGCATATCATCTCTCACCTTTATCAAAACTGTCCATTAGACCCAAGGAAGAGGAGTCCCATGATTACCATGTGTCCCCAAGAGGCAAATCTGAGATGTTGTGGCATTAGGGGTGGGGGGGGCAGGGGTGGGGACTAATCACTGTTTGCATACACAGTATCTTTTGGGAAAAAGAAGAGAAAGGGAAAAGAAAACCTAGTTGACAATAATAATTTACATATGGGTGCCAGGCAAGGAAAGAAGAGAAAAAAAGAACATAGTATAGATCTGTACTCTTGCCAGTAGTGTACAATGTCTTCTGATGTTGAGAGATGCCCCCAAAGGACAGAGAAGCATTTGGTGAACTCCTTTAGCTCTTCTGACTCCAGCCCCATATAGAAGTATGGGGAAAACATTATTGTTCAATTAAGTCTGTCACTAACTTACTGCTGGCCTGAAGGCTATCCACAGCTACCTAAAAGGAAGAGGTATGAAAGGAAAAGAAAACCCCAATAATAGGCAGATCATCACAACTCAGGATCCTGGTGTCAGCATCTCTTCAATGTCCCACTGTGACCTCAAGTTAGCTCCTGGATGCAGGAACTCTCAGAAGTCACATGCCTGATGTGCCTCCTCCACTGGCTTGAGCTGGGTCTTCTTCGTCACCTCAGTGGACATGGGAGTGGTGGCTTCCTATTTCCTCTGCTTCTGAGGGATTCAGCTGGCTCAACAATTTCCCCAAAGCCCAACCAGGTATTCCAATACACAGAAGATGTCCCTCGATTCTCCCTGCAGTGTTCATTATCATTGGCCTTGGGGCTTCCTTGTGACCCTCTGAAGAGAATCTTTCTCTTGCTTGTTTTCTTTTGGGATACTGAACTAGAAAGTGACAGAGAATGAGCTAGAAACACAGGGGACCAAGGGAAAAACTTAATGAAGGAAGTTAAATCAATTGTTTTGTTGTTGCTGCTTGGTTGTTTTGTAATGGATTAAGTGGGTATTTAGAAATGTACAGTTGCAGGAAGGGATATGAAATGTTGGTGGGTGATTCAAACAGGATTTGCAGAAGGTACAAGTTATAGTATTTTGCATAGTACCTTTGGCTCTTTAGAGAGGGCTTCTTTGAACACAGGCCAATGCAGAATCAGAGCTCCACGGAGATACAGAGTGTTACATGAGCATTAGAAGAAAGCAACCTGGAGGGGCGCGTGGGTGGCTCAGTGGGTTAAAGCCTCTGCCTTCAGCTCAGGTCATGATCTCAGGGTCCTGGCATTGAGCCCCATATCAGGCTCTCTGCTCAGCAGGGAGCCTGCTTTTCCCTCTCTCTCTCTGCCTGCCTCTCTGCCTATTGTGATCTCTGTCAAATAAATAAATAAAATCTTAAAAAAAAAAAAAAAAAAAAAAGAACGTAACCTGGAGCTTCTCCCCGATACAGCTCTTAACTGGGATATTGAATATTGGTTGGATAATGGGTCCATCCTTTACTCCTGGTTCTCATGATCACATCTGGACCTCAGAATGGTCCAGAATGGTCTCTGCATGCCATAATATAATAGAACATACCAACTTTTCATGCACCTTGTTGAGTTTTGAAATAGAAACTCTCATTACTATAGTCCTTTTCATCTTTTTCCCTCGCCTCCTCCCTCTAGAATTGCTAAATGTCCTCTCCTAAAGGAATATGCAGCCAAAGGGCTGCTTGGCCACCCCTGTGGTCCCTTGGCTCACTACTATAGGGCTCTGGGTGCCATCAATGAAAATGAACATGGAAAGCTGAAGCCTCAGTGCCTTAACCTTGGTGTGTGAAGGTGTTTGTTAGCCATTCACATATGGGAGGTTCTACATTTTAATGTTTGTTTTGGTAATATGCACATATGTATGCATGTCCACAAGCTTCATAGTCCCAATTTAATCCTTGGGACACACCCAAGTGTGTGAAGTCTGAGCATGGTCCTCCAAGGCTTAAGGTGTAGCCATTTACTTTTGCATGGGCAAACCCTGGAGCCAGATGAAGTAGTATTCTTTGGTAGAGTTGTACCCCAAGACTTGTCTGGGTCCCACATTACCTTTCCATTCCTTTTTCTTTTCAAATGGAAACTGAGCAACTTTTAGGGAGACCTTTTTGAGGTCAGTCCCTACACATGGTTCTAGCCACCTCCATCTCTCTTCCTTTCCCCCCTTCCCAGCTCTTCCTGGTCCAGCCTCGATGTTCTGCCAATGGTGCTTTGTCTGCCCATATAGTAACTTTTCCAAGAATGAATTTGAGGTGTCTTGACTTTGAGTTATGAGAGCCTACATTGAGAAAAATGTGCATCCCTTGGTGTACTTTGGTTCTCTGTGACTTGGGTCTGCCCCAGGAGCTCCCAGTCTAATAGGTATAGACATCTTTTTGCTATGGACAAGAAAGCAGAAAAACTGGGTCCAAATCTCCACAGTTCTATTTATTTGCTGCTAGACTTGGAGAAACAACAAAGCTAAGCCTTTTGCTTTTTCAGCTGTGAGAAGCAGCTAATCCCATGGGGTTGTTCTGAAGATCAAATGAACTAATTGTTGGGACAGACTTTACTTCTTGTCCCTGCCTAAGAGATCCTAATGCATAATATCAACAGGGACATTACTCTCTCATGTGACTGTCAACTGTACCAAGCCAACTCCAGACCCACTGCTAATATGTTAAGGGCAGTGCTAAAATCAGTACACACATTCTAACCTATTTGTAGCTTTTCCATTTAAATGGTCCCCATATTCTGATTTTAATACTTGAAATAGTCATAGCAAGGTAGGATGTTGTTACTCCTATTTGGGGGGGTTGTTTGTTTGTTTTCTGCTATAGGGAAGAGGATACTGAAGTTCAAAAGAGTTTATGATTTTCCCAGTCCCTGGAGAATCAAAACACAAACCCAGGCTCTGTGACTCCAGAGAGTTAACTGAATGCTGGTAGCTTCTATTCTGTCAGTCCATGGAGACTGGTAGAAAATAAGTGAATCCTGGAACAGGAAACAGGTGGCCCAGGTTCCGGCATCATTTGCTAATACTCTCTGCTGTCGCGCGCGCTGTTGCCCTGAAGCAAATGTCGGATGTTTGTCTTCACCGACAAGCTTCCTGCCACTCTCTAACCCTCAGCCCAAGTTCCTCCAAGTAGGACTCCCAACTATTGCCTCTTCCTTGAGGCTTCCCACAAGCCCCGGGCCCCAGGAATATTCTGTGACCCTCCCTTGCACGCAGCCACCGTGCCATATACCCAGGTCTTCAGGTGTGGATGCATCCACATGGTAGGTGTAGTTTTGCTGGCCTTGAGAAGGGGAATGACCCAGGAGGGCAGGATCTTCTACTTGCGCCTTTTCTCGCCAGAGCTTCACTGCCCTGTATTATCTGCCTTGGGATATCTGTTTTGAAAATCCCTCGAGGCTTTCATGGTCAAAGCTCCAGTCATCACTTGCCCATCAACCTGCTCACAACCCTGTGTCCCTATCTTAGTGATAGGTACTACCTCTCATTCCATCAGTCAAAATGATGGGGTCGTGTCACCCTGATACTTCTGAACCTGCACCTTTACCTTCTCTTGGTCACATCCTCCCCCTCATTCCCTCTACAGCTCCTTCCCTGGTGAAGGCCCCTATAGCTCTGCTGCGTGCATCTCCTCCCCAGCCCCACCCCTCCTACCCACCCTCCACAGTCAGAGTGATGTTGCAGTCAGACTTGCAGTGACTTGCAGTCAGAGTGATGTTGCAGAAATGAAACTTGGATTCCCAAACCTGCTGTCAAAAGTCCCTTGATGGCTTCTCCTCCCTTATAACAGTAGTTCATGGAGTAGAGATGAGAAAATAAGCATATGTTTTATTTAGGTCATCTGGAGAGTCGTGTCAAGCTGCGCCATCCCCTGCTCACAGTAGTTTTGGCCGATTTCCAGAAGGTCTTACTGCACTCCTATACATTTGGTTGTGAAGTCTCCTCCTCATTCAATGCCTATGTTTCTCAGTTCCATGGGACCTGACTCTACCCCTATTTAAGGTCTCCTTCAAAAGCCATCTTTCTCCAGTAAACTTTTGCTGACCTCCAGTCTAGACACAGTCTCTTCACCATCTGGATCCCCTCTCTGAGGCTCCATGTTATATCCTGTTATATTTGTCATCTGTATTCATAACTTATCTTCTCCGCTAGACCATCAGCTGCCTATTCTGATTCATCCTTATCACAAACGTGCCATGCAAATACTGGGGATTCCCTAAAAACATGTTGAATGGAGGAACCCTGTGAAATTAGAACAGATGGGGCCCAGGATTCACACTCTGTCTCTTGGGCAGGAAAACTTCACTCAGAACACAGACCCGAATATCAACATGGAGCATCAGCAGGACACCCAGTGTGGTGAGGACGTGAGGTTGGAAGGGCAGCATGGGAAGGATTCACCATAGTCTGAGCCTTCAGGGAATGCACTGTCTATCCAGGGGGGAAAACATGAGGCGATAGGAAAAGGGAACTTCTGGGCCGGCCAAAAGCGACAGTGCCACTATGAGTTTGTAGCGTGCTACGGATCACAAAACCAAAATGTGGAATTTCAGGAAATTGCCCCAAATCCCATTGCTAATAAGTGGCAGAGCTGGGTCTCATACTTGGCCAGTCTGATAATGGATGCCACACTAGCCTGAATGAAATATAAAACAGCACTTGCTGAGATGCTGAATCATACAATGTAATTTTCAGTGGTTCATTGAGGTGGGAAAGCAGCCCAAATTAAGTGGGTCATGCTGACTGTTTCGTCCATGCCATTCTAAATAGCTCCTTGCTCCACACACTGAAAAGTAAATCCTTCTGTTTGTGCCCATTCAGGTAGCTGCTCCAACTTAACCCTGGAGGTCCTCCTCAGTACACTCCCATTTAATCACCAACTGACTCACCTTTCACATTCACTTCTCCCTCCCCATGGCCATTACAAGAAAGGCCCCCAACATTTCTTACTTGGACCCCTACAGTAGCATTCATGACCCCAATCCCTCTTCCCTCCAACTTTCTGCTCACACTCCTGCCAGAAACATTCATTTAGAAAAATATTTGGCCTCTTGGCTCTTTGGGTTCTCCCTATGAGCTGTGATATTGGGACTACGGTCCTTCAGCTCTTTGGGAGCTAGGCCCTGCCAATATTTTGACATTCTCTCCTTGCTAACCGACCCCTACATTTCATAGACAGTTCCATCTGCCTGGAAGTACCCTTCCTCCTCCATCCATCTAGATGCTCCTTGACTTTACAACTCAAGCCTCATAGACTCTAGACCACCTTACCCCACCCTTACCCTGGATATGGTCCCACTGCTCCCTGTGTTGCCACTTCATGTCGCTTATCACTCCAGAAGACAGTATAGCACAGTGATTATTAATGCAGGCTTCTATCATTTTTTTCTTAGAATTTAACCACATCTTTTTAAAAATTTTTATTTATTTGAGTGAGTGAGAGAGAAAGAAAGCATGAGAGGAGGGAGGGTCAGAGAGTGAACAAGACTCCCTGCTGAGCAGAGAGCCCCATGTGGGACTGGATTCTGGGACTCCAGGATCATGACCTAAGCCAAAGGCAGATGCTTGTTCGACGGAGCCACCTAGGCTCCCTAGTGTAGACTTCTGGAGTCAGACTGCTTGGATTCTCATTCCTGCCATGCCACTTACCTACTATATAAATTTGAGTAAGTTATTTAACCTCTCTGAGCTTCACTTGATCATCCATAAAACAGGGATAATAATGCTGCATAGTGAGGATTAAATAAAGTATTCTACCTGATGTATTAACACAGTAGCGGGCATGTAAGTGACCTCCTGCTGTTTAAGTGGTAGCTCTTATTACTCTTATTACTCTTTGTTTTACAAGTTTCTTATCTGGCTCTCTCATCAGACATTTGGACTGGATCAAGATCTCCTTTGTCTTTCTATCTCTGGAACTTGGCAGGGACAGGCATATAGTAGGCCTTTGAGAAATGTTTGCTGAATGGGTGATGGGGAGATGGATGGGGGGATGATGGATGGGTTGTTGGATGAAAGGGTAGATGAGTGTGTGGGCTTATAGACTAGATGGATAAGTGGGTGGGTAGATTACCAAGGGGGTAGGTGGATGGGTGGTTAGATGGGTGGAAGGATGGATGGCTGCACGCATGCATGCGTAGATGGAAGCATGCATCTTCCATGCTTCCATGGAAGGGGGGATGGGTGGGTCTATGCATGCATGCGTAGATGGATGATGGATGGGTAGATGGTCACATGGATAGTTAAATAGATAACTTAGTCCTGTTTAAGTAGTATGGAACAAAGGAAAACTGTGCCTCAAGTCAGCCTTGTCAGCCAGCAGAAAAGAAGATTCTGCAGTATGTGATTTATTAAGTTTGGAGTTTTTTGGTTTTTTCTGAGCAAAGCTGTCTCCCTGTTCAAGATTTTTGGTCTCAGGCAATCTGTTATTTGCAATATCACTGTATCCTTGTAAATTTAGACCTTCGGTAAATCTTCTTCAAGCCTGAGAGAAAACACACCTGTATACTGTGTTATGGCCACACAGTAAAAAACTATAATCCTTGCCCAGGAACACTTTGCAATATAATTGGGGAAAGATACTCAATTAATTGAAGCTTGTCAGTTGCTATTCTCCTGGAGTTGCCTCGAAGCTGGGTCAGGATAGCACCCACCAGCTTTTGGTGACAACCAGGATAACTCAGAAAAGCTCCTTGGAAGAGGTGGTTGGGAGATAAGAGGCATGTTGTTATGAGGAAGTGGCCCAGCAGAGGGGAGTCCCGAAGGTTGAAAGCAGAAAAGCCAGAAGATTCAGAATATTGAGTGCAGCCTAGGGCCCTAGAGCACAGGTTGGGGCTGTTGATGGTGAGGCATCTGGCTCAGGATGGAGGCATTACAGTTGGTCCCAAACTATGCAAAGCAATAGACCTAGTGAGGAGTGATCCCTTAGAGCTTCAGGTTTCTCAATCAAAATCAGGAACAATAATGCTTGTTCCATGGGGAGGTTGGGAGGATTAAAAGTTTTAAGACGCTTGCCATCTCAATGCTAGACCCACTGCATTGCTCAACATCCATCTGCTTTCTTCCTTCTTCACAGGCAGCACAGGCTAGTTGTCTAGAACACAAGCTTTAGAGCCATGTTGCTGTCAAATCTGGTTATTAGCTGCACGATCTTAGGCAAATTACATAAACCTTTGCCTTGGTTTCCTCCTCTGTAAAGTGAGAATGATGATAGTACCCATATGTCAGGGTGGTTGTGAGGAATACATGAGTTAAAGTATGAGAGCCTAGGACAATGCCTGATGCATAGTAAGTGCTCCATAAGTATTTTTATTATTTTATTATTATTCCTATCATTCCTAAAGAGGTGAACACTTTGTTCCTGGTTACCAGAGTGAGAAGCAGTAAACCTTATATCTGTGGATGAGGTGGGGACATAAACTCCCCTTTATTGAGGACTACTAATGCCAGGTGTTTAGATTACTGTAATCTAATATCAATTAAGATTAATATGATTTTCTTAAAATACTTCATATATTATATATATCACATATAATTTGAATACGACTTAGATTCATGTTAATGCCCACAGTGACTCTTGGGAATAGGTAATTATTGTCCCCAGCCTTGATGTGGAGAGACCGAGACTCAGAGATATTGAGTGACTTAAAGCCATGTAGTTAGCAAGTCGTGGTGCGGGAACACAAAGACATATTTCCACTCCTCAAAGCGATTTAGGCTGACCGTCATCCATGCCATTCACCTTGGTGCATGGATCAGGAAAGAGTGGTTTGGAAGGAGGAACTGACTTGCCCAAAATGTTACAGTGAGCAAGTGAAAGACCTGAGATCAGATCCCTGCCCTCTCAAATCTCAGCCACTGTTCCTGACAATATGGAGAGCAGAGGTAGCAGTAAGTCTTCATAAAATGGAAGCCCAGCTTTCTTCCCCATGGATCACATTTCTAAGTACTGGACCACAGAGCCAGCCATGAAGGAGAGGAATGGACTCCTTACAGTGTGAACGTATATGGTTGGCAAGGGGGATTTGGTGACGTGTGTGGGTGCTTCCAAATTCCACCCATCACATTCCTCATCCCTTTCATCATCTAGGGCACTGTTCCTTTAACCCAAGATGTTGAACAGTTTTATGAGATCTTGCTGCACTATGGTTCATTTTCCCCAGCTCAGCTTCCCAAGTATACATGGGGCTTCCTTTCTGCCATAACTTCTCAGAGTCACTTTCCTTCTGAGAGCGGAGAGTTGGCTTCTCCTGATGAATAAGAGAAAGACTACAAGTGTCCCTGCCCAGGGACTTTGGCTACTTTCCTACTCAAGAGGGAGAAGCCTGAGGCTCCAAGAACATGTCCCCACGCTGCAGACATAAAGACTGCATCTTCCTGAGCCAAGCAAACTGGGATAACTGTTGCAATTAACCAGATAACTCAAGAGGGAAGGAAACTATTCTTGCCTATTCAGATGGATATTTGGGGACCTTAATTATCAGCAATTTTTCTCAATCCACAAATGTATCAGTTATTGTCAGTGTGGTGAAGTCTGTAAGATAAAGACATTCCTATTTATTTTCCTACAAAGTACAAAAAGTTATAACAAAAGAAATATCATGGATTTATTTGAGTTTTTATTGTTCAGAAGCCAAGAGCTATAAGGGACATCATGCAAAAGAGATTTCAGGTGGTGATTTTTCAGGCTTTCTTTTGGAGAGCGCAATTCTTTGTCATGTGAAATTTTAAGTGAAACTCCAGTTTATAAAATACTTAAAAAAATAGAGAAGTGCTGGCTTTCGTGGATAGTAGGGGACCAGCAGTCCTACCCCTCTCCCATTTTAGTGAGGCTACTATACAGAACCCCCAGGAGGCTACAAACACAGTTTGAAAACTAATTATCTACTTCAACTAATATGAGTTTCAGATATGGAAATAAAGGCACAGAGAATTTATTCAACTTGTAGTCTGTTCGAATTGAAGGTTAGAATTCCTTTCTCTTAGTGCAGTGCTCTTAATGATAGAGTTTGAATTTTGTTTTGATCATTGATATGTAACAAACATGAAATTTAGTGACTCCTTTTTCTTATGTATCTGAGCTTTGGTCAGGGCTTTAAAGGGAATATCTTGTTTTGTTCCATGATACCAAGGGTCTCCATTGACATAATCTAACTGGTGGGGGCTGGCTGGATGTCTCTCTTCATGCAATTTTAGTGTCTTTCCAGTTGGTCTTTTCAGGATGGCAACCTCAGGATACTTGGACTTCTTTAAGGAGAGTCAGGGTTCTGAAGACCTATATAGAGCTACAAATCTTCTATCTATCCTAGAAATTCCCAGAGTGCAATTCCTACCTCATCCTTTTGGTCACATAGGGCCAATCCTGGTTCAGTGTGGGAAGAAACTACACACAAGCATGCGTACTGGGAAGTGTGGATTATTGGGGAGCCATCTCGAATGATAGCTACCTGATTACCTTGCTTTTAGCATGGCCTTACTAAATAGGTTCTGATTGGTTTGACCTGAAACTGAGAACATAGAAGTCATTGTGGCTTTCCTTAGGTCATGAGAGCACTATCATGTGGAAGAGTGGTAGAATAGTTCTAGAAGGCCAAAAGAGTCATAATTACAAGGAAGCTAGTTTTAGTTGACCAGAAGAAAAGAACCTTCAAACAAGTAAACCAGCCAACATTAGACGTGGCTTTTTCAGCGTGAGTAGTGAATTTCTCCATTGTTAAGAGAGGTCTGTCTCACTCCTTCTACCACCGGAAGTATCTGATTCTCAGTGAAGATGATTAGAGAAACTTGCATCTCCTTGAGCTTTGGGATGCTGAAATACTATGTGCATTTCTAAGAATCAAGATTTCATATAAATCTAATTCTTGTTTGTTTGTCTTTTCTTTTTCCCCCTTTTTGGACATTTCCTTCATCTGACTGCCCATCAATATGTAGAAGAAATGCTTATTCCTACTCCTATTACTTGTAAGTATCGACCCGGGGAAACTTTTCTTCGTGCCCTGTGAGGGAACTGTAGCATGCATTTCCTTCACCAACCAAGTGTCTGTTGGTTTTCTCGTACTCATTTCTGTCTAAGTCATCTGTAGCCCCAAAGTTTTTATTTCACATAGATGTTTTCCATTTGAAAATGCACTGTCATTGTTTATGTCTGTTATGTTTCTGCCATCTTGGATTTTTCCCCCAATTTTTGGAGATGTGAAGGCAGTATAATTTTCTAGTTAGAAATCCCTGAATTTCATCAAGAGGTCAACCTAATCCCCCTGCAGGACTTGCAGAGATAAAACAGAATCACCAGTCTCAGCAGCTTCAGAGCCCATTGGTGTCTACTTGGGGAATGTGTAGCATCGAGGGGCTCAGAGGTTAGAAAAAAATCATGGGCTGTTTCCTGTATTTCAGTAAGTCTTCAGGGAACCATCTTTACCTAGAACCAGCTTCACAGGTGACAGAAACATCCAAGATCTTTGCTTTGGGCCTAAATGATCGCAGTCTGGGGTTTGGCATTAGGTATCTCATGTTACCAGTGCATTTTGTAGTTATAGCTGGCCTGTTGCCTGTCAGTTTTTTTGCACTTTCTAAATGAAGGTGATGGTTTTTTTCATTATTAACAGACATTTTGAAAACACAAATATAAAGGGGAAAAAGCTCCCATCAACAGATCCTTGATAATGAAAAGTTAAGAAAACCACTGAAGTAGTCCCATCTTCCTAATATGCATTTCCAGTGTTTGAAAATTGAGGTCAAGGGAAGTGTATGAAACCACTCATCCAGTGGGATTAAAACTCAGGATGCCTGGCTTCTGGTAAAGTGTATTGTCCATCATTCCATGTCTTGCTACACCCCTGGCACACCCAGGCTTATGAGGGAGGCCATGTCTGCTAGTGATTGTCGGCTGAAGCCTTCACTGATGAGGATGGACCAAAATAAGGCTCTCCTACCCCGTTTGCTTAATGTTTGGGTTCCAGGACAATAGGCCAGACAATGAGCAGATAAGATTCTGGTACTAATGCCATCAGATTATCCAGGAACAAATGGACTACCACCACCAACACTGAAAGTACCAGAGAATTTGCTTTATTTTTTCATTCATTCATTCCTTTGGTAAACATCCATTGAACATGCCTATTATGTTCCAGACACTGTGGATGGAGAGATGGCCAGGACGTTGAGCCCCACCCTCCCAGTATTCAACCCTCTCTGGGGTCTAGGATAAAGCCAAACACTTGAAATGTCAACTGAGAGGTGCCTGTATGTACTCTGGTATAGGAGTGCTTACTGGGATGACTAAATTTCTAATGAGGCAAGGAATGGTTACCAGTGTTTATAGAGATGGATTTTTCCCACTACTGAAGAAATAAGAATTCTAAGCACAGGAACAACATGGGGTGTTGTCGCTGTGGTAGAAAGAGAATGAACTTTCAGAGTTGTGATGCTCTGGGGACAAGTCACATCTTTGTCACTCACGTATGAAACCTTGTGAAAGTCTTCTGAACTCCTTGAGCCTTATTTCTCTTAAATCCAAAATAGGGATCATAGTGCCTAACTCAGGAAATGAGGAATTTTGTAATGGGCCTGGAACAAAGTTGGCACTCCTGAAATGTTAGTTTTCTTTCTTTCCCCCTTCAGGGCAGTAGGGGTGGCCCCTAGGAGCTCCTCTGGTCTTCCAGATGTTCTTCTGGCCTCAGTGTTCAACAGTAGGTATGGGTATGCAATGACCCATCATAGTCTCTAGGCACCTTAGCTCCTTTGTCAGTTAGCCAGTGTACTTAGCCCTGTCTTTGGATGCCCAGGCACTGTGGTAGAATTAAAGATGAAAAATGTGAAAGTGTATGGGACAGACACTCAGGTACTTGTACTTCAAGGTGCAGTGATACACAAGGGTCTTTCAGTTTTTGCAAACTTCAGAGCTCTAAGTCACAGACCTTAGACTGTGAAACTCATGCCAGCTCAGGAGCTGAGCTAACAATTCAGGAGAGGAGAAGAACTGGCAAAGCAGACAGAGAGGCAGGACGAAAATCTTCAGAACCAAGAGGAGAAGTGCTTTGCAGAAGGAAGAGCCTGAAGATGCTGGCAGCTGTGGGAGGGAAGGTCTTGGGGCAGAGTGTTTGGGGACAGGGAGCAGCCCCAGAGGGCATGCACGATGGGTTCTGTGAGGCCATAGGATTGAGAGATGCATGGAAAAGGAAGAAAGGAAACACAGGGAAATGCTGACCCTGTGATTTCCAGGTTCAGAATTCCACTCCCCCGGGTCTTAGGGACGGACCTGAGTGGATGCCTTCAGCCCTCTCTACTCCAAGTGTGTCTGTAGACCAGCAGCGTTGGAATCACCCGGAGCATGTTAGAACTGCAGCATGAGGATCCCAGCTCACACCTCCTGAACCCGAACCTGCATTGTAACAAGAACTCCAGGCAACTCTCATGCACATCAAAGTTTGAGAAGCATTGACTTAGCCAGAGTCCTGGTGGTCTCATCAATAAAATAGGAAAAGCAATACCTCCCCCTGGGGTTGGGGAGCCACCTGGTCCCTCTAAAAGTCCCTTCTCTTCTTCTGTGAAAGAGAAATGCTCCAACATGCTTTGGCTGAATAATCTTGTCACTGAAATCCATGTTTATTCAGTCAACAGGTATCTGTGAGATTCCCAAGGGTGGCCGGGGGATGGTCCCAACTGGCACGTAAGCATTAGCACAACAAACAAAGCTCCCTGCCCACATGAAGCTTTTTAACAGAGGAGATCAAGAATAAACAACATGTATTAAAAAAGTGGCATAGATGTTAAGGAATGGTGGAGAGAGCTAAGGGAAAAAAGGTAGATAAGCCAGGGAAAGGGGCTATAAAGTGTGAGTAGGGAAGAAATAGAGAAACTTCTTTTTCCCCAAAACAAAGAGGTCCTCAAGGGCGCTCCCTGCACTGAAAGATCCTAGACACAAGCTCGGGGTGCACAGACCTTTTCCAGAGGGAGCTGGTGGTAAATATTTTTGGCTCTGCAGGCATATGGTCTCTGTTGCATCTACTCTGCTGTTGTAACAGGAAATCAGCCATACCTGATGGACAAGGGAAGAAGCATGGAGGTATTTCAATTAAAAAAAAAATTTATTGTGTAAACCTGGCGGTTCACAGACCTGTACCCCTGGGGATAAAAATACATTATATGTTTATTAAAAAATTAATAAAAAAATACTGCAAGAAAAAAAAATATTTAAAAAATATCAAATACAGGGCTAGATTTATCCTGAGGGCCATAGTTGGCCAATTCCTGCCCTAGAGTTTTGAGGCAGAAAGAGGCTGGAGTTCAAGATTCGTTCTGTTTTATGAGCTGCTACTGTGCGCTGCACCATGTGCTTGCTGTTGCAGACACAGCAGGGAATGAGGCATACCTGGTCAGGTTGAGAAGTGGGCAGAGGTTAAAAGGAACCACCCATCGGTTGCTAGTATGGGCCAGGCTCTTCTCATGCTCGCGGCAAGCCCTGCAAGATATGTGTCACTGTGTTGAGTCTACATAGACCTTGAGACTGATGTTGGGGGACTTGTGCAGATCCCACAGGCAGGATGTGGCAGGGCGAGGGTTTGAACCCAGGACCACATGCCCCTCAGCCCTGCCCATCCTTCTCCCTAAACTCTGTTCTTCAGGGGATGGAAGGGTTCCCACCTAGACCGTGTGCTTGGACAGCCCTTGGCCAGGCTGCCGGAGAGCCAGGATCCACAAGCAAGTTTGCCTCCTGGCAGAAACTCACTTCCATGCAACGACCTCAGTGCCTTGCTAGGGACAAGAAGTGGTAGCTATCCCTCGTTGGCAGGGAGGCCCTTGAGGCAATTCTGGCTTTGCTATCCTGGGGATTTGCCTGGTCAGAGCTGAGAGCACCAGACTGCCAGAGCAGAGGCAGCCAAGGTTAGAGTGAAGAGTGCCCCACTGAGTGCTTATGGCCAGGACAAACAGAGCTATAAATCAAAGGAACTGAGTCCTAGGGACAGAGGAGAGTCTAGAATGCGGTCCCCAATGTCCAGCACACGAGAAAAAAATGGCGAAATAATGTGGGCTTTGATATCAGACCTAGATCACAGTCCAATGTCTCCCTCGTCTGCCAGATTGTTCAGACCTTGAACAATCATGGAGCCACTCTGAGCCTCAGTTTCCGCATCTGCAGAGCGGCGATGACAGCGGTGACTCCCTGGCATTTTGAGAGGGCTGGTGAGGGAGGGTCTACGCAGAGTGGCTGACACAAAGGAGGCATTTTATAAATAGTAGCTATGATTCCTTGCATTCCGAGCTGACAGAAATGCTTCTCTAGAATGCCTTTTTGCCTTCCTACAGTAAAGAAGCACCCAACAACCTCGGCGTCTGTTTTTTAAAAAGGTTTCAGGAGCTGGCATGTGTTCACGGGTTAATTTATCTCAGGGTGTGTGATGGGCACAGTAATTGTTTCAAACAGAGACATTTTAGTGTAGTAGTTCTTGAAAAAGCACTAAGATGTTTACCAACTGTTCCGGCAGAGAGAGAGAGAGCACTTAACGGTTTCACCTAGCCTCGGATAAATGCCATGCAAGTATCAAGGAGGCGGAAAAGGGTGACCTGGGCTGAGCCCTGTCTACAGACGCTCTGAAACTCATGTTTTTTCCCCCATTATATTTTTCCTATCTCTCCCCCTGGCAGCATGTTTGAATCCTACATTTACCCTACAAGGTCCAGACCTAACAGCGCCTCCTATAGGAAGTCTTACCTGATTCTCTCCACCTGCGGGAATGGGCCTTTTGTCAGTGCTCTCACTGTGGCTGCTTTTTATCATGGGCAGGAGCAAATGTGCCTTAAAGATGTTTCTTGTTCATTGAGGTTTCCCCCGTGGTGCCCACCACACAGGCACAGTGAACCCCAGTAAGTGTGTGTGGAATGAATGAGAAGAACAAGATAATATTAAACTAAAGTCAACAGAGAGATGATCTGTTCTCAAAAAGAAAAAAAAAATGTCAACAAATTTTAGAATTTCAGACCCTGTACCTCCCTATGCTGCTGTTATCTTTAAGGTAACCTTTGGTCCTGTTCAGCATCTGAATCCCAGTTTCCTTATATGTAAAATGGAGCCTAAGAGCGCAGGAGGAGATGATGTTTGGAAAATGCCTAGCACACGGTTGATCCTCACCCAAAGTAAGAAACCACGTCCTTTGTCAGTGCGAACACCTTTCCACACCACAGGCTTTTGCAAATCAAATATCTTCGCCTCGATACACATAAAGAGGAATTTAAAATGATTATATCAAGAGATACTCAAAAGGCATTTTATGTAATTCATCAGTCCCTTCAAATAAAAATGAAGGAAAAAATGGGAATAGAAGGAAACCATTTAGAGATGATAAGTATCAATTACCAAAAGCTGACGGCAAACGTGTTGACAAGCAGAAATGGAAGGTGTTGCCACGAGGCCAAGGCAGAGTCTAGAGTCATGCTGCCGCTTGCCGCTCTGCCAAGAGGAGGACCGTGGCAAAAATTCTGATTCCTGGGCCCCAGCCCAGAGCAGCTCAGTCCCTCTGAAGGTGTGGCCCGGGAATCTGCATGTGTGCGCACACCTCAGATTAATCATTCTGTGTGTGGACTTAGAACAACTTCTCTCCCCGAGGCCACTGTCCTTTTCTCAGTATTGGAAAGTATTGGCCTATGCCCTGTTCCTGGGATGCCTCGGCACCATCTGTGCCTGCAAAATCCGGGGACATAGTATCTGTAGCACTGCGCCCTCATTGTCGTTGCATTCAGCTGGCTTTCATTCATCCCCTGCTGACTCACTCATTCACGAGTCATTCTCCGGTTAGACAGGTTAGACTGCCCACGGTGTGTTTGCACGTCTGTCTCCCTGTTGACTAGGACAGTGTATTACTCATCTTTGGCTTCCCGATGACTAACTTGGAGCCCAGAACAAATCAGACATCGTAAGACTGTGTTGATCACATGAATGAGTACACACAGGTGGGTGTATGTGTGAGGTTGATGCCCCCATTTTGTCTGATCTCCCACTGAACTAGACTATTCCATTCTCTAGAAGTTCGTATCCGTTCTCATTTATTTTGGCCTATAGTGATGCGGCGGGACTTTTGGATCAGACCTGTTTGGTAATTTTGTATTGGTTTTAGGTTTAGAAATGTTGTACTTGCGTGTCACAATTACAAATGCAAAAAAGTAATGAATGCTGATGCAACAAGATAGATATAAATGCGCTGGGGCAGATCATGTGAACAGAGAGATTTGGATGGGGAGTGCAACTGAGTGGATGCTTTATTGTTTACTCTATTGAACTGGAGTCTAAACACATCAGTCATGAGTAGCGAACAGAGCACATCTACAAGTCAGAGGCTCTGTCATCTTAATCAGAGAAAATACAAATGAGCAGTTCCCGTCCAAAGAAGATGGAAGATGTTTATACTTCAGTTTTAAGTTTATACTTTAAGTTTTAAAACCAGCTAGGTATTAGTGATGCCTGGAGGCTTAGCAAGGTATGCCTGTGATCTTAAATGCTTCTACTCTGTAAATGCATTTGAACTTTATAAAGAAGGTAAAAGAGAGTGCAGAGGGTTCTGTGTTGACAGAGAGTGGTGACATACGGAAATGTGGTTGGAAAGACAAGTTCTCAGAGAAAGTTGTGATGTGCTACTCTGATCTGCTTTCAAGAATGAAGGGCTTTGGGTAAATACCAGTAGTGGAATTGCTGGATCGTAGGGTAGTTCTATTTTTTAAAAATTTCTTGAGGAGACTCCATACTGTTTTCCACAGCCGCTGCACGAGCTTGCACACCCACCAGCGGTGTGTGAGGGTTCCTTTTTCTCCACATTCTCACCAACACTTGTTGTGTCTTGTGTTTTTGACTTTAGCCATGCTGACTGGTATGGGGTGGTATCTCATTGTGATTTTGATTTGCGTTTCCCTGATGATGAGTGATGTGGAACGTCATCGCATGTGTCTGTTGGCCATCTGGATGTCTTCTTTGGAAAAATAGATAAAGAAGTTGTGGAAGTGTGTGCGCACATGTGTATGTGTACGTGTGTGTGTAAAATGCATATATAAATGTGTGTTTATATAAAATGGAATATTATTCAGCCATAAAAAGAATGAGATCTTGCCAATTGCAACAACACAGATGGACCTAGAGGGTGTAATGCTAAGTAAAATAAATCATCTGGAGAAAGATAAATGCCATATGATTTTACGCATGTGAAATTTACAAAAATAGAAAGAGACAAACAGCAGTAACAAAAAAAACACAAATATAGAGAACAAACTGGAGGCTGCCTGAGGCGAGTAGGGGTAGAGGATAGATGACATAGATAAAGGGGATTGAGAATACACTTATCTTGGTGAGCACTGACATATGTATAGAATTTCTGGATCCTTATATTGTGTACCTGAAACCAATATAACACTATATATCAATTATACAATTTTTAAATTAATTTAAAATTGAGAATTTTAATAAACGAAAATTAAAAAAAAAATTTAAAGAATGGAGAAGCTCTTGGTTGACAGCCCCCTTTGGGACAACTCGCTCTTCAGAGCTGCCTCATCTAAGGTCATGAGGGGTGTGAAAGTCATCCCTTCGGCACTTCCCGTGGGGTTGGCTCAAGCGTTCATCGCACCTGCATCACCAAATTCCCTTCCACCCACGCCTTCTCCTCCCCTTCCCCTCCCCTCCCCTCCTTCACCTTCCCTACCCCTTTCCCTTCCACAGATGTTGACCCCAGAAGCATGTCCTAATTCATCTCCTGCTCATCAATTTCAGTCTCAAAGTCTCATTCTCAGGGAACACCATCTGCCACACTTCCATTAGCTTCTCTTCCGTTTGGCCACTGGATGCGAGCGGATCTAGTCCATGGCATGCCCCTCCCCTGCACCCAAACATGGCATTGCCTTTCGACACACCATGGCCAACTAACTGGGGTCACCCCTTGTTGCTCCCTGATGATAAGTAAACTCTAAAAAGTTCTTTCTCGGACAGTGATTCATTCACAGGCATTTGATTCTCACGTGTGTTTGTCCTGGGCGGGAGGCTGTGGGCATCTTCATCCATAGCCCCCACTGGGGGAGCTCACTGTGTATCACAGAAGAGACTGTAGCAACCGCTGATTCGGCCAGAGGAGAGAGCAAGGGTCAGAAGTGCCCACCACGGCACTCCTCAGGGCCCTCCAGGGCAGCAATGGGTTTAACCCTGAAAGCACTTGCCTTTAGCAAGTATCCCCAGAGTGGGAATGTCTCTTGCAGCTAAGGCTGTTGCAAAGATAGGATCCAGAGGCACAGACTAGAAAATGCCTTTCTAAGTGTTTCAACGCCGTGCTTTTAATGGAAGGAAGTGCTTTAGTTAAGCTCTGCAATGTTGATAATGATGATAATGATTACATCGCGTTTGTGTATACAACTTTATCTCTTCCAAAGTGCTTTCCCACTTATTACCTAGTTGTCTGGTTGGGCTTGGAGGTACTTAACAAGGTATCATCAGGCAGATAAAAATGTGCTGTGCAGGAAAGAGCCCTGGGCATGCTGGCTCAGCAGCTTAGGGCGCTGGACACGATGGACACTATCCCACTTTCAGTGTCTCATCTGGAAAATGGGAGCGACAGCACCCACATTTTAGAAAGACTGTACTGTTTAAGCGACATGTTCTCTCATTCATAAACGTTTACAGAGCAGTTACTCTTGTGCTAAGTACTGAGCTAGGTGTCAAGTGTTTAGAAAGAAGTGTCCTTCTCTCAAGAAGCTCACAGCTGAAAAGGCAACTTGCCCTTGTTAGTTGCCCATGAAAGTTATAAAAGAATGTTGAGGGTACATGAAAGAGGGAGGTGAAGACAATGCAAAGGTAGAAGTCACCCAATCTACTTCGAGGAAAGACATCTGGGGGCCAAAGGGCTTAATAGGATGCCTGGCAGGGGAAAGACACAGGACCCCTCACTGGAAAAATGACACCCATGTTTCTCCTTGGCCCCACTGTCTAGAAATGCGCACACACACACACACACACACACACACACATTGTATAACTAGTTGATGTGCTGGAGAGCAACTTGGGAAGAAAAGAATGGAGTAGAGAGAACAAGAAAAGAGGAGGGAGAAGGTATGAGTCCCAGACCTACTACGGAGCAGCTGTGAATCCTAAGCATCCTGAGTTTATTTCTTACCTATAAACTGGGAATTGTAGTGCCCAATTCATGAGATTTTCTTAAACCATGAAATGAGGGGCACCTGGGTGGCTCAGTTGGTTAGGCATCTAACTCTTGATTTTGGCTCAAAGTCACGAGGTTGAGCCCCATGTCGGGCTCCATGCTGAGCATGGAGTCTGCTTCAGATTCTCCCTCTCCCTTTGTCCCTCCCCCAAACCCATGCTTTCTCTCTCTCTCTCTCTCTCTCTCTCTCTCAAAATAAATAAAATCTTAAAGAAATTGAATGACATAGTATGTGTGCCAGGGGAATTGTCATTTATTAAATGACAAAGCTGAGCTAGGACAGAGCTGTGGTTGGCTGTGTCAAGGTTGGGGGAAGACAGAAGTTGTAACTTCCAAACACAAGTTAAATGGAAGAAGAATTTGTCAGACAGAATGAAGTCAAACAGTTGTAGATAGTGGTGCTTAAACTTACATAATTTCTCCCCTGAGTAATCGGATAAATGCCCTTTCTCCTGGCATCCATCCACCCCACATCAGTGGGAGAGATCACAGTCAGTTAATGATTGTGGCCAGCACCACAAAGGTGGACAATGTCATTTCAACACAAGAAGACTTTGTAGACCCGTGGTCAGAAAAATGGCTGGGGTTGGAGGTAGAAGGTCTACCCTTGGCGATTTCTAAAATCGGGGCTAGGGAATGACAGGTCTGTCCTTGGTAATATGGCTGCCAAAACCTGCCTTAAAAGAGACAAGTTCCTCAGAAGGCAGAATGCAGAACATACACTCTCTTGTGAACAGCCCCATTGTCCCACTAGGTATGTTGCCTCCTTCCTGGGAGCAGAGCTCAGAGGATTGGTGCGTGTTTGGGGAGGGCAGTGAGGTAGGAAGGGTACTATAAGCCAAACCTATAAAGACTGGAGAACTGATTCCATTGGTGTCAAGGGATGGCTACACATTTTAAACGTGGTTTACTTTGGTTGTAATGGTTACTTTGATCTGAAACCAGGGCTGAAAACCATCCATCTGAGAGAGCTTGAGAATATAGGGTCATGGCATATCGGCATTTAGAAGATGGGCACAAGGACCTGCTTAGGTCTGCTTAACCCAGAACCTTAGCTGAGAATTTGATTCCACTGTATCATCGTATAGACATAGCTTTGATTATATTAGTGGAAATTGAGTTTAGAGGGCAGAGCCCTAGAAGACAGAGCCCTATTGGCCAGCACCATTTCCTTCCTTTAGATATTGAGGTAGACCATCTGTATGCGGTTCACAAATGTGTAGAGGCCATTTAACGAATGGCAAAAATGCTCCAGACACATTTTAAAATAGCATTTAATTTCTCATAACAATCACTTCTCATAGTGGTGTTGGTGCTACCATGAGGAGTAAAGACCCCTCCGCCATGAGCAGTTTCCTGAGAAATCAATGTTCATGAGCGTTCCTTTCATCACCGAAACCTCAAGAAGCCCAGTACGTCTGCTTATGAAATCTGCTTTTTTTTTTTTTAAATCTGCTTTTTAACAAAATAAAAGAATATTGGCTGAGCTTCATTCTGGAGCTGTTTCTCATTCCAATGGCTTTGAGCCACTGTGCAGGATATTCTAGGAGGGTGAGGGATTGTTGGGTGTATTACAACTGTCCATGTTTTTTAAGTGGAAGGGCTAAAAGGTTGGTGTGATCAAGACCCTGTTTTTACTGGAAGACTTGACTTTGTAAAGAGTGAAATATAAGGTCTATTAAGGTTATAAACCAAACTGAGCCTCAAGATTAAAGACGGCTTGCTTTGTTTTGGAAAAGAGCTTAGTGATGAGGGACATTATATTAGTAATCAAGAAAAGCTTAGATAGTCTCTATTTTACTTTATCCTCCCTTCCCACGTCATTATGATTTGGACATCTACTGATGAAGACAGAACTTGTGGTGAAAAATCTAAACTCACATATGGTTAATAAGGGATCTCATACCATTCTTTTGTTTTGGCTCTGCTTTATACTGCAAAACTACCAAGAGTGTGAGGAGTTTTCCAGGAGACTGATGGCTCATTCAAAGTGTATACCTCCACTGTGTTACCATACAGGTGTCTTCCAGCCGTCTAAGCTAGAAGAAGTTTGATCAAGAAGTGATAATTCTGTCTTCTTGTCTTTCACCTCTTGTAGGAATTCAAAAGTGCTTTTGCCTTAGCTCTGAATGGCGAGGAAAACCATACTCAGTACCTAGAAGCAGTGTTATAGAAAGAAGACGTGGACTGCATTCGTGTTTGAATCCTGGCCTCTGCCACTTTCTAACCTAACTTCTCTGAGCCTGTGTTTCCTCATTTGTAGAAGGAGGGCAGCGAGACCAGATTTGGAGGGTTCCTGGGGGGCTTTACCAGGATTGCATAAGAGAAAGCACTGCGTGTACACCATCTGGGTCATAGTAGGTGCTCAGTGCCTTGTAGTGTTATTGTATTTTATGTTTTAGGTCTACACGTGTTTTGCACTTTACACAGTACCTTTATACAGGTATCTCCTATAACTTTCAAGGGAGGAAGTATCCTCTTAAATGTAGGGAAATGAGGACTTACCGAACTGATGAGGGCCACAGACTATTTGAAAGAAATTCATGGAACAGACTGGCCCGTTACTGGTACCATGTTCTTAGGATGGATTGGGAGGTGGGTGTGACAAGGATCTGGCACCAGAGCTCGTCAGAATTATGCCCTCAGAGACCAGACAGAATATGCAATGAATAAAGTCCAGAGTCGGTCACTACCTGAAAGTTTATAAACATTGCTCCAAATTATGATTGGAGGAAAAAAAAAAAAAAAACTTGTACCAACCCCTTTCTTCCATAAAATACATTCACCATAATAAATGGGACAAAACTTGAACAAGATCAAAGTCAATCATCTTTTTATAATTGGAAGAAATTTTATAATCTGCACTGGAGAAAGAAGGACAAAGATTAAAGACAAGGTGATTTGTTTCTTAAATAGGCCTCTTGAGTCCCACCTTTTTTTGGTAAGATTTGTTCACTTCAGAGAGAAAGAGTGGGGTGAGTGGGGATGAGGGGCAGATGGAGAGGGAGAGAAAAACTCAAGCAGACTCCGTGGTGAGTGCAGAGCCCAATGTGGGGCTTGATCTCGTAGCCCAGGAGATCATGACCTGAGCCAAAATCAACCAACTGTGCCCCTGAGGTGCCCCAAGTCCCATTTTTAATTTTATAGGATAAATTTTTGTCTCTTAATGTGCTTTTTGTTTATTTTTTTTCTTACAAATAAGCTTCTGCCATGGAGAGGACTTTATTCAAATTCAGTTATACCAGACCTAGAGAAAACATGTTACTTAAAAATGTACCCAGATGAATATGATACTTAGTAAGACAACAAGTGTGTGGTTTCATTTTCTGGACAATTGAGGTTTGAAGCTCTCCCCATCATTTCTTTCTTTAAAAATAAGTGTACAGTGGCATTTTAGAGTCAGATGTTGGTACCTGCAGGAAATTGTGCTTGATTTTGGTTGGGCTTGTGTTGAATCTACAGATCAGTTTGGTGAGAACTGACATCATAACAATATCCTGACATCTGGCCCAGGAACACAGGTGTCTCTCCATTTGTGTGGGTTTACTTTGATTTATTTTATCACCCACTTGTGGTTTTCAGCATGCAGGTCCCATGCATGTTTTGGTGGAATTATACCTGAATGATTCTTTTTTTTTTCCATGCTACTGTAAATGGTACCATTTCTTAAATTTCATATCCTAATTATTCATTGTTAATATATAGACATGCACCTGATTCTAATGTATTTGGAAACAAAAAAAAGACAAAAAAGAGAGGTCTCAAGTAGAGAAATAGTACCTTACTTCAAGCAAACAGGGCTATTGCATGAAAGATTAGACAAGACAAATGGGTAAGAAAGAAGTGGTATGTGTGGTGTGTGTGTGTGTGTGTGTGTGTGCAGATGGACACACTGGAATATTGTACAGCCATAAAAAAGGATGAGATCTTGCTATTTGTGACCACATAGATGGACCTGGAGGGTATTATGGTAAGTGAAGTAAATTAGACTGAGAAAGATAAATACCATATGCTTTCATTCATGTGGAATCTTTTAAAAAAAAAACAAAACAATATGCTGAGTGAAATAAGTCAAGCAGAGAGAGTCAATTATCATATGGTTTCACTTATTTGTGGAGCATAACAAAAAGCATGGAGGACATGGGGAGTTAGGGAGAAGGGGGTTGGGGTAAATTGGAAGGGGAGGTGAATCATGAGAGACTATGGACTCTGAAAAACAATCTGAGGGGTTTGAAGGGGCGGGGGGTGGGAGGTCAGGGTACCAGGTGGTGGGTATTATAGAAGGCACGGATTGCATGGAGCACTGGGTGTGGTGAAAAAAAATAATAAATACTGTTATGCTGAAAATAAATAAATGAGAAAAAAAAAAGCAGAATCAGTCCTATAAATACCAAGAACAAACTGATGGCTGCCAGAGAGAAGGGGGTGGGGGACAGACAGAATGAGGGAAAGAGACTGGGAGATATGGGCTTCTAGTTACAGAATGAGTGAGTCGTGGGAATAAGATAGAATAAGAATTATGGGCAATGATATTAGGATATATTATATATATATATATAAAATAGTGCTGTATAGTGACCAATGGTAGATACACTTGTGGTGAACATAATCTAACACAGAAGTTGAATCACTATATTTTACACCTGAAATTGATGTAATATTGTGTGTCAACTGTCCTCAAATTAAAAAAAAATTAAAGGAAAAAAGGTTAGGCTAACCTAGGCCAGATACTTAGCCAAAGAACCCAGTATGTGCTCAAAATATTAGCTCCACGTATCTTGCCTTCTCGCATTCTGAATTGCTCTAAAAGCAAGGCTCTAGTCCATGAGCGGGAGTTACGGAAATTAGAGTTACGGGATAGTGAGGACGGTAAGACTTAGTTTTAGGCAGACCTGGGTTTGAATCTTGATTCTGCCATGCACCAGCTGTGTGGTCTGGGGCATGTCTCTTACCCTCTCTGTTCTTCAGTTTCCTATTACTGCAAAGTGGAGAGGATACAAGATCTGTTGGTAACTTGACAAGAACATAGATCCTGGTACTTGGCAAAGGCCTCGTAAGCGTTAGGTACTTTCATTATTGCGTTGTTGTTGTTGTGGCTAAGCTGCAAGGAGAAAGATGATAGAGAGCCTAAGAAAGGCCTTTCTAACAATGCTTGTTGAGCAGTAGAATAGGCTGCATGTGTAGTGAGCCTCCCATCCCGGAATCATAGACCACTGTTACCTTGGATGTCCCAAGGGAAGTCAGGCTTCCCAGAGGGCTTCCCCTGTGTTGAGTTACTGTGATATCCCCCGTGGCATTAGAAGCAAGTGGCAGTGGGTTCCAGTCTCCCTGATCACCTAAGATACAAGACCCAAAGACACAAACAGCTTGAAGCAGTAGACAGAAATGGTATCCGTGGGAAAAAAAAAATGCAGACCAGACTTATCTTTCCATCAGCTGCAGTTTATGATTACACATTAAATTCAATTGCTTTCTTTAGGAGTCTGGTGTTGAGACCCATCCTCTCCAACCCAGTGCCATCCATTCTAGCTTTCCCCAGGAGTGCAGACAGACCAGCCGCCTTCCTAGTGTACACTAATTAATTTATCTCATGCTTGTGATTTTACGGTGCTTAAGTGCTGGAGCATTTCTGTTGATTCTTCTCCCTGCAAAGCACCTCACATTGCATAAAGACCATGAATCTCCATTGCAAACGCCGTCTGTCTTGGGCTAGGGAACAGCCCGCCGGCAGCCTGTTGTCTTGCTGGCGCTGCCTCTTACAGCCAAAGCAACACATCCATTAATTTATCCTTAATGACATTTTGACATTCCAATCAGTTCATCAGATGTTCCTTATGCAAGCCTTCTCCCGCACGGCCAGGCCAGGGTGCCAGGCCACTCTTGATGCATAATGTATGAAGCCGGTACGCTGCTCTGTACCCTCTGACAGACAGACACATCTGCTGTTCACAGGCTGCGGGCTCCTCACAGCCCCGGCTCCCGGAGTGAGCCACACCGATGCCTTCAGCGATGTTTTCTTCCGCATTTCCAGCTCGCTGCGCCTCGGGGATGCTGGTCAGTTCAAGGAGAGATGTCCTGGTTCAGAAACATACATGCAACAGGGCTCTCTGAGGGGAAGTGAGAGTGTGTCAAACCCCCGCTCCACGCAAAGGATTTAAAGACGCTTTCGTTCTACTAATTCAGGTGGAAGAAAGACCTGTGACAAACCGAACATCTTGAATTTTATTACCCTGAGACTACTTAAAAATAATGATTGCAGAGACATTCTGATAGCAGTAATGGATATCAAAGAAGAAATAAAAATTGTCCTTAATACCTTCCCTAGAACACATTAGTGTGGAGACATGTCCTCCAGTGGCAGTCACAATGCAGACCCAGTTTCTTTGTCTAGTTTTGTTGTTTTTTATTTTTTTTTAACTTAACGTAAGCCATTTGGCATTCTTCAGTGTTGTTACATAGTTTTCATTTTTAAAGGCACTGCATCATTTTAATAGCTGCATAATATTCCATCCAGGGGATGCACCGTCATTTACTGAACCCGTCCCCTGTCGGTAGACATTTACGAGGCTGTGACTGGTGCTTGGCTCTTTAAGAGAAGCGGCAGCGTGGGCTCCAGGAGAGAGCAGGCTCTGCAGCCCGGAGAGGCTCCAATCCCACCTGGACCCTTTACCTGTTTTATGAGTTTGGGATTAACCTCTGCGCCTCCAATCCCTCACCTCTAAAACAAAAGAAATGATCACTCCCTTGTAGTGTTGCTGGGAGGATTATAGGTGTTTTTAAGATACCGAGCACACAGTGGTACTTACTGCATGTTAAACTATTACACTCACACGTCTATACCTGTGCTCGTAGATCAGGGGCAATCCTGCCCTTCCCGGCCTCCCCCTGGGGACATGTGACAATGCCTAAAGACATTTTTAATGTGTCGCATCTGGGAGTGAGAGGAGTGGCTGGAATGCAGTGGGTAGAAGCCCTCGCAGGACAGCCTCCTCAACAAAAGATTATCCTGCCCCACCTGTCAGTAACGCTGAGATAAAGAACCCCTGGCATACACAAAGCTGGTTTCCAATGTGACCTACAGAATATATATATTTTTTTTCTTTCCATTTTATTCTTTCATTAGGATAAAGTCCTAAGAAAATAGGAATACTTAAGAGTATATTATGCCCACTGGCAGTTTTGGGAGAAATGGGTGAGGTGGGGGATGGGAATAGGTTGGAGGTGACTGATTTAGGAGAAGAGGCAGCAGATAAATGCTATGTGCTCCCCATTGGGGTAGGGGGTGACATCCCATAGACTGGTTCTCCAAGGATAGTCCCAGCATCTCCTAGGAACTTGGAAATGCACATGTTCGGGTCCTGCCTCAGACTCACCAAATCAGGATCTCTGAGGGTCGAACGAAACCATCCCTGCTCTCACGCACCCTCAGGTGACCCTGAAGCACCCTCAGATTTGAGAATCACTGTACACACCATCTGTAGAGAAAGGCCCACTTGTACCACTCCAGGACAAACACTTGGGGCAGAAATAGATTAGACGTGTCAGGTCAAAGTCATGGGCACCCTCAAATAGGAAACTGAGGAACAGTAAAGGAATTAAAAGTGTGACTCGTTCATTCGTTCATTTAGTCAGTCAATATTTTTAAAGCTTTTATGACACTGAGCCAAGTGCTGAACTAGGTGCTAGAGAAAAGAGAAATGTAACCTAATGCATATTATGCAAATGATTATAATGAAGGATGGTGAGAGTGGCAGGCAGATGACAAGGCTAGGAAGTGGAGGTATTGTCCCATCAGGGAGAGATCAGATAAGGCCTCCTGGAAGACGTAGTGCTTGAAATGGAGCTTGAAAGATCTGTGATCTGTGGATTCATTAACTCTACAGTGCTTGCACCAGAAGCTGTCCAGGGCCCTGGGGCATGGGAAGTGCATGAGGCCAGCGTGGCCCCTGCTCATGTGGTTACAGTCTAGCAGGGAGGGTGACCCTGGGGGCTGGCCATCTAGCAGGACAGTGTGGTTTCTGGATGGGAACTGAAGGCCTGGGGTGAGAGGCGAGAAAGAGAGTGTGCCCTGGCCTGAGATCTGAGAAGTGTGGGCGTGGGGATGGGGAATGCAGAAGGAGGTTCACAGAGCTGGGGAAGGAAGAGCCAAGGAGCCTCGACAATGAGGAAAGATGGTTTGGAAGAGGTTGCTTTGGATAAAGTCTGAAGGATTCGTGGTCGTGCATCCATCCATGGTTAGGCTGGATGGGCAGAGCGGGCAGACCAGCCTCCAGGAGGATGTAAACAGGAGATTGAGTTCAGCTCAGCAGCAGCTCAGAGGAGAACATTCCTAGGTAGGGACCTGCCCCTCTCGAAGGGCTGCAGAGGGGAGGAGTCCCTGTCACCGGAGTTGGCAATCAGAGGTTGGATGGCCACTTGCTGAGGCATTGCCAGGGGTCTCCCAAGTTAGGATGGAAGAATGCTCCTGAGAACCTCAAAGACCATTCCAGCCCAGAGAACTTAACTCTGTAACCTATAATGACCTGAAACTGAGGATCAGAGTGTGATTGCGAGAGAAAAACATCTGCCGGAGTGTCTGGCTTGGTTTGTGGTCCTCCAAGCAAGATACGGATGGAGTGAGGAGGGCAGGGGAGAAAAGTCGTCACGTTGGTTCCCTGGAGCACTCATCCCAAGGAGCAGATGAAACACAAAATTAAGGTAAAAATAAAGCAGGGAAAAAGCATGCAGACTGCTAGTGTGAAGAAGGGAGAGAAAAAACACTGGCATTTACGGAATGTCAGTTACATGCCAAAGACCGTGCTGGGGAGTTTACACCTCTTATTTCTAATCATCAGAGTAACTCTGTGAACAAGAGCTTATCAAATACCATTTTACAGAGAAGGAAACTGAGTCTCATAGTCTCAAAGATGGAGACACAATTATGATTACACAGCAGGTTAGAACCACGTTTGTCTAGAGCCAAAGTCCATTTCCACAGCCCTGAGAACAGAGGGCTCTTTGCTTATCCCAGGGGCTTCTGAGCTCAGTGGCCTGAAAGCATTCTGGGCACTTGCTGCTGTTTCAACCACAGATTCCTGTGAGGCATGTATTCCCTTCTCGTTGCTTATTATTTAACAAATACTTGTAGAGAACTTATTTGATGGATGACAGATCCTACTGTAAGTGCTTAGTATTTATAAGTCAGTTTCTATTGCAAATTGTTGTCATAAGAATTCACTGTAATTAATCCCTATTTTTAAAGACGAGGAAACTGAGTTATAAAGAAGCTAAGTAATTTTCCAAGGGCACATAGCTAGTAAATCAGGGAGCTGGGACTTGAACCCCGACAGTCTGGCTCCAGACTGGGTCTGGGTCCTGATTCAGGGTTCAAGGGGTGGTGTGGCCATATGGCCAATGGGAGGAGGGCCTGGCACCTGTCTTAGGCCTTCTGCTGCACTGGTTCTCCTGCCAGCCCTCTAGAGGATGGTCAGACTGAGTCTGACTCTGTCCTTAGTGGAAAGAGTATGATACAGAAGAGAGGAAACCCAGGAAAGCAAGAGAGAGGAGCAGTCACATCCAGAAGAGAGAAGCAGAAGCAGACAGGTAGAGGCATAGACATGGAGGGCAAGAGAGCAGAAAAATGGAGGTAACAGGTATTGGCTGGGGTCCTTTGGCCTTTTAAGTTATGATGGGATGTGTTACAGTTACTTCTATAACCTTGCCATTCTGGTGGAGACACATAGAAGCCCCAGGCTACGGTGATGGGGGTCAGAGAGGAAGGACCCACCAGCTACTTTCCAGAATGGTTACCCTGCAGAGGTCATGAGCAGGCTGGATGTGAGTGGGTATGAGTGTGAGCTTTCTGCCTCCATCTGTGTACATATGTGTGTGAGTGTGTGTTTGCCTGGGAAGGAAGGGAACCAGCTGAAAAAACTTTGGGATGAGGGTGGATATATGTAGGCCCTTGGCCAAGCATGACTTAGCAAGGAACCTTAGAGAACATTCAGAGGCCTGACTGCCTGAGTTTGAATGCCAGCTACATCTCTTAAAGCCTGGGTGGACTTTCAGTGAGTTCCTTCCACTCTCTCTGCCTCCTTCTCTCATCTGTAAAATGAGGATGTAAAGCTCCCAATCTCATGTAGTAATTAGAAGAATTAAAGGAGTCAATACTCTGTGTTTGTGATAGCCTTAATAGTGCCTAGCATGGAATAAGTGCTATTATATATGTGTTTATTAAAGAAGTGAAATAAATTTGGTATTTATTGTTTCATGAGAATGTTATTTGTTTCCTAGGGCTTCATAACAAAATAGCACCAACTGGACGGCTGCAAACAAGCAGATTTATTCCCTTTCAGTTTCAGAGGGTAGAAGTGTGAAACTGAAACGTTGGCAGGGTCGTTCTCCCTCTAGAACTCTGAGTAGAATCCTTTCTTGCCTCTTCCTAGTTTCGGGAGGGTACTGGCAACCCTTGGCTTCCAGCTGCCTCTCTCCATTCTCTACCTCTGTCCTCACATGTCTTCTCCCTTCATCCAAATTTCCAATTTTCCTTCTTGTAAGGATACCAAACATGTTGGAGTAAGGCCCACCTTAATGATTTCATCTTGATTTGATTCCATCTCTAAAGACCCTGTTTCCAAAGAAGGTCACGGTCACAGGTACCAGAGGTCAGTATTTCAATGTATCTTTAGGAGGGGACCCAAGGCAACCAAGGACAGTCATTTAAAAAGCATCTCTTCTTGCCTTGGTTCTAAGATACCAACTGCCCCTTGTAGTGAAATCAATATCCCGAAAGGGGAAAGGGCATGTCCCCAGTGACTCAGTAGGGGATCGGGAAACCTAAGCTGGCATCCAGATCTCCTACCTCTTTTTCTTTTTCTTTTTTTTTTTTTTTTAAGATTTTATTTATTTATTTGACAGAGCAAGAGAGATCAGAAGGAGGCAGAGAGGTAGGCAGAGAGAGAGAGAGAAGGGGAAGCAGGCTCCTTGCTGAGCAGAGAGCCCAATACAGGGCTTGATCCCAGGACCCTGAGACCATGACCTGAGCTGAAGGCAGAGGCTTAACCCACTGAGCCACCCAGGCACCTAGATCTCCTACTTCTTGGTCCCTCCACTTCCACAAGTGAAACGTGATAGGGACTCTTCACTGATTCAGACCAGCCAAAGAGTGGATTCTCAACACCAGGGTCTTCAAACTTTAGCTTGTGCTAGAATTCCCTGGAAAGATTATTAATCATCCAGAGTTTCTGATTCCGTAGATAAGGGGTGGGGCCAGAGAAATTGCATTTCTAATATGTTTCCGGGTGAAACTGATGTTGCTGGTCCAAAGACAACACTGTTCTACATCGGTGGTGCTCAAGATTGGTGGCACATGGTAATCACCTGGAGAGCTTCTGAAAACCCCCATGCCCAGGCTGAACCCCAGACCGATTAAACTAGAAGCTCATTGGTAATTTTTTAAGCTCCCCAAATGATTTGTGTAGCCAAGGTTGAGAAGTGTGGCTCTAGGACACATCAAAGGATGTTTCTAGAGAAAAGGCATTCTTCAGGACACCCACTTGAGAAGATTCCTATTTAATAAGTAATGAGGCAGTTTAAATTAATATGGCAGTCTCCTGTATTTAAAAGATTACCAGAGAGCATGTATTGAGTGCTTACTGTATACCATGCACTAGGATCACTGCTTTGCCAGTCACATACCGTTTCATCATCACAACCACCTTCTGGGAAAGTACTGTTGTTCCTTCTTTTCAGACTGAAGGAAACTGACATGCAGAGGGATGAGTAACTTGCAAGAGCTCATACAGCTCGTCTGAGACGGAGCCAGGTTCTGATGCCAGGCTGTCTGGCACCAAAGCCAGTGTGTTAACTGCTTTGCCATTCTGCCTCCTGAGAGAAAGTGGTGTGTTCTCCTTTAAATTCTGCACATATCCATAGCCTCATTTATGCTATCAACTCTGATGCGGTGTAGCCCAGCCCCTGCCTCAATTACAGTAATTCTGAGTTAGTGAGGTTTGGATTAATGAGGTTTTGCTGCATTCACAAGGGACGAAAATCATGTGTACCATGGACGGAATTGGCACTTCTCATTTCATTCCAAAAAGAGAGGTGGAGGGTTGTTCGAACAGGTGTCCTGCGTTGGCAGATAGAAAGCAGGGTTTGGGTCCTGTGGCCTCTGCCATTGTGCCATGTGCCTTGGCTAAGCCCCTCCTCTGTCCGGGCCTATTTCTTCTTGAGTAAAATGAGCGGATGGTTCAGTTCCCTTATATTTCTGATGAATAACTTCAATTAAAGATCCCATCTTGCCAGCTCAGGGACAACCCGGCTCCAAAGGGGAGAGGGCCAGCTTGTAATAGGAGTCGAGCCTCAGTTGTGTTTTCTTTGTCCACTTTCTATGGGCTGAGGATCTTTCTCTGGCTCCAGTGTCCTCATCTTTGTTGCTCCCCAGGAAGGTCTGTCCAGAGATACCAATAGAGGATGGGTCAAAGGAAGACCCCTGTGGGGAAAAGAAAGAATGCCTTCTCCATGTCTCCGTAGGAGCATGGGCATAGCTCTTCATGCTATGGGGAGCCCCCAAGACCCTCCCCCAATTGGCTGGAGCCTCCCGTTCCCAGCCCAGAATAGATTCAAGGGTTTTACAGAATCCAGATGGCAGAATTCCCTACTGCCTCTTTCCCAAGTGGCTTCTCAGTCTCTACTTCAACTTTTCCAGTGATGGAATGCTCATTTCTTCTGAAAGCTTAAGCAGGGCAAGGGCCGTGCCTGGTTTTTTACATCATGGTCTCTTTCTAAGAGCTACTGGTCCAAAGTAGGTGTTTATTAAACATTTTCCCAACACACCAGTGAGCAAAGAGGAAGACACTACTAACTTTGGGAAGGAGACAAAGACTTCTTTTTTTTTTTTTTTTTTAAGATTTTATTTATTTATTTGAAAGACAGATATCACAAGTAGGCAGAGAGGCAGGCAGAGAGAGAGAGAGAGGGAAGCAGGCTTCCGGCGGAGCAGGGAGCCCGATACGGGGCTCGATCCCAGGACCCTGAGATCATGACCCGAGCCGAAGGCAGCAGCCCAAACCACTGAGCCACCCAGGCGCCCCGAGACAAAGACTTCTAAGACTAGGGGATGTTTGAGTTGGGACTTAAAAGATGTAGAGAAAGAAGATCACCAAAGAAGAAGAAACGGGAAGGATAGTGGGGCATCAGCACTTCCAAGAGAGACCCAAGCCCTTCTAGTTGGTTCTTTCTTCCTTGTCTCAAGCCAACCTGTTTCTAATTCTGTTCCCTGGGGCCACAACAGAGCCAGACATCAGATGAGTGAAGAGAGCATTCCTAAATATTCCCTCTCCTTGAGAAATAATCCCCATTGTTTCCAGCGCTCCTTCTCTCGAAGTGTGATTTCAGAACCTTTCACAGCCTCGTATTCCTCTCCCTCGGGCCATCGCACCTGACGCTGCCCCTTATAAAGAGTGGTGCCGAGAATAAATCATAGGACTCACAGTCCATCATGGGGCATCTTCCCTGCCACCTACACTCACTCAGCTCACAAGCAAAGGTTAGAAAGACCTCAGAGTGATCGGTGAGAAGAAAGAATGCCAAGAGCTATGGTCACATCACATTGTTCCCACCTGTCAGAAAGAGTAAACTTTGGATTGCCAGGTCTTAAAACATTCTTCAGCTCTAAAAATGTCCCTGTAGAGGAATTGAAACGCTTCCATGTATGTTGTCTTTTTACCAGCGTTTGGTACCCCCTGCTGGTGAAATTGTGTGACCCAGTTGGCAAGAATCTCAGAACAGTTAGAGGAGAAAAATCCCAAGTTTCAGAAGTCAAAAGTACTTGAGTCTTGAAGGAGCTGAAGATTCCATGAGTAATATGACTATCTTATTTAACATGTAACCATTTTATGCGATTTAAAAAAAAAACATTCTGTGGCTGTGGCTATTCCATGGGCTCTAAGTGAAAAAAAAAAATTCTGACTTCTGTAAACATTCCATTAATTCTGCAAACATCACAAGAATTCTATGACAACCACCGGAAGAAAATGCTAAGTTGTCAGCCAAAAATATTCATAAAGTAGAAATATTTCAGGTCACAAACTAATTTTGTGCACGTTTTTCTTCCTCTTTCCTTGTATGTATCTTTTTTTAAAGTGGTTATAATTTGCAGTCAGAGTAGCATGGCAATTTTTTCTGCACTTCAAATTGTAGACTTTTAAATATAAATTTGTACAACAAATTTATTGAGCCCTGGCTGTGTGCCAGACACTTAGCGAGAAATTGGAGTAGGTGCAAGAAGTCAAAAGCCCTTCACCCAAGAGGTTCTTGCCCTAGTGGGTGGGAGAGTTGAATTCACTTCAGTTCAACTAGACAAGTGCTTAGCTGACATGGCAACAAAGCTTTCCTTAATCTACTGAGAGGGTTCAAATCACCTGTTGGCATGTTCCTACCTCCGTGTGTTTCTTCTCCTTGGCTTTCATCACTTTCGTGACTTAAAAAAAATTTTAACGATTTTATTTATTTATTTAAGAGAGAGTGAGAGAGATCCCAAGTAGGCAGAGAGGCAGGCAGAGAGGAGGAAGCAGGCTCCCTGCCAAGCAGAAAGCCCGATGCGGGGCTCGATCCCAGGACCCTGAGACCATGACCTGAGCTGAGGGCAGAGGCTTAACCCACTGAGCCACCCAGGCTCACCACTTTTGTGATTTTATATTTGTTTCTGTATTTATCTGTTTAGCACCTTTCTTTGCCAGTAGTGTCTGTGTTCTGTGAAGGTCAAAGTCATGTCTGGCTCTTGTCATGGTGATCTTACATCTAGCAGAGACTGGTACATGTAGGTGCTCCATAAATATTTGTACAGTGGATGAGTCAGCCAAGAAGAGAAAACGACAAATCTAGTTAGAGGAGCAAGAGAAACCTCAAAGGAAAGGTGGCATTTGAATACCGCTGAGCCTTGGGGGACGCAGAGGAGGTGGCCCGTGGAGAAGAATGGGGACACTTTAAGGAGCGGAGAATGTTGAGGAATTTGGGGGGATGAAGATAGGCAGTTGGGGGCCGCCTGGGTGGCTCAGTGGGTTAAGCCTCTGCCTTCAGCTCAGGTCATGATCCCAGGGTCCTGGGATCGAGTCCCGCATCGGGCTCTCTGCTCAGCGGGGAGCCTGCTTCCTCCTCTCTCTGCCTGCTTCTCTGCCTACTTGTGATCTCTGTCTGTCCAATGAATAAATAAACTATTAAAAAAAAGAAGAAGAAGATAGGCAGTTGGTGTTTCCCAAGAGGACGTGTGTGTGGAAGATAAGGCTGAGTTGAAGCCTAGAGCCATAGGCACAGGGAGTTTCATGCCCTACTCAGAGGCTTGGATTTCCCCCTCTTCTAAGGAAAGAAAGGGAGGGGAATCAGTTAAGCTCCATGATTATAAGAATAAACATGATTTTTTCCTGTATTGCCAAGAGGGTTTTTTAATGCTTAAATTTTGAATTCTGATACAATACAGATTCCAAAACTATGGTTTTGTGTTTTATTTCCTTCTACATCCTTTCCCTCTATTTCCGCTTTGTAGCTGTATTTGCCAGTTGCCGAAACACCTGCCTATACGTTTTTAAATTACCACAGAGTATCATTATCACCGCAAACACTGTCAGCCATGGGCTTAAATACTAAACACGCCATCCTCCTCAGCTTTTACAACTTGGTTAGCTGTCCAGTTCTTAAATATCTATGTTTTGGAGAAGCTCGATTTTTCATTTTTCATCCAGGTTAAATCCATTTCTGTTAAATGCCTATTTTTCATAGATGCAGCAAGACCTTTGTTTTATTATTATTATTATTCCTTTGGAAACAAAGGATTTGTGCCTGAGACAACTCTCCCCATATCATTTTACCCTTAATGGAAGGAGATTGGTGGGAGCTCTGCCCTTACAGAACTATCAAAGCCTCTAGTACACACTCACTTCTAGTTTGAAAGTTAACTTTCTTACTGGATTTCCTTTTGTTTCCTGCTGGGGCCGTGTGAGGAGAGCTCAGAGAGAGGCAATGAATCTGCTGTATATCTTTTCAAATTTATGATTAAGAAGGTCACATATACATTTTTAAACACACTCCTTTTTGATAATAAATGAAGAATAAAATGTTGAAATGTCATCCGTAGTAGACCCACTCATTTCTCTTTCGCTGGTGCTCCCCCTGCCCCCAGTCTGATGGCCTGGAGATGGTGAGAAAAGGCCCAACTGGTCTAATGCTTTGCTCCTTCTTGCTTCTGTCTGAGCTGGAACGCAATGCCTATAGCTAAAGCATCCTAACCACATGATGCATTCCTTTCCCTGAGGGCCCTTCTTTTCCGCGGGCCAATGGGGACAGAAAGAGACAGAAGGAGAGAGAGGGAGGGGAAGAAGGAAGGAAGGAAAGGTAGGAAGGAAAGAAGGGAAGAATTCCATTTTAGGCTGCATTTGTCTGCAACTTGGGGCCCAAATTGGGAAGATAAAGTTCTCTTGTTGGTGATAATTTCCTGGATCCTGATTCACTCTTCCTGCCTCGCCACTGTGCTCTGTGCTTTCAACGCCAGATCGACATGGACTCCGTGCCCCCGGCTTCCAGCTGGGTTTAGCTAATGAGAGCCACTGTTTGGGGGTCAGGGTGAGAGAGGAGGATGTAGTCAGGGTGTTTATGCCCCTAGTTCCCTCCGTGGGGGGGGGGTCGGCTGGATCCCTTGAGAGAGAGTTGCTTCTTCTGGGCAGGTGGTTTTCTCTTGTCTTCACAACTCTCTCCTTGGGAGTTCTGGTCACTGCTTCCTCTGCTTGTCCCACATGGTGGCCAACAGCTCACCTGTCATTACAATGGACCTTGCATTCTCCTTTACCCTTCTTACTTTCAGCAGTAGTCCTTTTACACATAAACTGTCCCCAAGTTATCCCCTCTTGAGTGTGCCATCTGTTATTTTTCTGTGAAGACCGTGTCTACGTTGATGGACCATGCGAAGGGGTTACTATCATACTATCAAACCAGAACTGATCCTAGATGAACTACCCTAAAATACTTCTAGGTCTAGGGTCCCCTGGATGGCTCAGTCATTAAGCATCTGCCTTCAGCTCAGGTCATGATCCCAGGGTTCTGGGATCGAGCCCCGTATCGGGCTCCCTGCTCAGTGAGAAGCCTTCTTCTCCCTCTCCCACTCCCCCTCCTTGGTTTCCCTCCCTTTCTGTGTCTCTCTCTGTCAAATAAATAAAATATTTAATTAAAAAATACTTCTAGGTCTGGGATTATTGTTTTGTATCATACCTCCTCTGATAGGGAGATCATTACCTCTTGAACAGCCTATTTTGTGACCAGACAGGCTCCATTTTGGAAAATTATTTTTTATATGGTGCTGAATTTGATTTCTCTGAGAGACCTGTTGTTTTTGTGCTGAGGTAGGAGTGACCAAGTTTGAAATTGAAGCCAAGACCTGTGCAAAATGGGGCAGCAGACCTGGAAGAATTTACCCCAAAGATATTTAATGTGCCCATCACCTTCCACATCACAGGAACAAAATAACTATATTTAGAATCAGAAATGTGGGGAAATCTCAGAGGAACCTTGTTGGTTTTTAGAAATATTTGAAGAATTGCTACATGCAAGAGGTATTAGCCATGTTCTTGTATTTCTAAAGATCTCAGTACAATCAGTTAACATTAAAGGGAGTTAGATTTGAAATCCATATAAAGAGCTTTTTAACCCATCAGCTGCTACAGAAGGTGTCAAAATCTCTACCACTTGATATCTAGGGATTTCGCAGTGGGTCTCCCGGAATGAGGTTGGACCAGTAGGGATACCATAAAAGCAAGAAGAGCAGTTGCCACGTGTTGAATGTTCTCTGTGTGCTTGGAACTGTGCTCGATGTGTTTCACACTTGCTCTCATTTAATCATCATGACCCTGGGGCGCTGGCCCAGTTGTTTCCCCCTGTACATAGAGGATGAGTTCAGAATTTGAAGAGGTTAAAGAATTTGCTAGGGTCATGGGATGGCGAGATGGTGATGGTGAGATGGGATATGAACCCAGGTCTTCCTGGACAAAGCCAATGATTCTAACCTCCAGTGGATGATGTCAGAATGATCTAGGGAACTAGGTGACCACACACTGACCTCACCTCTACCCTGCCTTTATGAGTTAGGGCGTCTGTGTCCTTTTATCAGCTCTTGAAATGATTCTAATTTATACCCGAGTTTGGGAACCACTGCTTTAAGCTAGTATTATTATGAACACCACCTGGTTCTGAGGATCTTTTATTCCTATGGGAATAGTTAGTCATCCAGTTCACCTTTCAGTTTTCTCCTTTGATCTACAAGGCTGACTACCCCCACCCGCAGCCTTACCCTTCACCAACCAGCAGACCCTACTTCAGTCTACCATTGGTTGGTGTGTTATTTTGTAATCTTAGTCTCTTAGTTCTCCATTGTGAATCTCATTCAGAGCCCTAGGAACAGAAAGATCCATCTGATCTCTTCCCCCGCTTTGGAAGGAGAGCAAGGGAAGCATCACCCAAGTCTCATTGATTTCCCATTTTAAGTTCAAGTAAAGAACATACCTGTTGTTGGAAATGAGCCAGGTTAAGTCTCATATTTCTGAGTAAAGGAAAGCCATTAATGATTTCAGGAGGTCTTAGGCTTATTCCACCTTGGCATTGGAGGACCCACCATGACTGTTTCTGGAGAATGAAACAGGTTCAGGAGTTGAGGATGATGAGTGGGAAAGAAGAGCAATCTGGTCTTCCCAATCCTTTAAAACAACTGAAACCATCTAACTGTGATTTTTTCCCCTTGCACATGTCCCAAAGGAAGCTGGCCAAGAAGCAGAAGGAGACACAGAGTGGAGCCCAGAGGGAGATGGGACCTGTGGCCTCAGCCGACAAACCCACCACCAAGCTCAGCACCAGCCGCAACGATGAAGGCTTCTCCTCTAGCTCTCAGGATGTTAATGGATTCAGTAAGTTGAGCCAATTAAGTGTAAGGGAATGCCCATGGTCCAGCTTGACCCTGATACCTCTGCTACGGACCCCTCACAGTGGTTAGATGCTATAGGGCATGGGCTCAGGATGCTTTCCTGGGATGTTCCAAGGATGAAGGTTCTCCTTGGCAGAGACTTGAAGCAGCCCATCTCGAGGGGAAAGAAGGATTTAAGACTGTCCCCCAAAGCAGATGGAAATGGGAGCAGACCATCTTAACTGCTTGTTAACAAAACTATTAACAGTTTTGGGGTTTCTTTTTTTTTTTCCTAAAAAAAGAGGACATGGTTACGCCCATAACGAGAAAAACATGCCATACTGAATTGAATACAGTTTTCAAAACAGTGTTTCATATAAACTATGTAAGGTAGGTGCATCATTGATTATAATGGTTTATATTTTAAGTGCTTAGGAAACTGAGGCTCAGAGAAGCAAGTTCTCCAGTGTTCCATAGCTGATGAGTAACACATCCAGACCTGCAAGCCAGACCCCCCAACCCTGGCCGGGTCCAACGCAGAGCCAGTGTTCCAAGTAGTGTTCAGTCAAGAGCCCCTGAGCCCTCATGCAGAGTGGATACAGGATCCCAAGCCAATAGAAGTGGCTAAGATTTTAGGGCGAACCCTAGTCCAGAGGAGAACCTCAGAACTGGCAACATTCAAAGCTACCTTGGTGGTCAGACTCAAGAGAGCTAAAAATGAGCTAACTCATTTTTCATTAAGCTAGTCTTTTTCCTAGTTTTATTAGAAATGCTTGATCCCACAGCCTCTGCTCCAGATTAGGGAAATTCAGAAACTCTAAAAAATATGAGCATAGACAAATGTCCTCCACACACTGCATCAGTGACGAATGGAAGAAACCATAATTTGTAAAAGTGACATAGACAGGGTCAATTTGGGCATGGTGAGGGATCGTGAGAAAATGAAGGAAAAAAGAAAGAAATATTTATTGACCATCTTTGTCCTCTCCACACCCTGTAAGATACTTTGTATGATTGGCCCCATTTTGTAGATTAAGGCATCCAAAGGTCCATGCAATTGGCTGACCTTTTCAGAGGGACTTGGCTAATTCCCGATGGGTCCAGGTTCTGAGGCTAATGCAGACCCATGATTGCTAACGTCAGGTCCAACACAGAACCCATCTGAGAAAGTTTTCAAAGAAATATGTAGGCTGTGCACCTGACCCACTCAATCGAAATCTCCTGAGGGAAGAGGGGGAGGAAGATGACGGGTAAAGTGGGATGTGGATTTTGTAAAAGTCATTTAGACAGTTCTTGCAGGCACACTGGTTAAGAACCCTGAACTCTGAGGGGAGTGATAGCCGTTTTCAAATATTGACATGCTGCCCGAGGAAAGAAATTAGTTTTAAACCTATAAAAAGGTTGAAAAAATAGTAAAATGAATACTCGTATACCTTGTCCCTAGACTCACTAATTACTCACACACACTCTCTCCATGTGTGTTTGTGTGTGTGTATATCTCTATATCTCTCTACATATAATAGATATTATATATATATTATATAAAATATATATGTATGTATACATACACATATATATGTATATATATACATATGTATATACATATGTATACACATATATATGTATACACATATGTATATATGTATACACATATATATGTATACACATATGGAGAGATCGTGTGTGAGTAATTAGTGAGCATGTCTATATATATATATATATAAAATGTGATTTTGTATATATATATGTATATATGTATATATGTATACACATATGTATATATGTGTGTATACATATATACATACACACATATGCTACATATATGCATATATGTGTATGTATACATACATATATATTTTATATAATATATATATAATATCTATTATATGTAGAGAGATATAGAGATATACACACACACAAACACACATGGAGAGAGTGTGTGTGAGTAATTAGTGAGCATGTCTATATATATATATATATATATATAGTGATTTTTCTGAGCCATTTAGAAGTAGCTTGTAGACATCATGACACTGTATCTCCAGAGAATTCAGCAAGTGCTTCCTAAGAACTAGGAGAGCTCTTCAACATAACCACTATAAAATTATCTCACACAAGAAATGTAACCTTATTTCAGTATCTGATACACCGGTCTACAGTTGAATTTCCTCAGGGGCCCCCAAGCGTTGGTTGCTGTGGCTGTGGCTGTTGTTTCAGTCCAGGGTCCCGTCAAGGGGCTCACATTATACTTGGTCATCGTGTCTCTCTATCACCTTCCACCTGGAATGGCCCTCCCGCCTTTAATTTTTCTTCCAGGGTCCTGACATCTTTTAAAAGTCTAGGCCAGTGGTCCCATAGGATGTGGCACAATCCAGATTAATCTGATTTTGTGCATCGTGATCACATTCAGGTTAACGTGTCAGCAAAAATGCGACCTCAGTGGCATCGTCTACCCTCCTTTTGCGCTGTTTCAGGAGACAGATGCTGTCCCGTTGCCCGTCGTTGGCCATGCTGAGTCTGCGCACTTCTTAAGATTGCGTGATGACTTTAAAGACAAAATCTAACATCGCATACTGATTATTTCATGAGCAAATATTTAACTTCCGTTTTCCTCAGAGAGCAGAGCAAGTTTGTAGTCTGCCTCCCCACAAATCCAGTGCGTTTTATTTTCTCAACACAGATGAATCACCGGGATTCATACTTTCCCTCAGGACTGAGGAAAGGGCAGAGTGGCATAGATGGCCAGGAGAAGCAGACAGGGTGTTGACAGAGAAATGGGCTTTTCCTTAAGTCCAGAGCTTCCTGAGAGTCTCTGCCTGATTTAATCTCTCACGGATTCTCCTGCTTTGGGCCCAGGGGCCAGGAAGTTCTACTGTGAGTCTAGCTGATAGAACATCCTGGCCAAGTGATACCCATTCACCCAAAACCTTTCCTGGATAGGCCAGATTCTTGTGCACATCTTTTTTCCATTTGTAGAAATGCCCTGGGAAGACTGAAATCCAAAAATATTATAGTCATAGCTACATACCCTCAAAATTATAGGTATTTGATCTTGAGCTTTCTCATTTCAAGGGAAAACCTGGGTAATACCAGTTTCTTGGATTTCAAGGGGAAACATCACCACTGTTTTCCCCTTGGGCTAAAACTTACAAGAAAGCACCTTACAACTCAGGTAGATTGGCCAGCCAGAGAGGAAGAGGAAAGCTGTCCAACAGAATCTAATTAGACATCTTCAGAGTAAAGAGAGACAATATTTCCAAATGACTCATATGCATGTGTGATTTATACATACAAACACAGACATATCCATATGTACATAGGCAAAGACATATATAGACAGATATACATGTATATACATTTTAATGATATTGCTTTTAGAAAGACAGGGGAAAAAATTGAACTGGCATTATACTCAATTGTTAAGAAATTTTGCATTTGTTTGCATCCCTGACTATTTCAGGACTCTATCTATGCATCTGGTGTCCTCAGGCTATAGCCACAAACACGCTCTGGGGATTCTTTTTAATGCCCTGGAATGCATCAGGTACCTTTTAAAATGCCCTGTGGAACCACTGGGATGAGATTTGAGGGGGAAAAATGTAAGTAATGCTTACACTAGAGATGTAGAAATTGCTTCTGAAATCACCCTGATGTATGTAAAATTGAATCTATTTTCGCGGCATTAGGGAAGTGACTGCCTGGCTTCTGCATCGGCTTTAGGAGGCCCTGAGATGCTTTGCAAATGTTGAGGATGCACTGAGAAAGGCAGAGCCCGAGAATACATGTCACATCAGAAAAGATTACAGAAGAATGTGCCCTGAGCAATTATTTCATTATTGAACAGGTGGACTCTTGCTTAATTTAAACTCCCCTTCTCCCTACATACGTTGATGTTCTGGGGCTTTCTATTCCAAATGACTGCTAAGTTGTGCAGCAGCCATTCAGGCAAGCCTCTGGATTTTGTACGGGAACAATGACCTCGGGGCTGCAAGGGTGATAGGGCGCTGTCAGCGCTGGGCCTGGCTTCAGAGGGCTGCGGCAGTCTTGAGAAAGGAGGGCACGCCACATTTCAAGGACAAACAATGTGGATTGTCTTCGGTTTGAAGAAATGCTGGGTTTTATTAAGTAATCTCATTTTGATCTTATCGCCCTGTATACCTGATTGTTGTTTTTTTGTTTTTTGTTTTTTTCCTGAAATCTTGCTCGCTGGGATAATTTTCCAGGTCTTTCTTCTGATGCTATCTTTTTATATCTGTGCTTACATCTTCTTTTTTATCTCTTTTGTTCCTGGTGTCATCTTGTCCGTGTTCATTTCAGTTCAAATCAAAGTGCTTCAAAACAAATCCCTGTTGAATTTCTATGATAGTGATGCTGGCGGGCCAGGTCCGAGGACCCAGAGGGGGTTCTGCAGGACCAGTCACGAAGGTCCCTAGCTGTGCACAGGCTAGAAATCAAGCACAAATCAGCAGGAGGTGAAAGCAGAGACAGTGAAGGTACAGAGCGTCTGAGAGACTCAGAAAGGAAAGCAGGGAGTCTTATCTTTATTGGGGCCTGGGGGGCTTTACAGAAGATGGTGGTCTGGTATATGTGTCACTCAGGCCTCCAAGAACAGGTTAAAACAAAGACAAGAACCTGGCGATTCACAGACCTGTACCCCTGGGGATAAAAATATATTATATGTTTATAAAAAAATAATAATAATAAAAATCAAGTATGGAAAAAACAAAAATAAAAACAAAACAATACAAAAAACAAAGACAAGAGCCTGGCTGGAGAGCCTCCTTGGAGCCACAGGGTCCTGGTCTCAAGATGTCTAATGCCAGGGATCTGGAATAGGAATATGGTGGCTTCATGCAGTCATTTTCACCTTGTCCTTCCTTAGATGTCACCTGTTCCAAGGAAATCATTAAACCCTTGCCCCTTACAAGCAGAACATACACAGTTTGCCTTCTGAGGCATGCACAAAGTAGTGTCTTGTATATAAGAAGTGTTTTTACCAAGTTTTTCATAATTTTCAAAGGTCCTTTTGCAAAATGCTGGAGACAAAAATCTTTATTCATGCATCATAAGATAGTTTGTAGGTTATTCTTATTAACCCCATCCTACAGACAGGGAAACTGAGGTTCAGAGAGACTCCATCCCCCAATCACATCGGCATTTGCAGAGTTATGTTAAGGATCCATTTCTCCTGACATCAGTTTGATTCTATCCATCTAGCTCTGCAGAGAATTTGGGAACATAGCCAGCAAAAGTGCCTACAGTAAAACAGTAATAAGAGAAATAAATAATCAAGATCAGAAACACATAAATGAAGACAAGAGCAAGATCAAGTTGGATTAAAATGTAATTGCATTATATTAAAAAGTGATCTAAATATGCAGGCTGGTAACTTTCACATTCCAATTTGGTTCTGAGCTTTTTAGTAGCAAAAACCTAAAGGAAGGTAACTTTCATTGGTGCCCAGTATATACTAGACCATATGCATTGCATACATCCCAGTCTTAAGTCTCGTAGGAAGCCTATAAATTATATAATATTCCCACTTCATTAATGAGGGAACTGAGTTTCAGAGAGCTGAAATAAATAAGTCCAATGTTGCACCCACAAAGAGTGGTGATGGGATTAGAAGCCAAAGAGGGTTATCTGACTGCAGAACCAGTGCACTTCGTCCTGGACTATGAATGGTAGCCGCTGACAGCTAGGAGAAAGGGGGAGCACCACTCTTCTCCCCATGACCAGCCAGCTCACAGAGCCCTCTACGGTGGTGTATTATCAAACCCATGTTACAGTTGAAACTGGTGCTGTGAGATACTGAAAAATCTTCTTCAAGGCACATGATGAATCCATAGTGAGGTCTGGACTACAGACGGTCTTTGTCTTCCCTCTAACATTTAAGGAGAATTGCCCTGCCGGCTGGGAGGACAGCGCCTCCTCTTGGTTCCTCTGTCCACTGAAGAGCCCACAGGAAGGCAACTGCCTGGGGTGGGGGTGCGGTGGGTGCTCTAACAGGCAGGATCTGTAGGAATCATCCCACTGGGAGCTTTCCAGGAGGTGGGACTGTAGACCAGATGTCCCCAACCTCAGGCATTTCTGATCCTGGACCAAGCTCTAGACAGATACATAGAAGAGTAAGGGGTGGCCCCAGGCACAGAGAGCTCGCAGCTCAGGAGGGGAACAGGTGCTCCAACACCAAAGATTTTTGCAGAGTCCAACAACGGCTGCATGACAGCCTGCAAAAAGAGCCACAGGACTCTTCCCCTGACTTTGTACCTCCCGTGTCACCAAAAATATACCCGGTAACCTCAGAGTTTACCCTGGCCTCAGAGATGTTTGCTGCTGATGAAGACGGGTGATCCTGAAACCTGATGGTACTCTGGGACCTTCAGCCCACAGACCTCCTAAAAGGATGTCCTTGTGAGTACATCAGGGAATGTCCAAGCTTGATACCCTGCAGAATGGCTTGGCAGAGATGGGGCGGGCAGAAGGAAGCGCCAGGCAGAATTTTAACCTGATTATTTTAGGGACATGTTATGTAACTAAAGTGATTCAAATAGGGAAGACAGATCATGACTTTAAAAGGGTAATGGCTGAAGTTGCCTTTAACTCCTTAGGAAGAGTCCTTCCCCCTGTCAGGAGGATATTGAGGCAGCTGGAGAAATGGGTCTCTGGGAAAACTGGTCTGACTGTGACCCTCTCTTGGGATGCTATGCCCTTGATTATGTGTGATATTAAAGATTGCTAATGATATCTTCTCTCTGTTTGTCACCTACTGGGACAGTCGTTTTGCTAGATGCTGCATTATCTCTACTTCTCAAAGCATCGCAACCAGGTAGGAATTTCTATCCTGGTGTCATAAGGAATCCTAAATCCAATAAAGTTAAATACATTTCTGCTGTCCCATCTTTGTAGTACTTCAACCTGACCTTCCCTTTTGCTTAAATCCCTTTTGCTTAAATCCCTTCAGTGGGTCCTTGTAGCCTCTGAGGGAAAGGCTAAAGTCCTAAGCATGGACTCCTAGGCTGTCCATGGCTGCCAATCAGTGTGTACCCTGACAACTACCCAAACTCTCTGGCCTATCTGATACCCTATCTGATACTGAGTATTTGTTTGAATGTATGAATCAGAGAACCAATGATGGAGCTGGAACTCAAGTGAAGATCTTCTAGCTCTGAGCCCCATCTGGTTCCAATTCCTCTGGTAGTGAATTCTCTCTCCTTTTAAGCTGCAGTCTGCTGTATGTAAGTAACTTCCATCCATTTATTCCTGTTTTTGCACCCAAGGACATATCGGTCAGCCACCACATGCTGGCCCTTGTCTGCTCTCTGATCTCACATAAGGTAGTGAAGTCAGTCTTTCTCTTCCTGTAGTACCCACTTCCCACCACATGCTGTCGGACTGTGGCCGTGTGCATGCCCTGAATCTTCTTCCCTCGGGATGAGCAGCCCACATCAGCCATCAGTCTCATTTAGGATACATTTCTATTTTCTGGTCTGCTCAAAATCTCGATTGGCACCTCTGTCTTCATCTGGCCCATGTCCATGGAGTGCATGGTCTCCAAGATGACTGTGATTCTCTGCATTAGGTCTAGTCATTGGAAGTTTAGAGACCTGCCATTACCCTCACTCTGGATTCCAAATCTGAGTTCAGAATATACTGCTCACATTTGAGTGAACCTCCAGATGTTCGTCACATATCTGCCTAATGCAGAGCTCATGGCTTCCAACTAAGGCTACTTCATTCAGCCCAAGTAAAGATGATCTTGGGGGCCCAGACAAAGGACTTTCCTTTGTGCTATATTTTCTCATTATATTTGACCCTGTTATCCCAGCCTACTGAGGTATTTTTTATTTCTTGTTGTGTTAACCAGTAAGTCCACTTAATCCTCCCAGTCTGGAGGACTAATGGACTAATTATTAGATGATGGACTAATTATTAGATGATGATGATGATGATTAATACGAGCTACCCTCTATTGAACATTAATTATATGCCTATTTCCAACTGAGTGTTTTATAGGCATTATCTTGTTGGGAAGATTAAATAAGTGTTGTGGTTGTCCCTGATGATTTACAAGTGAGGAAACTGAGGTTTAAACAACAGGAACTTGCCTAAGGCTCATAGCTTGATACAGCAGAGCTGGAACTGAAACCAGGATCTGATGTGCCTACAGCCAAGACCCTGCCACTAAACCACAGGTGTTACTCATCCTATTTTATAGAGAAAGAAACTGAAGACCCCAGATACTGAGTACTGAGTCATTGTGCGGTTCTCAGAGTGTGGTCCCCAAATAAGAAGCATCAGCATCATGTGGGCCCCACCCACACCTACTGAACCCAAAGCTCTGCAGGTGGGGCCCAGCCATCACTGTTTTTAACAAGCCTTACAGATGATGCCGATCCACCCTCGAATTTGAGTCACTGGCTCCAGGTAAAGCCTGGGACTGTCAGACTCCAAGGGCCTTGTTCTCTATGTGCCAAGTTGTCTCTGATAATAGGAGAGTTACAGCACACTGGGGGAGACAGACAAGCTCCCCATATCCCAGGGTGGAGGCACCAAGAAGGCATTACCACTTGGAGGTACTGGGCCTTAAGGTTGCTAAAACCCATTTATAGCTGTGCCCCATTTGTAGGCATTCTTTCTCAACAATCTCTGGAGCTTTCTCTCATTTTTTCAGAATAGCAAACAACCTAAGAGAATGGAAGCAGTGGAAATTTACAAGGAAAAGCAATCATGAGTCACACAGTGAAACCAAGAGCTCAACAGAACATCATGAAGAGAAATAAAAAAAAAAAAATGCACGAAATTCTGTTTGCAAGGACAATTATATTTTCTGGTTGCTCCAAGATTAAATTGAATGTTACAAGCTTGCCACCTCCAGTTTTATTGAATATTTTACAGGGATTATTGAATATTTTGTAATCATCTACTTGGCTGACAGATTAAAGGACACACTTATTTAATTCCTGGCAACCCAGAGTTGAATGGAATTATTTATTCCCTGGAAGTGCGAAATGGAAATCTAAGTGGCCTTGAAAAAGTAGACAAACTGTCTATCACAAACACTGACTTAAACTAACACAAGTTTCAGAGAAGGACATAGACTCAAAAAGGGACATAATAGACCATCCGAACTAAAATTAGCTTAGACACCATCTGATCCAAGCTTCCCATCTTAAAGATGAAGAATTGAGTCCCAGAGAGTTCCCTTAAGGTCACTTATTGAGTCACCAGCAAAAGAACCTGGGCTAGAAGTGGTAGTTGCTTCCTTTGGATGAATGAAATATGGTCAGTAATGCTTTGTCTTCTGTAGACATTTTCTGTAGACCCCCAATCCAATTTCTGCACAAACAGAATCTTCTCAAATTGAATTATGCTTTTCATCTCCTGGTTATGGGAACTGAGGTGTTCCTTTAAATATTCATTGAATACCAACTGTATGCCAAGTGCTGTAGGGGTTGTAGAGATAAATAAGGCATGGTCTCTGCCTTCAAGGATATTATTGTCCTCCAAGGGGAGACTTGTAAGTGGATTAATTTCAAAAAATATGATAAGTGATAGAGAAAAGATGTACTTAGTGCCCTAGGAACACTCATCATAGGCTCAATAAGTGATTGATTCTGCCTTAGACAATATGATGTGAGAGAATGGATTTTAACTTGAGAGAGGTGGAAGAGAAAGATTGTGCCTGGTGGAAGGGACAAAGGCTTGGAAAGAGATCGTGGTGGGCTCGGAAAAGGGGGCTTAGAATACAGTGTATTCTGTGTTGAGAGCATATGGCCAGAGATATGGCTGGAACCTACTGAGAAGAGTCTTCAATTTGTAGCCTACTTCAATTCACTTTACAGGAGGGGCAACCTAGTTGGGAATTAGAGTGATCCCAGTGTTAGGAGGCTCTGGATGTTGTTGAAACCTGGCCTAATATTCTCTTTCATTTGTATCGATTCAGCTTTCCATTGTAGATAAGTAGGAACAACATTTCCTCAGCTCTAGACCTTTAATTGCATCATGAGCTAGCCCAGCTGTTCCTTCTCAAAGAGACCTCAGTAAATCTACAAAGCTAATGTTGCTTTTGGCAATTTATGCTAGTCCACTACATCTTGAGAAGAAAAGAGATTGATCTCTGTATCTCTTAGGTAGTCCTGAATTACAACAGGGCACTTAGAAAGTGCTTGTTAAAGTACTCAGGGATAAAGAAGTGAAGTTGAAAATGTAAATATATAGTTGCTAGGTAGCAGAATAAACCAAGCTTTCAAGCCAGGTTTTTTTGTTTTGTTTTCCCTCAGCTCAGTGCTACAGCCTTGATGAGTTGAAAGCATAAATAATAATTCTCCTAGCTAACATTTTATGTGTACTTACTGAACAAAGCCCTTTACATGCTTCATTTCGTATTCTTAACAACTCTATGAGGTACTTTAGGGAAACTGAGGCTCCGAGAATTAAACTAACTTGCTTGAGGGCACCTAGCTACCAAGAGGTCGAGTCTGGATTTGAATCTGGGTTTCTATGATTGACCTGTCAGCACCCCATCTTTATTGAAACATTTTCTTTGCTTTACTTTTCTTTTTCTGGTATTTCTCCTTCCTCCCCAGCCATTTCTCCTCCTTCTTTGTTATCCATTCCTCCTCTTTTTTCCATCTTCTAACCATTGAAGTACCCCAGAGCTTAATCCAAAATCTTCTCTTTTCTGCTCATACTCAGCCTACGTGGGTGGTGATGACATTAAATGAGATCATGAGCACAGGAAGAGGCCAGATTTGGAGCAGAAGAGGGGGAGTTTACATCTAGAAGGGTTAGGTTGGAGGTGCTGTTGAGTCACTGAAGAGATGTCACCTGGGAGGCTGAATCTGTGGGCCTGGAGCCCAGGGTATTAAGGAGGGCATGTATTGCATAGAGCACTAGGTGTTAAATGCAAACAATGAATCATGGAACGCTACATCTAGGAGTGCAGCCTAGAGATATAAATATTTGCTGCATTGTATACACAAGGTGATTGAACATTTTGCCATGAATAAGGAAACTGAGGCCCATTGAGATGAAACACATTGCCTTGGGTCATTTTAGCAAGTTAGTGGAAGAAGAGCCAGAATGTTGAACCGGGACTCCTATATTAGGAGTACCCATAGAAAAGCAGTCACAACTGAGGGGCAAAACACGGGACTATAAAGGGGACTGTGTGAATGGGATACAAATGCAGAAAGTTCTGGTCATCTACCTGGACTCTGAGATGGATCTCAGCGTGTGTGAAGAAGTTAATGGATTAGGTGACCTCATGGCTCTCTACTTAGGCTGGATTATGATAGAATCTCAATATTCAAAGTAGAATTTTCTGATTCAAATTAGAAATTGAAAGAACCTGAGGTCTGATATATGTTAGTGGGTTGGGAGTGGATCTACATATCTTGGAAAGTCGATGAAGGAGTAGTTGTAGGGTTGGATCCATCACACAGTTCAAGGAGCCCACCTAAAATTTTTGCCAAAGAGATGGGCAGTAGGTATGAGGTATAAACAAGAAGTAGAGGTTTGGAAAGGGAACATCTTTAAGAAGTAGCATTATGCTAAGTGAAATAAGTCAGACAGAGAGAGACAATTATCATATGGTTTTACTTATATGGGGAACATAAGGAATAGCATGGAGGACATTAAGAGAAGGAAGGGAAAAATGAAGGGGGGAAAACCAGAGAGGGAGATGAACCATGAGAGACTATGGACTCTGGCAATCAAACTGAGGGTTTTGCGGGGGGATTGGTGAGGGGATGGGTAAGCCCCAGTGATGGGTATTAAGGAGGGCATGTATTGCATAGAGCACTAGGGGTTAAATGCAAACAATGAATCAGGGAACGCTACATCAAAAACTAATGATGTACTGTATGATGACTAATATAACATAATAAAGAATTATATTTTAAAAAAAGAAGGGAGCATTTGAGGAAGTGGAAGAAAAGATCAGGGCCAAGGACAGGCAAAATCTGTCTGTCCCCATCATTATTACCATCTTCACTATTCTCTTTATGGTGCCCTACGTATTTCTGGAGGACGGTGTCATGAGGTTTAGTTATTCAGGCTGACTTTTAGTGAGATATTCCTGACTCAACTGAGAGAACTACCCACACTACATCAAATATATATCTCACCCATACCTACCTCTAGAGTGTACAGATTTCAAGTGAGGAGATCCCCCAACCAGAATACGAAGTGTTGGTGACATTAACAAGAAAAAGGCAGTTCTTCCCTTAAAAAGCCCACAGGGATGGCAAACCGCAGTGATCTGGCATGATTCTTCTGGTAGAGATAGTCGTGGGAAGCTGCAAGGAGAGTGGGGTCTGGTGAAGGGAAGCCACCCTGCCCATTAGCCATGTGCTTCATCTCTCTTTAAGTGATTTACTTTTCACCTCACCAACCATGCCAGTGGACTTCCTAATTATGTGGAGGCTGGAAATGAAAATAAGTTCCTTAGCACCAAAGCAAGTGGAGATGCATTCAATGTAACATTAAGGATACATTCAGCGGAGAAACAGTACAGACTCATCTTGATGAGTTCCTTTCCCTTACCCTCAACAACCTGTTCTACACCATGTTTTGATTATTCTAAGCCTTCCATATAGCTAGAACCCATCCACACCCACTCTCCCCCATGTTTGTCCCAGTTACCACCATCTCTTACCTCAATAAGATCCACAGGCCCTAAATAATCATCATATTCATCTGTCGTTCTCTAGTCCATGTTCTTCTCAACAACTGAGCAGATGCAAATTGGCACATGCTGCCTCATCCTTCTCTGACTTAAAACAATTCTACAGCTTCTGATTATTCTTAAGCTACAAACCAAAGTTCTCATCCTTACCTTACATACAGGTCTTGCTTCGCCCACCTCTCCCAAGCTGTCACATATTACTGCCTCCTTCTCTATGAGCTCCGGTCATATTACCTTCTTCTCTCAGTGCTTCACCTCTTCTATACTCCTTCTACCCCAGGGCCTTTGTCCATGCGATTGCTCTGTCCCATGCAGGGGACACAAACTATAGCCCATAGGCCACATGCAGCCCGCTCTCTCTTTTGGTAAATAAAGCTTTATTGGCACACTTCTATGCTTATTTGTTTACAAACTGTCAATATGTAGCTGCCTTTGTGCTGTATCAGTAGACCTTAATGATGGATACAGAGACCATCTAGCCCACAAAGCCTAAATTATTTACTCTCTAGCACTTAATAGAAATGTTTTCCAAACTCCTCATCTCACTAGACCCATACTCTTCCTAACTGACTCCTTTAGATCTCAGCTCACAGATTTCTTCCATTCCTAGCCCTTTTCTCCCCAGACCAGATTGGATTCTTTTATTCGGTGCTTCATAGAATTTTGTTCCCCTTTCTTCTCACCACTGACTTCATCTTCTGAATGTGTTTGTTTAAGGTCCAACCCTTCTGACAGATGCCAGCTTCCAAGACAGGAGGACCATTAATGTTTTGCATATAATTGTATCCCTAGCACATAGCATGGTGTATGGCAAAGAACTGATACCAAAAAAAATGCTTATTTAGTTGAATGGATAAATGACTGGACGGATGTGTAGACAGACAGGACTTAGACAAAGCAATCCTATATACTAAGTCAGAATAAAAAGGAATATTTAGAGACCTTGGTTCATCAGACACTATACACTATTGTCTTGTTTTCTGCATTCAGAATTGAGTATATGCAGACAAAGGAATCAAAGATTTTTTTTTTTTTTTTGCCAATTGGTTGATATCCAGATCTTAATATGTCTCCCAGCCCCTGCCACCAATCCCTCGTCTGCCAACACCAAAGGAATTTTACAAGCCCCTTTTCACAGTTCCTGCAAAATTTGGAGTTGCTACTCAAAATATCCCCCAAGTGGTCAACTATTGGCTGGTCTGGGAATGTGATACAGTCATTCCTCCAATCATAGGAAAAAGAAAGAAGACCCGTTGGCAGTCTCCAGACCACACACAAATATGGGCAAAACTCAGATGGACTGCTTTCTGCTCTGCCAGCAGAAAAAGCCAAAAACAGTAGTAAATACAAGAAGCAGACATAGCAACAGACTGTGGTTCTCCACAGGCTAGATAGCCTCACAAGCAGCCATGGGAACATCAGTTGCCTGGGAAGGTTCTGGGAGACAACGGACACCTATTATGTCGATCCAATTTCTATGGTCATGAAGAGGTGGCTTCTTTACACCCCTTGTTTTGGGGAGATGAGCTGTTTCTTCAGTTATTGAGACTCACTTACTAGGTGAAAAGAAGAGGTTTGGACCACGTTAGTTTACTAGGTAAGAAGAAGCAAAGTGAGTTCAGAGAATATCAGTAGGAAGTGGAGCTAGGCTTCTCAGGCTATATCAGCTTATTGGAAAACATGGAGGAGTTGAATTTTAAAGGATGAGTTTGACAAGACAGAAAGGGAGAAACGTGTCATTGTTCTTTGGTTTGTTATAACGTGCCATGTCAACATTTAATGGCTTAAATCAACAATCATTGTATTTTGCTCACAATTCCGTGGGCCAGGAGTTTGGGCAAGGCACAGCAGGGATATCTTGTGTCTGTATGAAAATGAGGAGACAGACAGCTGGAATGACTTTAATGGCTGGAAATGACTGGGACAGTTATCTGAGGCCCATATGTCTGGGGCCTCAGTTCTTCCTCAAGTGGCATCTGCTAGGGATAGAATGCCCGAATAGTTCTTTTATGTGCACACCTGACCCCTGGGTTGAAATGATTAGAATATCCGGGCTAGCTGGCATTGCTCTCTCCCTGTGCATCTTACTTAGGCTCCCTTCTAGCATGGCAGACTTAGGGCAATCAGACTTCTTGCATGATGGTTGGTGCTCCCAGAGTGAGTGCTCCAAGAAAGCCAAGGAGGAATACCAGCCTCTTAAAATCTAGGCACCACTTCTGCTGGCCAGAACTGGCTAACATCACTTCTGTGGCTTACCATTATTAAAACCAGTCATCAGCCAGCCTGAGTGGAGAAACAGACTCTACCTCTCAATCAAGGAGATGGCATATGCCTACAGGAAGGGTAAGAATCATTGGTGGTAATCTTAGAGATAAACCACTTCACTGTTCTGTACAAGGGTACAAAGGTGTAAGAAAGCCTACATGGTTGGTATAATCAAGAATCATAGGAATATTTTCTACATCTCCAGTTTCTACCTTGGTTAGGTTGATAACTCTTCCATTACTAGCACATGGTCTAGCAGCATCTCTGAAGATTTTCAAAATCTAGAAAGAGATTTTGCTCTCTTGTATAGTTCCTTGTAAGTGTAAATATATTCCCTAAAATACAGTGTCTAAAACACATCAGTTATGTTAACTTCTCCATAGGGCCCGAGAGAAAATGTGAATAGCAAAGATAGAACTTAGGGTCTTTGTTCAAGGTGCTGGTTGTCCTTGAAGCCAAGCCAACCCTGACCCTTTGCTCAGGAAGTCCCTTCTTTCGGACTTGTAATCAGGAGGGTTCTGATCTTTTGGAGCATTAGCTCCATGAGGTTAAGTGGTGGGATACTAACTGGGAAAGGTAATCAAGGACTATGCCTTAAAGCATCTTGTAAACCTGCAAGTTGGAAATTTATTATGTTCTCAGCAAGGAGCTAACACAGATCTTAAGAAGAGGAAGGGCAGGGCCGAGTCTCATTTCTGAAAGATCATCCTAGCAACAATGAGGAGAATGTTACTGGATTGCTAGTTAATATGGCCAGTAAAAAATAAGTATTGTCTCTGCATATATCAGATTCAAGGAAAGGGACAGCACACAATAGTGGTGCCCATGGAAATTTTATTTTACATTCTCACCCATACCCACACTCCCATCCAAACATACCTGATCACAGAATTAATAGTCACTACAACCCAACTAGTGTAACCAACTCATTGTAGTGAAGCAGGTGGTAAGCCCATGGATACTCTGTGACATTCCATTCCTGGGACTGCTGTTAAATCCGGAAGTAGTGATTGGAAGGAACTTCCTCCTTGCTCCATATTTTCTTGATCAATCAATATTTTGATAGTTTGATGCCCTGAAATACTTGGACATGTTTCGTTTTTTAAATGAGTATCCTTATTCAGCTAATATCTCATTGGGTCAGTTCAGTTTTTCCAAGGTGAAAACCCCTTTCATCTTCAGGGCCTTTGATCTAGGTAGGATGAAATTCCCTCAGATCTACAGATGAGACAGAGGCTCAGAAAGTAGAGAGTCATTCCAGACTAGCGGAGTCACTTCTGCTGCTGCTACAGTGAAGACCTATGTGGTCCTCCACTAATCTTAAGCCAGCTATGTTCTAGCAAATGTATGCAGTCACAAATTGTCCCTGGGCCCTCTCATCAGTAACCCTTCCTATTTTGTCCCATCACTCTCCTTTCAAATTTATCATCAGCAGAGGATTGCCTAACAATTCAATATCATTATTATGCTTTACTTATAAAATAGCTACTTGCCTAGCCTGTTCTGCAATTTAAAAATGCAAATTTCATCATGCCACTGCTCAGCTAAAGCCTGACACTGGCTTCCCATTGTTCCCAGGATGAAGCTAAAATATATCTCATGGGCTACAAGGTTCAGAATAATTTTATTCCTGTCTGTAACTTTGGTCTCATCTTTGGCCACTGTCCGGATTTCTCTCTATAATCCAATTATATTGATTTTCTTTCTATGCTTTGAAAACACTAAGTATTTTCCAACATCATGACTTTCATAATTCTATTCTCTCTTCCCAGAATATTCTTGCTGTCATTCATCGTTTGGCCCCTATTTATCCTTTGGATCTGTGATGAACTGACAACTTAGGAGGGCTTCCCAATCACCTATCTAAACAATGACCATTTTTTTTTCTACTAGCACTGTGTTCTAGTCCTTCCCAGAATGTATCACAAGTATCATGTACACAAATGTTTATTCATTGAAGAGTTCTTTGGTTTAGTCTGCCTTCTTCACTAGACTGTAAGCTCCCAAGTGAAAAGATGGTGCCTGTTTTTGTCTACACTGTAGAGACTAGTACTTGGCATATGATATATGTTTGATCAGTATTTATTGAATGAATCACTGTGTCAATTTTGTGATCAAGATGGATTACAATGATTCACTTTTAACTATTCTGTATTTGACCAATTGTTCTTGTGTGTTGCTGGGAAAACAAGAACCGTTAAACATAGAGGTGACTAAGATTACTCAGGTTTTGATCCAGTGGTGGGGATGGGGAAACAAGAGGGGAGATCACTGCACCAGTCTGAGAAAGACATATAGGATAACTTGGCAATTCCATTTCTTAGAAGCTCTAATCTTGGTATCTTCGTCTTCATAATTAATTTAAAAGTGCTTATTACCAAATACTGGCTTCCTTGGACTCCATCATTCAGCACAGTCCTGGAAAACAGAAGGAGCACTCTTCAGAACTCCTATGCAGCCCCTGATGCCCCTCGTTTCATGACCTTCTCTTTCTCTTCCAGAGGGCTTTGTGCTTCTAATATTTTTCTTTACCCACACCAGTCATGGCTTGCCCTTCTTCAACTTTATTTCATTATGGACCTTCCCAATGTCTGGGAAAATCAGGAAAGGATATTCCTACTAGAGGCCCCCAAGGTCCCTGATGTGTTCAAGGAAAAGCAAGGAAACCAAGGCCCTGTTCCAGCTCAAGGGTCTAGAGAGCAAGGATTTAATGATGAAAAGTCTGCACTGTTCTTTATTGTATAGGATTTGAAAATCCAAATGAGTGGAGCCCAAGAGAAGCATGGACATCTCCGAATCTAAATCCTTCCCAAAAAAAAAAAAAAAAAAAAAAAAAACACCATTGCAAATGGGATTAACCCAAGATGCTTCTAAAGGACAACACATACTCTTGTACCTATGATGACTGAGTCCCACTGCAATGCCAGCCTTCTGAAGCTTAGAGCAAACTTTTTAAATTATTTATTTATTTTTTAACTTATTTTCAGTGTTCCAGAATTCATTGTTTATGTACCACACTAGAGCAAACTTTATAACCTTCAGCTTCCTTGTCCATGATAAAACACATATCCGTCTATAGAAATCTCTCCTGAAGCCACTGCTCCCAGGATCTCTCCTTGGTGCTGATTCTGACCTTAGCCTGGTAAAGTCTAACATTGAATCCTGCCTCTGCTTGCCCAGTACTGGGTTGTGCTATGACTCCAATCTGACTATACTAGACTATTCCAAATTCTCATTTAGGCTACTCACCCATTCTATACCCATAGAGACTTCCCTGCCCCCGATCCCCGAATCTAGTACATCTATCCCATTCACACTTATTCACTTGGTCCCTGCTTGGCAAGAAGCCCAGTGTAGTGCTATTAAGGATGTTAGCTGGTACCTACCTGACAGAAGCTGGTCACTTCTGTCATTGTTTTCTAAAAGCATAGTTGCTTTTTTGACTGACCCTAGACATGCTGAGTATTTAGTCACCATTCCAAACCATTTATTTAGCATGAAAATTTATTAGTTAGGCCATTGTTTAGCAAATTCATCACATTGTACTTTTTACTTAGCAGAATCACTTAATTAGTGTTTTATTACTGGAATTGACTGTCAATTATGTGGCTAATTCATTTACTTAGGGAATGAATTTTTTATCTGGGTAAAGCAATTCAAAGTGCACTGTTAACTCTTTAATGATTAAAGATTGTTGTCAGTGGCAATTCACGTTGTAAGGAAAATTAAACCATTTATTTCTCTTGAAGTATCAGATGGTGAGAAAAATCTTTGGAAAAGTGTAGAGAGGGTAGTTTGGAACCTTGCAAGAATTAAAGAACCTTCATTAACTGAAAGGCTCAGAACACTTGGCAAAGCTGAATAAAATTAGCTGGAGAGTTTTCACTGGACTCCTTGAAATAAATTATTATACTATTATACACATATATTGCTGTAATTTCCCTAAGTCTTCTCTCATTTACATTAGGTGGGGGGCTTTCACAAAGGCATTGTGGAGTGACATTGGAGTTTATGGTTGGCAGCCTCTGTGATAGTCCCAATAATTCTTGTCTCCTGTTAATATATTCATGTAAAAATCCCTTCCTTTGAACGTAGGCTGGGTCTGGCTTTTAATGATAGAATATGACAAACTCTTAGGATATAACTTTCAATATTAAGTTATAAAGAGACAATAGCATCCATTTGGGTGCCTTCTCTCACTCTTGCATTAACCTGCTCTGTGGGAAGCCAGCTGCCATTTTGGGGGTGGTTCTGTGCAGAGATTCACTGGGCAAGGAACTGAGGGAGCTCCCCAGCCAATGGCCTTCAGGGAACTGAGACCCTTACTCCAAAATCCCATGAGAAAATTAGTCTTCCAATAATCACGTGAGTGAACTTGGTGTTGGATTCCACCCCACTGAGGCTTCAGATGCAGCCATAGTCAACAGCGGACAGCTTGAACACCAACTCAGGAAAGACCTTGAGCCAGAAGTACCTGTTAAAGCTGTGCTCAGATTTCTGATCCACAGGAACTGGGAGGTAGTAGATGTTAGTTATTTTAAGTTGCTGCGTTTGGGGTCATTTTGTATGTAGCAATAGATAACTACTACATGGCTTAACCTGTGTGATGTTACGATAATTTACCAAAAACCTCTTATTTAATAGATAGTGGATTCAGCATTTACCCCAGTTCTTCTGATGCATTACTATAGACAAAAAGAATAAGAAGAAGAAGAAGAAGAAGAAGAAGAAGAAGAAGAAGAAGAAGAAAGAAAAAGAAAGAAAGAAAGAAAGAAAGAAAGAAAGAAAGAAAGAAAGAAAGAAAGAAAGAAAGAAAAGAATAAAAGGGAGGAAGGAAGGAAGGGAGAAAAGAAAGAAAGAAAGAGAAAGAGTGAGAGAGAAAGAAAATGAACTGCAGTGAAAACTTCTCATTGCAGCTTTCAGGAGTCCTTAAAGTTTTACCATTCTATTCAGAGGCTGCTTTTCTAAAACAGTGATTCCCTTGTGACTTGTATACCTTCATTACCATGAGAAGATGCCACTGGGATTCTGGAGAAGCTGGCTTGTGGAGCTGCTCTTCTTTACTGTCTCTCCATCAGGAACTGAGTCAAAATTTCCTTTCTGGCCCCAATTCATTGCCCTGTTCCCCCCATCATATGGTTATAACAGTAGTTCCTAAACATGGCTGGCCCCAACTAATGCTACTAAATTCTTGGGTCGGAGTGTGAAGCTAAGGGATCTCTATTTCATATGCTCCTCCAGTGACCCTGGTACAGCACGAGGACTGGGATCCACTGTATCAAAGAAAGTAGGTTGCCATTTCAGGGATCAGCTTCTGTCGTTCAGCATCTGAGGGCTGCTAGGCCAATCCGTGATGTGCTTTATTCATTCACAACACTGCTTGTGCATTGCTTGGTTCACAAATTTGGTGCACACTGCTCTGATAGCTCTTATGAGAGAATTGTTGGATATCTGTTCTTCCAGAGCAAAGGCCATCAGCTCTGGTTGCTTGAAAATTTTTGTTTGGTGGGTTTTGAACAGTACTAAGCTACAGTACCTCATTCATTCACTAAGAGCAGAAAGGATAGTGTCTGCCTATTTTATGGTAAAGGTTTATTTTAGAGGAAAAAAGAGAGTGAACTTGCTCTCTCTGAGTTGAGGGGTGGGGAGCAGAGAGAGAATCTCAGGCAGACTCCATGGTGAGTGAGGGGTCCAACGTGGGGTTTGATCCCAGGAGCCTGAGGTCGTGACCAGAGCTCAAATCAAGAATTAGCTGCCCAGGGGCACCTGGGTGGCTCAGTGGGTTAAAGCCTCTGTCTTCGGCTCAGGTCATGATCCCAGGGTCCTGGGATCGAGCCCCATATCAGGCTCTCTGCTCAGCAGGGAGCTTGCTTCCCCCTCTCTCTGCCTGCCTCTCTGCCTACTTCTGATCTCTGTCTGTCAAATAAATAAATAAAATCTTTAAAAAAAAAAAAAAGAATTAGCTGCCCAGCTGAATGAGCCCTCCCAAAGCCCCTGCTTTTCTCATGAGCAACTCTAGAACTGTTAATACATAAATTGTATTTAACTGGAAATTCCCTTAGAGAGATCTTCTAATCCATTGCTACTGAAAGTACAGGTCCATAGGCCAGCTGTGTCAGTATCACTTGGGAGCTCATTACAAATGCAGACTTTTAGGCCACATTCCAGGCCCTCTGAATCACAATCTGCATTTTATACTATCTCCAGATAATGTGCATTAAACTTTGAGAAGCAATGGTCTAATCCAACTCCTTGATTTTAAAGTTAAGATCCAGAAAGCTGGGGCACCTGGATGGCTCAGTCAGTTGAGCATCTGACTCTTGGTTTCAGCTCAGGTCATTATCTCAGGGTCCTGGGATTGAACCATATGTTGGTTCCACGCTCAATGCAGAGTCTACATGAGATTCTCTCCCTCTTGCTCTCCCTCCGCCTCTTTCCGTCCCCTGTGTGCATGCATTCTCTCTCTCTCTCAATGAATGAATAAATAAGTAAATTCTTTAAAAAAAAAAAAAAAAAAAGATCCACAAAGGTGAAAGTAATTGTGCTAGACAAATTAGTGCCAAAACCAGGATGAAAACTCAGGTCTTGTAACACCAATACTGTGCTATTCCCATTCTGTTAATGCTCTGTTGTCTTAGTGGTTTATTATATCTACAAACTGCTTAAGTATCCGGGGCATAGTTTGAAATGGAGAAAGCAGACTGCTATCCACCCAGTACAATGGTAAACTCATTTCAAACAGCTGTTGCACATTCAAATTTCCTCTCCCAGACAAGTTTAGTCATTTCATTTTCTCTTTCTTACACATCAATGAAAGACAAAGTCACCTGTCAGCCTGAAGATTGTAAAACCTGTCAAAATCGAGTTTTTCTAGTTTGGTTAAGTATTACTCTGCAACTATTTTGCATACCTTTGTCTTATTACGATTTTGATGAATGAGAGGGAGAAAATAAGACAAGCCATGTTTTGGGTGTCAGGCATTATTTAAGTTTTTTTTTTTTTTCCTCCCATTACACATCTTTCTATGAGGATGGGGGTTTTGGAGTGTTGTGATACATACACAACACCAAATGCTGGGCTGGCCATTTTTAGTATGAGCACAACTTTGGGGATAATGAGAAACTCCAGGTCATGTCCAGCCCAAGCTGGAGTTATAGGGAAGCTGACAACTTTCAGTATTAGAGAAGCACATTGGATGTGGGTATAACTAAAATCACTAGTAGCCTATCTGGGGAAGAAATGCATTTGGAATAAATGTGACTTCTTTCTCCCTGTACCCATCAAGGTTGATGGAAATGAAGATCTTGCTACTCTCACCATTGATGTAAAAATGCATAAGAGATGAACCTTGAAAACAGGCATCATGTCTATCAGCAAGATGGAGAATGGATTTTAGAGAGGCAGGTGTACTTAACAAACAAACATTTACTGAGCAACCACTAGATCTTAGAGATACAGCAGGAAACAACAGATATATGGCACCGGCCTCCATGGGGCTTACAGTCTAGAGACGGATACTAGACATTGAATACTTTTACTATGAATTATTCAACCTATAACCTAATTATTGTAATTCATGGAACTGATATCTGTGTTCAGGAAGACGCATTGTGATTCATGAAGGTGATATTGTTAGGATCTAAGACAATGCTCTCAGATGGGGAGAGAGGCAGACAGGATTGTTTTCCTTGATATCTTCAAGCATCCATCAAAGTTAGTAGTTTTTGGGTTTTTTTTTTTGTTTTTGTTTTTGTTTTAAGTAAACACCCATCTGCTTCCCATCACCTAAATTTTACTGTTAACCTTTTTACTTTATCACCTATTTCCCATCATCGGTCTCTCTATCCCTCTTGACTTTTTGTTCATTGCAAAGGAAATTTCAGACATTAGTACATTTCCTTTTCCTCTAGTATTGCACTATGCATATCAATGATGCAGGCTCCGTGTGCGCTTTTTCCTTTAGAGGTGAAATTTACATACAAAGAAATACACATATCCTAAGCTTTCAATTTCATGAATTCAACAATTCCATATACTTCAGCAACCCAAACCCCTAATAACACAAAGGCAGGGCAGGAAGACCTCTCAAGGCCATTCCCAGTCAAACCCTGCCCCCACTCCTCCCAACAGGTGATCACGGTTCTGATATTTTCCCCTACCATGATCAGTTTGTCTATTCTAGAAGAGAAAGTGGCTTTTGAGCTGTGTTCTGAAGGATGACTAGGAATCCACTTGGCCTTGGAAGGTTCAAGAGGGTTAACCATTCCAGGAAAATAACACATCATGTACAGTTTCTCAGATGGACAAGAATGTGCATGTCTGTGACCTAGAAAGCACAGGGCAGAGGAACATAGAAGGGGCAAGTGAAAAAGTGGAAACTAGACCAGTCAGAGCCTTGAGGCCATACTTATAATGATCAGGAATGTAGCAGAAGGACAGTGGGCAGCCCATAAATGGGTTCAGCAGGGAAGTGACATGCTCAGCTTTGAACTTCTGAACAATTCTCATGCCTCGCTGTAGAGAGCAGAACGTGGAGAAAGAGGAGGAGATTCAAGGAAGTGTGAAGACCCTGTTTCAGATGTTATGGAGAAAGAGAGGGGTAGCATATATGAGGGTCTTGGCCATGTCCATGCCTTCTTTAGTGCTGACCTCAGATGTGTTCTAACAACTCTAAATCACAATGTTTGGTTTTCCCTTTCTCTCTTCATTTTTCAGCAATAGCATCCAGAAAGCTTTTGTGGAAACTGTGGTTGAGAGAAATTAAGTAACTTGCCCAAAGTCACAAAGCCAGTAAGGGGCAGTGTCAAGGTTCTCACTCAGGTGTGTTTTGCAAAGTCTATACTTTACAGGACTTTGCTCTCTTCAGGGAATGATGGGACTTTCTCAGCCTTTCTAATTGGAATCATTCTTCCCTCATTATATCTGATTCTTCAACCACTCTAGAATTTTCAAGGTGGAAGACTGCCTCAGCTGGTAGCAATCCCAGCCAGCTAAGGTGTACTTTGAGGATAAGTTCATCATCTATAGCCCAGATTTTCCTTTAAACGATGGTTTGGGGTGCGGGCAGGTGATCCAACATGTCTCAACCAATACCCAGTTTTATTTATTCTTATTTATGCTGGTTGTCATTGTACCAAACACAGAAATGACCTGCAGGAGCCACCTGAAGTTTCTCGTGCTTGCAGAACAATACCTCTGTGTATAACATACATCCTTCTTCATACAACCCCAGTCTTTCCCTCTGCTCAAACTCCTCCCCAAAGCCACCCCGATATCACCCTTTTTTTTTCATGTCAGCAAGAATATCAAAAGCATGCTATTCACTTTTCTTCATTATTTATACTTCAAGTAACCGACCAAACGTGTTCTTGGAGTTATTTTGAATATTCTATTTACATTAACATGCTAGAGCCATATAAGGAACTTCTTGCTGATAATAGTAAAGAACTTCACAATAATATTGATCTTTCCAACATTAAGTGACCTCATTTTCTTCTTTCTTATACAGGTGCCATTCTCATCTGACAAGTAATACACTCCCCAGAACCCCATTCTTTCCCAGCCAGTTGTTCTACCCTACTCTATCATCCACTTACAAAAGTGTTTAGATACATATCTCATTATCTGTTTACGTGGTATTTTTCTGCTAGTCAAAGTTCAAGTGGTCCGTTCCTTTGAAACAAAACTCATCACAGATCCAATCTTCTGACCCACAGGAGAGACTCTGAACAGAGGTCTTCCTTCCTAACTCTGGCCCATTGTGGACACTAAGTCCACAGACTAACAATTCACTTCTTCCTTTCCCTCTAGACTGTATAGCTGAATCTTTCCACTGTATGATTTGCAAAAAAATGAACACAGTGAATCCAATCACTGGTCACTCAAACAGAAAAAGACTGGTGGCTCTTAATTAACAGGGTATAGGTCATAAGAGCAAGGCTCTCATGTAAATGACACATTCCAGCCCTCAGCAGTGCACAATATAAGGAGCCACTGTAGCTGCCCTGTGGGTCCCTGGGCTATAGGAAGACCAGGAAAGGTTTCACCGAGAGATCCTTCTTATTTTATTAGTGCGATAGTCACCCAGAGTCCAGTAGCCAGCCCTCAACCCAGAGACAAGAGAGGAACTCGAAGGCTAGTGTCCTTTTATGTGAAGGATCCTTGTTCCCGCTTCTGCATTTTGGCTGGAGTAGTACTCACAGGAGTCTACACACATGATAATACTGTATACAAGGAAACACACTCGGTCACGCCCAAGTGCGTGGAAAATGGGTGGAATCTGACTACACTCAGTGACCTGTCCGCGTTGGTTTCCTGGCTGTGACAGGTGCTGTGGCTGTCCAAGACGTCAATGTTGGAGAAGATCACAGGGAAGGTCTAAGGGACTTCTCCGTGTTATTTCTCAGGACTGTATGAGAATCTACAATTATCTCAGAATAAAACCTCGCGCTTAAAAGAAGCTGGTGCTCTGGCGATGGGCTGATACAGGACTTCTGACCCTGGTCACATCCATCCCTGTCTTCGGATGGGCTTCCTGGTTTTCCCAAGTGTTTACTCATCGCCGTTCCAGCATGCGGCAAAAGTACTCCACCAATTTCTAGCAACTGCCAAGTGGCTTACTTGTGTGTGTGTGCCTCTCTCTCTTTTTTTTCCCCTTAATCATGTTTGGCAGAAGTCTGTTTCTAATTTATTGATGTTTTCAAAGGAAAGAGCCAGCTTTTGCTTTTCTTCAGCCTCTGTGTTTATCTTCCATTGTATTCCATTAACATCTGTTCTTATATTTATTTACTTATTTTTTCCTTTCAATGACTATGTCTCATCTCTCGAAGTGAAGTCTGTGCTATTCAGAGCCACTCCACCATTCCTCATGACATGCTGCACTACTGCCGTGGTTCCGAGTCCTCCCGTTTTCTCTTTAATCCCTCTGAATGTGTTTATTTGATGGCCTCTTTGACTGCTGTGTTATTTTCAATTCTTGGGAGGCGTATTTCTCCATGTGCCACACCTGCCGTCTCTCCCTTGTCTTTCTTTTGCTTGTCTTTCTTTATATCTTATTTTTTTCCCACTCTGAGTTCATCTTTAGAGGAAGCGGTTTGGTTCTGGGGGAATTTACGTGTCTCGGATTATGAAAACACCTCCATACCATGGCTTCTCATTTGCTTTTCAGGACAGAAGGTTTTGAAATATTGTTTTTTATGTTTGCAGTTTGATACCACCCAAGTCGTCTGAACTGTAGACCCCAGACCCATATGGTAGAGGTCTGGGGTTTGCTTTATTTTGTTTTGTTTTCACCTCTGTTGGAAAGCTGTCCACTCCCATTTGGATATGCACATCCATGTTTGTAATTAGATCCTTGACCTAAGATCAAGACTAAAATAGTATGTGTCGATTATCTGTGTATGAAAGACAAAGCAGTTGTTAACACTCATATTCCTGGTGATGTATCAGTCATCCACTCCTTTTTCTTGGTGAAATTTCAGGTTTTAGCCAAGAATTTTTTTTTTAAGATTTTATTTATTTACTTGACAGATAGAGATCACAAGTAGGCAGAGAGGCAGGCTGAGAGAAAAGGAAGGAAGCAGATTCCCTGCTGAGCAGAGAGCCCAATGTGGGGCTCCATCTCAGGACCCTGAGATCATGACCTGAGCCAAAGGCAGAGGCTTAACCCACTGAGCCACCCAGGTGCCTTGCCAAGAATTTTTATATCAGACTTTTTAAACCAATGTTCTCTTTAAGAATTCTTTTTTGTAGCTCATCCTTTTTTATTCATAACTGTTTTGGTTTTTCTGATCCTATCTGTGTTTAACTGGCTTCCATGTTGAAGGAATCCATTAACTTATAGCATGATTTCCTTCAATATCACAAGGTTTTTACTCCCCTCACCTTATTTCTCCACCTCCTTAAGCCTCTGGAAGAGAATCAGCGCAGGTGTACTTTCTGAATCTTTGAGTAGCCGGGAATGTCTCCAGGAGCCTCGCAAATGAAGAAACAACTTATGTCCGTGTACAATTCGGGGGGTTCACAGACTTTATCCCTCAAAACTTTTCTTCGGTTACTTTCTGGCATTTCAATTTGGGCAACAGAACATAGAGTTAGCATAGTTTCTTTTCCTTTCTAGATAACCATTTTTTTTCCAGCCTAGATGTTTATCTAAGTGCTCCTTCATCCATAGTATTTAAGCAGAAGCATCAGGAAATTTGTTCAGTTTTTAAGTTGTACACAGAGAACTTTTTACATTTGAAAACTGTGGTTTTTATTCTGCCAAAGAGCTGTTTTTACAAATATCCTTTATTATTGCTTCTGTGTCATTTATTCTGCTCTCTTCTCTAGTAACATCAGTTATCTGTCTTTTCTGTGCCTGTTTTCTGTTCTCAGAAAATGACTTTTTGGTGCCTGAACAAATGAGCGCGCAGGAGCAGATAGGCACACAGCACATGGAGGCCTCCTAGTTCTCAGGTTTAACTTCCAGTCTCTGCCTGTTGCAGAGACTGGGAGAGAGGGGCCACAGCAAAAACCTTAGAAGTAAGAGAAACTCTCTGAGAAGTCCCTTAACAGAAAGCCCTTCCTATCTCACTAAAAATTTTTAAAAAATTGGCAAAGAGGTTAAGAGCACCTGATTGGCTTAAGGACATCATGATTTACTCCTAGATCTGGGAATAGGGTCATCCACCTGAGTCACGTGGAAAATGTGTGGACACCTAAACTCATTTGAGGGCTTTGCTGGAAAGGAAGAAGGTAGGAGATAGTGATTAGGGAAATAGTCAAAACTAGCTGCTTTTTTGCTTTTGAAAATTATGTTTTTCTCAGCCTTCAGAGTGTCATTCTCCTTATTTTTAATATGGTAAATTGTTCTAAGACCATGTTGTTTTGTTTCTGCTTACTTACCTTTAAAAAAAGGAGGAGAGATCTCTCCAGGACTGGTGTTTGCTACAAACAGAGCAGGCAGATTCTCATGGTTGTCCTCACTACCCCGATAGTGAGAACCCTTTTCCTGGGGGTTAGGCAGGAGGAGTAAGTGATGTTCGGAGGCCCCATCCCTCTGCAGACTGTCTGACACCATCCCTCCATCTGATATGACCACTGTGGAGGACGAATTCATGTTCGCCCCACAAAGAGGAGGATTGATCTCTATCAGAAGGAGCAAGGGAATCCAGAAGTCACCTTCCCCATGACTGTTCCTCTCCCAGTTTGGTTTCCCAATACTACATCTGCTTCCTGGGATATCAAGGTCTTTATCCTCCTTCGTTTGTCTTTGCCACATCAGAGACCATTGTGAATGTGATTGAGGAGAAGAAAGGGCTCAGAGGTGCCCAACCCCCCATATTTGATTGCTTAGTCTTTGATTCTTCGAGCCCAGAAAAGGAAATTAGAAAAAGGTGAAGCATTTATTTTCTATCCTTCATCCTAGTATTACTTCAGGTAACTAAGTGCATCAGTGTCAGTTGCTAAGTATATAATGTCCATTTCAGCTCGGCAAAATGTGGCACAGTGGGGCGGCCTTGTACTTACTATTAGTTTTACAAGTTCAACCCTATGCATTTGGTTAGTTAAGAGAGAGAAGGTAGAAGAAAATATAGGAGAAAATATTTGTGGCCTTGAGTTAGGCAGAGATTTCTCAGACAAGACAAAAATAAATAAATAAATAAATAAATAAATAATAACCATAAAAGCAGATAATTGATAAATTTGAATGATCAAAAATAAAACTTTTTCTTTTTTTAATTAAAGAATTTTTAAAATTTCTTTTCAGTTGAAGAATTCATTGTTTACGCACCACACCCAGTGCTCCATGCAATACGTGCCCTCCATGATACCCACCACCAGGCTCACCCAATCCCCCACCCCCTTCCCCTCCAAAACCCTCAGTTTGTTTCTCAGAGTTCACAGTCTCTCATGGTTTGTCTCCCCCTCCGATTTTCCCCAATTCACTTTTCCTCTCCTTCTCCTAATGTCCTCCGTGTTATTCATTATGTTCCACAAGTAAGTGAAACCATGTGATAATTGACTCTCTCTGCTTGACTATTCCACTCAGCATAATCTCTTCCAGTCCCTTCCATGTTGATACAAAAGTTGGGTATTCATCCTTTCTGATGGAGGCATAATACTCCATAGTAGATATGGACCACATCTTCTTTATCCATTTGTCTGTTGAACGGCATCTTGGTTCTTTCCACAGTTTGATGGCTGTGGCCATTGCTGCTGTGAACATTGGGGTGCAGATGACCCTTCTTTTCACTACATCTGTATCTTTGGGGTAAATACTCAGTAGCACAATTGCGGGGTCATAGGGAAGCTCTGTTTTTAATTTCTTAAGGAATCTCCACACTGTTTTCCAAAGTGGCTGCACCAACTTGCATTCCCACCAACAGTGTAAGAGGGTTCCCCTTTCTCCACATCCTCTCCAACACATGTGGTTTACTGTCTTGTTAATTTTGGCCATTCTAACTGGTATAAGGGTGTATCTCAATGTGGTTTTGATTTGAATCTCCCTGATGGCTAATGATGATGAACATTTTTTCACGTGTCTGTTAGCCATTTGTATGTCTTCTTTGGAGAAGTGTCTGTTCCTGACTTTTGCCCATTTTTTGATGTGATTATCTGTTTTGTGTGTGTTGAGTTTGAGGAGTTCTTTATAGATCTTGGATATCAGCCCTTTGTCTGTAGTGTCATTTGCAAATATCTTCTCCCATTCCATGGGCTGCCTCTTGTTTTGTTGACTGTTTCCTTTGCTGTGCAGAAGCTTTTTATCTTGATGAAGTCCCAAAAGTTCATTTTCACTTTTGTTTCCTTTGCCTTTGGAGACGTGTCTTGAAAGAAGTTGCTTGACTGATGTCGAAAAGGTTACTGCCTATGTTCTCCTCTAGGATTTTGATGGATTCCTGTCTCATCAAAAGACACTATTAAGAAAATAAAAAGGAGAGCCTCAGACTGGGAGTCAGGGACTTCCAAAAAATATAATGATAAAGGGCCTATATCATGATTACAACTCAATAATAAAATAACCCAGTTTAAAAAAAAAAAAAAAACAAATGGGCAAAAGATTTGAACAGACTCCTCACCCAAAGAAAGAAAACAAATGTCAAACTGGTACATAAAATACACATCTTTAAATGACAATGAGATCCTACTATACAACCACTAGAATGCCTAAAGTTAATAAAGTTTACCTAAAATTAATAAAACCTTACCAAACAAGTGTTGGTGAGGAAATGTAGTAATCGGAACAAATTACTGCTATTTGCAACATGGAAAAGCCTCAGAAGACTCCTGCTAAGTAAAAAAAACACAATCATAAAATACTGTATGCTGTATGATTATATATACATTTACATTCCAGAAAAAGCAACTGTTACAACAGAAAACAGAGCAGTGGTTGCCAGATGCCATGCCTGGAAGGGTTATGACTATTTGTAAGGTTCATATTTGAAGAGAAGTTTAGTTCATCTACCATTCCATCGAGTGAGAGCACATCCCGAGTGGCTTTGAAATGGGGGTGTGGATCTACTGTGCCTCTGGGGTCACAAGTCTATACACTTTTCCTAGTTGAAGTCCAGAATTTGGAACTACAGAATACATTTTTCTTACAACAGGGCTCCTGAACACAAGCCAACTACTTCATCTGAAGCTTCACCAAAGAAACTGCAATCTCTTTCAACTCTAGAGGGAAAATTCCCTTAAGTTGAATCAGGCAAAAGGTGATTTTATACAATTTCAGAGATTTTTAAGAAATTTTGACAAAATGAAGTGTTCATCTTTATGCACATAGGCAGTGTGATACTGACATGATTAATGGATATTCCTCCCAAATTCTGATGCTAGGCTGGTTCACAGACTTAGATTCCAGTGCTATTACAAGTTTATTTTCTTGAGGCTTTACTGATATTTGGTAGGAATGGTGCGGTTGAGGCTTCTTCCAATGGATCCCATTTTATAGCTATAGCGACCTTCTTAGATGATGTTGATGGTCATTGCCATTTCTAATGCCAATTACAAATAAAGATCTTAGTAACTTATCTGACATCTCATAGCTAGAAAGTTGTGAGGCCCATATTTGAAGCCAGATTTTGTCTTCAGATTCTGTGTTTTGACCCTGACATCTGCCGTTGCCACAGCGCTCACTGTGTTTGTGCTAATCACGTCTCCACTCTGAGGCAGTGAGCCAGCCTCATTCCCACCTCAAGCTCTCTCTCCAGGCTTAGACTCTCCCCTTTCAGCGAGCAGTCTCCAGATACTTATCCAACCACTCTTCATGCTCTCCTGCCCTAATGGCCACATGGATAGAGAGGAGTTGTGATGGATGAAATGAGAAATAGAGACTATAGGAATTTGGTTGGCTAGTGAAGAAATTCTGTCTGGATGCAGCAGAGGCTTCTGCTAAGATGAATGACTTAATCAAAGCTGTGTAGAAAGAACCATGGAGGCAGAAAGACCCGTGAGGAACCTGATTGGAATAGTCATGTCATGGGGACTTGAACTAGGGCAGTAGCAGCAGGAATGGAATAAGATATTTAGATGACCATGGAGTGTGTCATGAAGGAAAGAAGGAGAGAAGCCCTAAAAGACTCCCCAGATGCCTCGCCGGTCTGAGATTCTCTAATGCCAAACAGCAGAGCTTGTCCAACATCAGAACAGCTAATGTTTCTTCACGACTTAACAGAAGCCAGGCATTGTCCACATGCTTGCGAGCGGCCTCTCTTCAAATCTTTCACACTGACCTTCCCTATGTTATAGATGAAGACCCTGAGCTCAGACATTGTTATCTCTTGACCAAGGTCATGCTCATCTCGCAGGACGTGGCCAGGCTGTTTTTAAAATTGTTAGGTAAATGTTTTAGTGAGCATGAAACAAAAACTGGCATATTGCACCCATGATTTTATGTTTTATTATCATCCATAATGAAATAAATCTTAAAAATGTAGGACATTGGTTTTTTAAAAATTTAGGACATACTTGTATAGACGTGCACTCTTTGGTCTTATAGCTACGGACCACATATAGCTATTTAAACTTAAATTGAAATTAAGGTAAAGTAAAAACTCAGTTCCTGAGTCACACAAGCCACATTTCAGTTGCTCAATAGCCACAGCGGGCTAGGGGCTACCACCTTGAACAGTGCAAAGGTATTACACGTTCATCATCATAAAACACCCTATTGGGCAGTGCTGTGCAAGAGCTGCCTTCCACTAGATCGGTGTCTTTGACATTCACTGTAACTCTAAATCAGCTCTCTTTGGCACTTGACTTGGCTCTGGATAAGTCTATGTCCACCTGCACCTTCCGCCAGTCACCTGTCAGTGTTGAGTCCTGGAAATACGGCTAGTCTGAAATGAAATGAGACTACACTAAAGTAAGTGCAAAATGCACATTGGATTTCAAAGCCCTAGCATGAATAGTGCTAAATAGGGATGCTGGGATGGCTCAGGTGGTTAAGCAACTGCCTTCAGCTCAGGTCATGATCCTAGAGTCCCGGAATTGAGTTCTGCATCGGGCTCCCTGCTCAGTGGGGAGTCTGCCTCTCCCTCTGACCTCTCCCCTCTTATGCTTTCTCAAATAAATAAATAAAATCTTGAAAAAAGAGAGAGTAAAATATGTCATTGGTAATTTTATAGTGACTCTATGTTGAAATTCTCTTTCATGTATTGGATCAAATAAAATGTATTATTGAAATTAATTTCTCTTATCCCTTTTACCTTACTTTATTGCTATAAGAAAATGTTATTTGTATTTCCCTGATGCCAAGTGACATGGAGCGTATTTTCATGTGTCTCTTGGCCATTTGCATGTCTTCTCTGGGGAAATGTCTCTTCGTGTCCTCTGTCCATTTCTTGACTGGATCATTTGGTTTTTTGGGGTGTTGAGTTTGATAAGTTCTTTATAGATCTTGGATACTAGCCCTTTATCTGATATGTCATTTGCAAATATCTTTCCCATCGTGTAGGTTGCCTTTTAGTTTTATTGACTGTTTATTTTGCCATGGAGAAGCTTTTTATCTTGATGAGGTCCCAATAGTTCATTTTTGCTTTTGTTTCCCTTGCCTTTGGAGATGTGTCTAGCAAGAAGTGGCTGCAGCCGAGGTCAGATGAGGGTTACTGGAGGGGAGGTGGGTGGGGGGGATGGAGTAATTGGGTAATAGACATTAAGGAGGGAAGATGATGTGATGAGTACTGGGTGTTATATACAACTGATAAATTCTTGAAACAGTACATCTGAAACTAATGATGGCTAATTGAGTTTAAATTTTAGAAAAAAGAAAAATTTTAAATTACTTATATGGCTTGCGCTATATTTCCATGGGCCTCCAATAGACCTCTGCCCTATTGTGTGACTCAAGTGCTATTTCCCTTTTTCTTTCTCTAAATCTATGCTGTCCAATACAGTAGCCATAAACCACATGTGGATATTTAAATTGAAATGAATTAAAATGAAACAGAACTTAAAATTCAGTTCCTCAGTCACATTAGCCTTGGCGACATGCTCAGGAGACATCTGGGGTTAGTGGCTGTCGTACTGCACAGTACAAATATGGACCATTTCCATCATCGTGGGAAGTTCTATCAGACAGAGCTGATGCAGGTTGTACATAGTTGTGGCAAAAACCACAGAGGTGTGTGTGAGAGCCTAAAGCTTGAGAAACATTTCTGGGGTTCCCGGCTCTGCGGCACATCACCCTCCCATCTCCTGGGCACCTGTCCCTCCCCACCTCTGTTCGACTTGTTTATGCACACCTTATCTCTTCTTTCCTGCAAGGGCTATGGGGTGCTTATCTCCCTCTGAACACACTTTCCTCCACCTTCCTGTATGTACGCGGTGTCTAACACCATGCTTTGCACAATACAGGTTCTTAGTAAGTATTTGTTAACCAGTTGGAGTGGCAGTTCCTAGCAAGTAATTGGCAATATGTGGCTGGAGCTGGAGGGAGATCAATAATGCCTGGTAGCGGGGGGAATTAAAAAAAAAATAGAAAAGTCGAGACCAGAAGAGAAGGGAACTGGACAGTGGTGACGGGGGATCTCTTATGCATCACCCACCATCCCCTGACAGGCAGCCACAGGAGTTCCAGGGGAATTCACAGGCTTTAGGCAACAGCTATTGAAAAGGTGCAGAAGACCCCCCCAAATATGATTATGTAATAAATAAACATGCAAGACCCATGCATGGGAAGTTGAAATGGCATGGAAAATTAAGGGTCTGGTGAGGAGAAAAATGAGCAGTGTTCTCTCCCTGGGCCAGCTGGTTTGAGTTACATTTTATGAGCAGCATGTGAATTCTAGCGCCCTTGTTGAATTAGCAGCCGAATCGCACATTACTTTTAAGGCTCCCTCTCGAATAGGAACATCATAACGTTTTTTAATTGGGGCTGATAAAAACGTAGCATTACTTGTAGGTTCCTGAGAGAAGTGAGTTGTGAAATTGGGTTTTCATTAAACCTAATGATGGGAAATTAAGTATAGTGCGTCTGGTGAAATGGGGTGTGATAAAAGGCATCACTTCTGCATTATCAGAGGTTAATAAGGGAATAGGTGAGGTAAGATACATTGGAAAAGGGAGTCCAACCTAGCTGAATTAATAAACCTTGAAAGCCCCTTGGTTCTGAGTCTTCATAGCATCATTAGCACCGGCGTTGACGTTATTACAAATGTTACAGCGATACAAGTTGTTAAATTTCAAATGCATTTGTTTTCCATTCCAGTGTTGGTTTTGCTGACACCAAGTTTACAGTCTGTCTAGCAATGTGTTTAGGGAAAATATCCATATTGGTTTGGGGAACATTTGGCATCCTACAAAATTTGCCAGGTGCCCATTCCGAAGATGCCTTTCTCTGCCAGGGAGCCAGCCTCCTGGGCAGTCCACACCCCCAGGACCTTTGGGAGACCATGGGTGTCCAAAGACATCTGTCCCCATATGCGCTGGTGATTTAAGTGGGAGACACTCACAGGGCTCTGGGCACCAACTTCAGCTCCAGCTGTCCAGGGGATCGTGAAATACAGCATTTAGAGAAGCAAGCTCAAGTGCCCCTTCTCCATCCCCAGGCCCACCAGAGCATCACAGGAGTGATGGTCCCTAGAAGGAGGCCTCATACTTATGACAGCTGGGACACTTGCAAAAAATATATTTATATTGTTTCTTTAAAGAGAGGAATTCTTAAAAGCCTTCAGCAGCTTCCCACTGGCTTGGAGATTCTCACCCATTTGCTGCCTCCTTGGGCTACCTCTCATCATCTCTTATAGCTTTGCCCCTTCACATTTCCAGCCACCACCTTCTCTCCATCCTAGCCTCCTTGCTCTTCCCTCGATGTGCTGGGCTTCTCCAGTTTCTGTTCTCCTGCTTCAGATGGTTCTTCTGGTCGGTCTGCTGTACCAGACGATCAAGTCGTGAGGGTGAAATCTTTGTGCTGTGCATTCCCAGTGCCCACCACAGTCCCTGGCACGTTGAGAGTGAGTTTCCAATAAATCTGACTCCTGATCCCATGGGTGTGGTGGAGAGGGGTAGCCACAGCCATGTTTGTAAAGCTCTACTTTTAAACAATGCGGGTAAAGATGTGCTACCTCTTTCCTACAATCCCAGGAGAAGAAGTAAGGAGTATTTTTCTTCTGGGCAGTCAGGAAAGCTGTGCTAACATCTCACCTGGGCCCTTCTCCCCTGTCCGTAACCTGTATACTCTAGCTCTTTCTGTTAGCAGTCCTTTCCTTGCTTGGAACAGTTTTGCTCTTGCTGTCACAAAGAAAATGTCCCTTTTACACACAGAATCAATGTCTGGGGGATTATTGTGACATGAGCAACAGACAAGCTAAAGGAAACATGAATTTTGAAAAGACAAGTTGTAGAAAGTCAGGAACATATGCTAAAGCCTCCAGAGTAAACATGGCATGGGCTCAGTGGGGTACTTTGTGGATCCTGAAAATACGGGGGTGAGTCACATCAAATAGGACAGTTCTCAACTTGTGCATGCCACACCAGGAGGCTCTAGGGTGTAGACTGTCTATGTCTCTGGGAGGAGGTGGGGGACACTAAGCCTAGATGGTTGTGAGAATGACAGACTAGCCCTGAAAGACCAGCAGTGGAAGCTTGCCAGGGAGTCAGTAGGGCAAGGATGTTGTTGTTCTGGTCCAAGGGAAACGGGGGAATTCACATCTAGCCCCAGCAGGCTATTTTCCAGGATGGCCAAGCTAGCAGAGGGTAGTTAGAACAGTCCAGTGGGCATGAAGATTATTTTGAAGCAGAGTACAGATCTTGAGAAAGGAGTTGGGGCATAGGACCAGGCCTGGGAGAAGTAGCTGGCAGGACTAAAGGAAGAGGTTTGGGCTTCCTTACCTGCCAAGAAGGTTCACTGACACTCCTGGACCAAGAGTGTTAAGTGATAGGGAAACTAGACCAACAGGCAGAAGGTGATCACTATTGCAGAGCCCACAGCTAGAGAAAGCAGCTGAATGCGTCAGGGGGGTTCCTGCTATCAGTTGGGGGTCCAAGACTGGTTTCAGTTCCTCTCAAGGATGGAGGCAAATGGACCAGGAGCAGACATGGGGCTCTGATCTCCAGACACCTGGGGCTCTTCTCACTTGCAGGCAGGCACCAGAGATGATTTCCAGGCATCCACATTTCCTAAAGAGCTTTCTGGCTTCTCACTTGTTCTGGGGTTGGCCATGATTAGCCAAGACCACCCTTGTCAAGGACTGAGACAGACAGAGGATGATAAGCAACCTGGAATTTTGTCTCTGCTCCGCAATACGCACCCTTGGAATGGAAATAAACCAGGGGCTGTTGTGTTCTTTGGTTGGTTTGTCTTTTTGATTTTCTAAATCAACCGCCACAGCCACAGCCACGCAAGGGAAGCGGCATGTCTCTGTTCTTCCTGCAACTTCCTGATCGCCTGAATCCTGAATTAGTTCCCCCTGCCCTGGGGGAAGCAGGGAGGACAGAGGACGTAACTCGTAGGTGATACGTGTTTTGCCTCCTTCTCTTTGAAGCAGATGGCAGCCGTGGGGAGCTGTCCCAGCCTACCCTCACCATCCAGACTCACCCCTACCGGGCTTGCGACCCCGTGGAGATGAGCTATCCCCGGGACCAGTTCCAGCCTGCCATCCGGGTGGCCGACCTGCTCCAGCACATCACCCAGATGAAGAGAGGCCAGGGCTACGGGTTCAAGGAGGAATATGAGGTAAGAGACCAAGCAGCGTGCAGAGGTTTTATGGGTGCCAAATCCTTGCTACTCAAGGTCTGGTCTCCAGACCGGCAGTGTCAGCGTCACTTGGGAGCGTGCTGGAGAGACACCATCTTGGTCCCCTCCCAGACCTACTGAATCACTTTGCATTCATACCTTCCTGCCGTAGGAAGACAGAATGGCTCAAACCCCAGCCCACCTGTTTAAAAAAAAAAAAAAAAAAAAAAGCCAGTGACTTCTGGGAGACTTGCTTGCTCATAGTCACCTCTGGCCTTGTTATCTTGCTTCTGCCGTGTTCTCAACACCCATCCCACACCCCGCACCAAGTCCCTGTCACCTCTGGTGTCTGCTGTCTTCCCTCTCTCTGTACCTTCTCCGCACCCCTCCTCAAGCCTTTCCTCCCTCCCCAGAGCATCGCTACGGCAAAGGACTTTGTGAGTAGCACTTGTGACTGAGGCTTGAGGAATAAGAGAAGGTTATTCTTATTGCAGCAAAGTTCAGAAAATGCTTGAAAAGAAGTCCTCCTGAGGTTCTGGTCTTCTGACACAATGTCTGTCTAGTCCCTCTGAAATGTCCTTTGTGCTGTCTGCAAATTTTCCTGTTTTCTTTTGTTTGTTTGTTTGTTTGGCTTTTTTTTTCTTCCCTTCGTCCCAGCAGCCTGGAAAAGAATTCCTACGCTCCCCTCACTATTATGCAGAACAACCCAAGTTTCTCTGTCTCTCTCCTTTTGTTTGAGACCTGGTCCATTAGACCTCACCTTTTGCAAAGAATAAAATAAAATAGGAGGAAAAACTCATTAAGATGTTTTCCTGAACTAAAGAAGACCTCATGCCCCTGGAGGAATTTTGCAAGCCTCCTCCAGAAGCCAGCTCTGAAAACAAGCCTTTCTTTCTCTGATTCTCCTTATCCTCTCTCTCTCTCTCTCTCTCTCTCTCCTCCTTCCTTCCCAAAATATCTTTCCAGCATCTACTGTATGCCAGGCTCCGAGTTATATGTACTAGTTTTTTGTGGGTGGGTTTTTTTTCCCACATGCAGCATGTGCCCCAAATATGCTTGCTTGAGTTACACTGTGTGCAGTGGGAAGGCATTGACTCAGACTCTACACATTTGGAATTCTTGATAATGCAGGCTAAGTTTATCTCTCAGACTATATTCTGAGAAAGAGCTTACCAAGCAGTATTTCACAAGCTGTGTGAGGTCATGAAATTGTGCTAAATTGGGGGTCCAGACAGCCAGATTCCAACACAATAAACTGTGTGAGATTAGCATATCATTTTGCTACCTGCGTTTTAAGATTCTTTATTAGTTGAATGGAGAGAGTTTGGATAAGGCGATTTCTAAGGGACCTGTCCGGTCCTAAAACTTTATGAGCGTATAAAACACGGTGGCAGGGGGCGTATTTGACACATTTATGAGAACAAAAACGTTTATGTCCATGGGTGTGAGTAATGACCAGCTCAAGAGAACGTACATTTAATTTCAAATATGGTCCAAGTTAAAGACCTTTTTCATAGGCTCCATCTACAAATTTTGGAGGAGAATTGGGATAATAGTTGGAGGAGATGATCTCATCACCTTCCATCCCTGGGCCATATTTCCTAGGGGTTTTGTTGAATAGTCCCAGCCCCTGAAGGTTACACACACATGCTTATGCACACCTATGTAGATCTGCCTGGCGAGTAAATATCAGGAGAATGTGTGCTGTTGGTAAGGCACTTTTAGTGTCATGGTGGTTCAATAAGTCATTAGTCCTACTATTTCATGTTTTAAGGTTTGCATAGCATTAAGGGAGACAGATGACTTATCAGAAAGAGGAACAAATAGAAACACTATTCTAGAACCTGTGTTCTAACATTTGAAAACACAAATACAAACACATTTGACTCCTTTAGTGAATTTCTTTCCAGAATGAGATCTTTTTTTCTTCTTCTTCTTCTTTTTTTGCAAGTATCCATCCCTGTGTGATAGGATTTGGGTTGATCTTTAAAATTTATTTTTGTGCCTTTTTGCATTTTCCAAACTTTCTGGCATGGAAACGGTCTACTTTCATAGTGAGAGAGAAAACAGTGCCTGTTTTTCCATCATTTAGTCCCCAGACGGAAACATCGCTAACTAGACGAACCTTGCATTCAATCTGTTCAGATTATATTAATCAGTTAACTGGGATGTTTAGCTTCTAGTTAACACATTTTCTGATTAACTGGAGATGAATTGGGAAGCGTTATTTTATGGAAAGCTTTCCATGGTGTGCCTGTCCCCTTTCCTAGACTCTAGCTGGATATTGCTTTGATCCTCAAAGCTCCCATGATGTCTAGAATCTATGTAATGGCTATATGAGTCACAGGTCTGCTTGAAGACTGTGCTCCTTTATAGACATAAGGATCCTCGGCCTCCAATTCTACTATCAAACCAACATGCTATGTACTCTTTCTTGCCTGTCTCTCCTTCTCAGGTTTTTGTTTTGTTCTGTTTTGTTTTTCCATACAAATGAATGGATTTGACAAGTTGACATGCAAGTTGACCTCTCGGGGGTACCTGGCTGGCTCAGTCAGTTACGTGTCTGACTCTTGATTTCTGCTCAGGTCATGCTCTCAGGGGTCATGGGATCGAGCCAGTGAGGAGTGGGTCAAGTGTGGAGTGGGTCACTGTGCTCAGTGAAGAGTCTGGTCAAGATTCTCTCTCTCCCTCTGCCCCTCCTCCCACTCGTGCGCTCCCTCCATCTCTCAAGTAAATCTTTAAAAAAAAAATAAGGTGTCTGAAATCTTGACAGGGGAGGCTCTAGGGCTGGGGCTGAAATCATGAGAGAGTGTCTTTGCTTTCATATCTAGTGATTGCTGCAGGCTGTCTGCTGGGATCTTAGTAGGATTGCTGGCAGGAACAGGCCTGGAACTTCCTCACAGCATGGTAACCTCAGGATGTTGGACTTTTTACATGGTAGCTCATAGCTTCAAAGGTGAGCCTCTTAGTGACCGAAGTAGAAAGTACATCATCCCTTGTGACCTAACTTGGAGATCATAAAGAATCACTACCACCTCATTGTATTGGTCATAAGCAAGCAATAACGGCCTCTATTCTAGAGAAGTGGAATTAGACACCTTCTCTTTGAATGGACAGAGAGGAAGTTGCAGAACAGGAGATATTAGCAAATACAAGCTTTGGATGATCCAGCCTCCCACACGTACCATGGAAAAAGAAAGAGTAGAGCAAAGGAGGGAGATGGTATATTCCAGGGACAGAAAGTAAGTGGGGTTCCAATATTAAATAGGGTAGAAAGGTCATCCTTAATTAAAAGATAAGCTTTGAGCAGAGACATGGAGGAAGAAATCTAGAGGAAGTATGTTCCAGATCAGTGCAGTACACGGAGGCCAAGGGTAGACTAATAGACATGAGTAGAGTAATAGAAGATGACATTGGAGAAATAAAGAGGGATCTGACCATGTAGTGCCTTATAAGACTTTGCAAGGACTTTGGCTTTTACTCTGAATGAAATGCAAAGCTACTGCAGAAATTTGAGAAGACAAATTACCATCAGACATTATTTTGAAATGCTCTTCCTAGCTACTGTGTTGAGAAGAGACATAGGAAGGCAACAGTAAAATCAGGGAGACCAGCCATGAGGCCATGGCAGTAACCCAGGTGAGAGATAAAGGTGAGGCAGTGGAGGTGGTGAGAAATGGTTGGATTCTGGATATATGTTGTAGATAGAACCAACAGGATTTCCTAATACATTGGCATGGCATGTGAAAGAACCAAGAGTGGCTCCAGGGCTGTTATCTGAGCCACTGGAAGGATGGGTTGTCACTAATGGAGATGGGGAAGCCACAGAGAGAAGAGACTTGGGGCCAATGGAACAAATGGGAGTTCAATTTTGAACTGAGTTTGAGATGTCTATTAGACCTGATAGTGGAGATGGATAGTAGGTGCTTGGATATATATTAGTCTGGAATTTGGGAAAGAAGCCTGAGTTGGGGAGAAAACTTCTGGACTTACTGTCATATAGATAACATTAAAACCATAAGACTGTTCAAAGTCAGGAAGCAAGTGAGTACTGACAGAGATGATAACCAAGGACTGAGTCTTGTGGAATTTCAGCTCAATGTGTAAGTGCTCTCCATAGAGTAGACATTGTACTAGGGTCTAGGAACTGGGAAGAGACAGAGCTCTTGCCTTCTGGGAGAATTTGAGCCTATTCTTAGACACAGGCATATAAACTGATCACTTTACTATCTTGGCAAAATGTCACAGTAGAGTGCTGTGGGAACCCTTGGGTGGTGGCATGCATTCAACCTAGCCTGGCGATGGGTGGCCACCGGCTTTCCAGAAGACATAAAGCCTAAACCAAAGCTTGAGAAATAGGAATATTCAGAAGAAAGCAAGGAAGGGTGTTCTGGGCAGAGGGACTAGACCAGGTATGGTGTGGAGATATGCGTGGCAGTTTGAGTGAAGAGAACCAGAAGAAGCAGAAGCAGTTTGGTACACAAACTATGTTTGGTGTACGAAGCATGGAGGGAGAGAGGGCTGGAATTATCAGAAGGAGTGGGCTGGGGTAGGGAAGCAATGCGACACTTGTCAGGCTAAGGAGTTTAGATTCTATTCTAGGGGTCATGCACAACCATGGAAGGGAGCAGCAGTTTTTTTTTTAAGTTGAATTAGCCTTTTAGATATAATTGTTTGGCATAGATCAGAGCAGGGAGACCAGGGGCAGGTAGGCGAGTAGGCGGCTGGGACACTAATTGAAGGAAAAGATGGAATTGCTCAAACCAGGAGACTGGGCCCAGAGCCCAGACAAGCCCACACACATTTTCTCATGTAGAGACATAAAATCAGCTCGCGCTCTTTGGCATGTAAACTTGAGTCTCTCAATATATATATTTTAAGTTCAATGACTTGAATTCACATAGGAATCGTTCTGAGTGTATCGTCAAAATGCCTGGATTCAAGTCCTGTCTCTTTCATTAAGTATCTGGGTGACCTTGGGCGGTCATTCTTTCTTGGCCTCCATTTCCATATTTATGTAATGAGGGGAAAGGGATTGGTCCAAGTGATCTAGAAAATGTTTATGTCCCACAAATTTTGTGAACCTAGGTAAGAACTAATTTTCTAGGCTAGCTGGATCTCCCTCCTATTGATAGTTCTACCGGACCCCCTTTCTGGGGCTACCACCACCCCCGCCCCCCGCCATATAGTTATATCTCAAGTCCTAGCAACCATGACTGGCCAGGGGCCCTCAGTTCCCAGGAACTCGAGGAGACCTGAGGCATATTAACTGCACCTCCCATACAAATATGAGGCCTGGAGGTTTTCAGTCTCGGCCACACATTAGAATTATGTAGGGAAATTTTAAAAACACCAATGCCCAGGTTGTTCTTCAGACCAATTAAATCAGAATTCCCGGAGGTGGGATCCAGAGATTTGTATTTTCTAAGCTCTCCTGATTAACTATAATGCACTTTCAAGGTTAAGGGACACTGGTCTAAGGTGACCCATGGAGTCCCCAGCGCATGCTCTGCCTGTGCCCCCGGACCCATCACCTCACCTGCTCTACTTATTGCTGGTCACATCTGATGCCAGGGGACATGTGATAGCCCCTCCCAGAGGCAATGGAACCCATCCGCATCGAAGCTAAGAGGCCTCCGTCCCTGATCTTGGACTACAGAGTCTTCACTCCTCCCTGTCCTGTTTCTTCCAGCCTAGATTCTCCCACCTTCGCCAGTTTCAAAAAAAAACAAAAAACAAAAAACACCCTAGCCTGCCAGTAAATGCTAGGAGATGTTGGCTGGAGAGAGGGGTTGTCTGTGAGCCGGGGAAGCCCAGGCATCATCACGGTCAGAAGAGCAGCGGGCTCGGAGAAGATGCAAAACAACAGGAAGTAGTGACTTTGCCATGGGAAGCATTTGCATCCCAGTCCAATCCAGGCAGTCTGTCATCGTAATGAATGATGAGCCCAGTAGGGAGGCCAGAAGGTATCTGGTTATTACAGGCCCATTAAGACTATTTAAGGCAACAAGGAACAGCTGTGAGGAATAGGACACAGCCCTAATGGAGAGCAAACATTTGTTCATTCTCCAGCTCTGGATGGACGTGCCTCACGCATGGCTGCTGGGGGACAAAGCCAGTGTTGCCATGTTTCCCCTAGTCATCTGTGGGTGATAGTGGCAGGCAGCCTTGGCATGGGGCGTCACCATGGAGATTGATGCTTCGGCACAACCCAGGGCTCCCTTCTCTGCTCAAAGCCAACCTGAGCAGAAGCAGGGTAGACTTTCTGCTTCTCCCACAGTGTTTTCTCTCGGTTGATAAAATTAGTCATAGAGCATCCCGCAGGCAGGTGACTCCAAAGAGATTCTGGTCCCCCTCCTTAATTTTCAAATGAGGGTGATTCCGGGGAGGGACCTGGGGAATTAGCAGCAGGTGCCCCAGCCACAAAAGGGAAGGCCATGGCTGTTCTCTAACTCTGCGAACTCCTGGTGACCAAAATAGGAAAACATGGACTCCACCTGCTCATTTCACTCCACTCCCCGTGGCTGAAAATAGGGAGAAAATGGGCCCTTTCCAGAGGGTGGCCCAAAGACATCAGTAGACCACGTGGGTTTGGACTTGAGAGATTTTCTTGCAGGAAAAAGCTCACGTAGGAGAGACTTAACTCAGTGCTCTCTTTTGAGCTTATTTTTATTTTCTACTTATAATTCTCTTTGTAACTGAACAAACAGTATATTCTGCATTTGATATGAGAGGCCTCCATAACCAAGTGAGTAATTTTCAGGTGGTAACAGAGAAAAATCTCTTGACCAAGAGTTAAGACTTGGTTTTTTTATCTGTTCCTGACACGCTGGGGGGTCTTGGCCAAGACTGTTCCATCCGTGGGTCCCCACCACACCTCCTGTGAAATATTTGACTGCATAGCATGGACTTCTGCACTATGCTTCTATTTTATGTGGCTAGAAACACTCACTGAGTGCCTACTGTATACCTTGCACTGTTTGGAGCCCCAGAGATAGTTAGAATGCTCAACAAAGGAAATGAAGTCCCCACTTTAAAGGAAGATCATGTTCTTACCACAGCCTGTACTTAGATAACAAATCCCAGTTAAAAAGTTTTGTAGCAGGTGAGTAAGGCCAGCCCAGGATGTGGATGGTGGGGGGTGGTTGGGGTGGTGTTCGCTTTTGCTTTTTGTCAGTCATTACTTCCAAGATCAATCAGAATCTTGACAAAAGATGAGACACTGCATTGAAGAAAAGTAGGAGGGTGGGTGGAGGAAAAGCCTGAGTGCCCGGGCTTGGAAACATGAAATGTTGCAAACCAGTTCTTGGAAGAGAAACAAAGATGCCCGCCCATGAAAAGAGAAATAAAAATGAAACCAGCTGGGAGATAAAGAGGAATTTTACACCCCTTGCCCAGTTTTCCTGGATGAAATTAACAAGACCAATAGTCCTGGCTTGTAACAGCCCTCCCTTCACTCTGGCTGACTTTGTTTCAAGAAAGAGCTGTTAGCCCAGAGACAGCCACCCAGAAGCTCATGCACAAAGACAGAGGCAGTGTGCGGAGGGGACCATAAGTCAGTAGTCAAGAGTGGGATGCAGGGATCCCCCAGATCATGGGTTCAGAGCTGGGAGGAAAAGAGGTACCCTCGTATGAGCATCCCCAGGAGACAGTTGGCGTCGTGAGGGCAGGGCACATTCTTGCTCCTCTCTCTTCTACCAACCATCTGCAAAATATATATGAATACTAAATATCAACTTCATTGAATTACAGTGTGCTGGCAAAAGGCTTCATGATTAAGAATAGTTCTATCCAGGAAAAAAAATAAGGGGGGGGGCAGTATTTTTTTTTTTTAAGATTTTATTTATTTACTTAGAGAGAGAGTGAGAAACCATAAGCTAGGAGAGGCAGAAGGAGAAACAGACTGCCCCCCCCCCTTTTAGGTTTTATTTATTTCCTTGAGGGAGAGGAAAAGGCAGTATTTCTTAAAGAAAGACACCAATGCAGAATGACTCCCACATCTCTGGGCTGTCTGTGTAGGGACACCGAGTATTTGCCTTAAAATTTAAGTTGACTTGTCCCCAGAAATCTGCTGCTCCCATTTACCTTATTCCTAAGACAATGGTTCCCAAACTGTGACGTGTCCGAATCACCTGGAGAGTCAGGAAAGAACATTAGGACACAGGGTCGTTGACACGGGACAGGGCCCAGTCCTCTGCATTTGGCCACGTCCCCTAAGAAATTTGAATGACTACCAAAATTTGAGAACCATAGTCGTAAAATTTCTTTTTAAAAGAAACCTTGAGCTTTTATTTATTTTTTTTTTTGATTGAGCAATTTTATTTTATTTTATTTATTTTTTATTTTTTTTTAACTTTTTATTTTTTATAAACATATATTTTTAAACCTTGAGCTTTTAATGGGGGGCTTTTTAAATGGTGCTCTGGGACAATACACACAGACACGCACTCAACTCTTCTGCCTTGATCAGCGCTCCTGTCACAGACAAATACCCCCATCGTGCTGCCATCTGATTTTCTACTCGGCTTCCCCGGCAGAACTCATAAATTACCGTCTATTTAGTGACATGGTCGCAATAATATTTGCTCTCCTGATGCCACTCTGAGTAGATGTCATTAGTTATCCTCTCCTGCCTTCCCCATCCACATTTATAATCCCTAAGGCGTGGGCTTTTCAGTGCAGAAAGAGACATTGTTGCAAGCTTGGACCCTGCCAGGCCAGCCGGGCCACCAGGAACTCACACAGTTCCTTAGGGTGAAAGAGCGAAAGGTGCACGTGTCTCAAGATACTTGTTCATAATATATACAGAACTGCCTACCAAATAGATGATGCTGCCTCAGACGTGTGGCTCTTGTACTGTGCACAACCAGTACAGCTGTCCATGGCAGCCCTTCCCATCTACCAGCCAGCAGCGGACTTCAGTTAATATTAGTGTTTACTGAACTCGGACCTCCATGGAGATCAGACCTTGGGCCTCCAACACTTCACAAAACTTTCTCTTTCTTTGAATACTCCATCTTACCTGTTCCTAGGGTGAATGATTTGTCCTGCTTTGTCCAGGATCGTCGCAGTTTTAAAATGAAATCCTACAACCCCGGGAAGCCTTTTTGTCCAAGGCAAACCAGGATGGATGTTGCAAAGAGCCCCCATCTTTGGTCTTCTGACAGTAAATTGGATGTTTGTGATGAAAGGGAGGCAAAGAGTGAGTTCCAGAAGTAAACCGTGGGTGTCTGTAAGCACATCCTTAGGCAAGACAGGGAAGGACGAGACCCCAAACACCTGCGCACCCGACATGGTGTAGCAACCTACCATGGTTGCCTCCGGTAGTCACGAATCATCACCAAACTCCATGAGGTGTATTTACTTTTCATTGTTTTAAGTTTACATGCCATCAAACCCACTGGGGGGGTGGGGCAGAGGTGTACATTCCCTAAATTTTCACAAATGCATAGAGTCACGTAAACACCAAGAGGCACAAGAGTTCAGTTGGCAACAAACTCCCGTCCCTGCCCCACAGAGTCAACCCTTCCCCCACCCCTAATGTGAAGGGTGTATTTTTTTCTTTTTAGTATGTTAGGCTATAAACCATTCTTAGTGCTCACTATTCTGAGTGCTGAGCATAAAAACAGCCACTTCCTCTGTGCCTCCACGTCCCAAGTGGAGCACAGCCGCTGAATCTGTGGCACAGGCAGGTCCCTACTGCACCCCCTGCACCCCTTGCCCCCAGCCTGAAGGCCAGGCTCAGAAATGTGGCAGGGCTGGGAAGGGCAGTTATTGACTTAATGTTCAGAAAAGTTCATGGAGACCAGGAGGGACAAAATATTCCCTTCTAGTCTGTCTGCCTTTTGCAAAGCCCTGCCTTTTCCCTGACTCATTAGGCACCACCGGTGGACAAGAGGCATTCCTGACAAAAATGAAGGAAAGAGGGGATGTGGAGAAAGGGGACCCTCTTTCACTGTTGGTGGGAATGCAAGTTGGTGCAGCCACTTTGGAGAACAGTGTGGAGATTCCTCAAGAAATTAAAAATAGAGCTTCCCTATGACCCTGCCATTGCACTACTGGGTATTTACCCCAAAGATACAGATGTAGTGAAAAGAAGGGCCATCTGTACCCCAGTGTTCATAGCAGCAATAGCCACGGTCGCCAAACTGTGGAAAGAACCAAGATGCCCAGACGAATGGATAAGGAAGATGTGGTCCATATACACTATGGAGAATTATGCCTCCATCAGAAAGGATGAATCCCCAACTTTTGTAGCAACATGGATGGGACTGGAAAAGATTATGCTGAGTGAAATAAGTCAAGCAGAGAGAGTCAATTATCATATGGTTTCACTTATTTGTGGAGCATAACAAATAGCATGGAGGACAAGGGGAGTTAGAGAGGAGAAGGGAGTTGGGGGAAATTGGAAGGGGAGGTGAACCATGAGAGACTATGGACTCTGAAAAACAATCTGAGGGGTTTGTAGGGGCGGGGGGTGGGAGGTTGGGGGAACCACGTGGTGGGTATTAGGACACGGATTGCATGGAGCACTGGGTGTGGTGCAAAAAACAATGAATACTGTTATGCTGAAAATAAATAAATAAATAAATAAATAGATAAATTAAAAAAAAAAAAAAAAGAAGGAAAGACCCAGGGGAAAGGGTGCCTCCTGGTGGAGACCCTCCGAAGTATGCCAGAGAATGCCATGGTGGGCAGGCATGTTGGGGAAGTCCTGGCAGTCTGGACAGCTCGTGGAGAAAGTAGGCCATCAGCTGTGCCCCGAGGCAGCAGTTGGGCAGTGCCTGGTCAGCATTCCCTGGGCCTGGTTTTACTGCACCCCAGGGCATATCCTACCCAATTATCTCCAAGGATACAGGCAAACCATATGAGGAACATCATAACTGGCAGAATCTGCCAAGGATAGGCGGTGCACAGGGAAATGAAGTGGCAGGGCACTCCCCGCCTTGGGTGGCAGCTGAGTTGCTCCTGGGAGGTCTGTGTTCTGACATTTCACTATTTGGGCACAGTGGAAAGAGGCTTAGGTGCAAAGACGAGTGTGCAACGAAGGATGGCCAGCTTCAGAAAGGACCCTCCTCTCTCAGGAGAGCCAAGCCAACAGGTTGAAGGAACCAGCCAGACAGCAGGGGCCATTCCTGGTTAGAGCAGGGAACTAAAGTAGTAAGTGGGGAAACTGAGGTAGTTTCCACTGTTCTGTGGACTGATTCAGCACAGCAGGGCCTGCAAAGCCCAGGACCCCCACGGGGGTCTCTCTAGGTAGGTGGAGTGTCTGGCTTACGGAGCTCCGTGCCTGGGAGCGGCGAAGCTGGATGGGTGAGCGGTTGGGTCGCAGTCACAGGGAGAGTTAGGAGGTACCAGATCTGAATCTGACCTTCACGTCTGTGAAGCCTGGCAGCAGGGATGAAGGGAGGGTTCATGAGACAAGAGCTCCGAGCCACTTATCGCGCTGTTGGGACTGGCTCAGGCTCCTCATCTGGAAACATGTCCGGAGCATGTTCACTGGTGTAGAATAAAACTTGTACTCGTGGCGGTGGTTCACCGACCACCACTGCACGCCGATCCCTCCCCCGCCCACATTCTGCGTCACTTGCTTGCTCCTATTCTCTAGACCCCAGAGAGCAACCCCCCTTCCAGCTCCAGAACACACCAGGCTCATTCCATGTCAGGGTCTTTGCACTTGCTCTTGCTTCAGCCCTAGAATGTTCTTCCCCCTGCTTTTGCCACGGCTGGCTTCTGCTCGACGTTCAGTGTTCAGCGCCAGTGTGTTAACAAGACACACGTAGGAACACACCTGGTGTTGAGCAAGCCAGGTTTAAATCCTGCAGGATATCTATCTCAGTAAAAGGACATGAGAAATGGCTCTGAGGCTGTGGGCTGTGTTGGGAGATACGGGGCTTTGTTCGGGATTGGGCATTGTGAGGCAGTGGTAAGATTCGGGACCTTAATAAATCCTAGCTCTAAGAAGAGGACGCTGGACAGAGGCTAAAGCTGTGAGTGACAGAGGAGCAGCCGTCTCTCCTATGACCCAGGATAGGTGGAACTTTGGTCATATTTTTTTTTTTCTTGGCTTGGACAATATTCATACTGTGTCTGTTTAGTTAGCACCACACCGTGGTCATTTTTATGCCTTGCCCCATCTTGGCCTCAGAGTAGCCTCTGAAGTTGGCATTCTGAGAAATTGTTTATGCTCAAGAGTAAGACACCAGCATCTGGCTGTGAGTGCTTGGCCAGCTGCTTGGGCTTGCTGCTTTCTTTCTCAAATGTCACCTTTTCAAAAATGCCCTAAGCAGTCCATTCTATCTGAAGCTGTCCCTTGCTCCTAGGCACTGTCTACACTGGCACCTTGTATATTGCCATGAACACGCTGGGATATACAGGTTTATAAACAGCAATTATCTTGTCTGTTCGTTTATTGTCTGCACCTTCCCACAACTAGAACTAAGTTCCTTAGATCCTGGGTGCCATGTTCGTTGCTGTTATTTCTAGAACCCAAGAATGGCGTGTAGCACCCAGATGGTTGCTATGGAACAGAGGGACAGAGGGAGGGCGGGAAGAGGGCGGAGGAGTGGAGGGAAGACGGATCCACTCAACGCGTGCGCTCAGGCAAGTCATTTCCTGTTTCTAGACCTCACTTTGCCGGTCTCTAAAGTGAGGCGACAATTTGCTCAGAAGATCCTTCCACGTCGGACTTCTGAGGATCCTGTGAACGCCACAGCTCAGACCTGCAGGGGTGAGGAACATCCCCACACGCGTCTTCTAGGATATCCCCCAAATGATGATTGCCTTAGAAAAAGCAACACTGTTGAAGAGTAGGAAACATTTCCACACTCAGAGAAGAGTGTAAAAATAGAGCTCGCACTCTCGGGAGAAGAGAATGAGAAGAGGAAAGTGGAGATTGATAATGGATGATTATAATGAGATGGCAATTTTGGCTTGAAAAGAATGTGATTAGCGCCTAATGACCGCCGCCATTCCCTAGTCAATCTACTGTAACTAGCCACTAATGTAAAAATAATGGCCCTCGGCTGGCTCACTTTGAAGATGGAGATGAGTCTCCCTTTCATACTTTTACCCCTTCATATATATATATTTTTTTCCTTCAAGAGATTATCCCCTGTTACATTGCAGCTCCCTAAAAAGGGAAATGGACATATGATCAAAGTCTGCCAATTAGGGGGTCATTACTGCTCACTCCGAGGTGGCTCTGTTAGGCCTCGCCTCCTCTACCTCGGTCAACAGCATCGTGGCCCCCAGGCTCACCCCTCCTCCCCCAGTGCCACCGAGGGACACAGAGAGCCTCCCAGGGCTAGGTCAGGGGCCCGTGTGGTTTCCCAGAGAAGGGCCACTTATCACAACTGCTTTGCTCAGCTTAAGATTTTTCAAAGGATATCGGCATGCTGGGTGCACCCTGAAGGTTATGGCCTGGATGTTGAGATGACTCCCAAATTGTGCCATTTAAGGACTCCGAGTGTGGACAGGGATCTTCATCAGATCTCTGCAGTATCACAGCACAGAGGAGTATGATAATTCTGTGGGTCCCCCATGGCGTAGGGCAAAGGCAAAGTACGTGGAGGCAGAGGAAACAAAATACTATCCAAACTGTCCATAAGTGGACAGGAAGAATTATGAGGTAGTGAGCTCTCTGTCACTGAGTGTATCCAAGTAGCTGATGCTATGGATCAGCCTTCCCACTGCCCAGAAGGTCACTGTGGAAGGGAATACAACCAGATAGTTTTTAAGATCACTGACACCTCTGAGATTAAAGAGAACACACAGAAACCACCTCACCCACTAATGTTTTCAACCATCTGTCCACCCCATTCATTTATTCCAAAGGGGATTCAGGTAGATATGAAATACAGGCCAGTGTCAGACTCTAGAGGTAGAGACAAGAACAAGAAGCTGCCCTTTTCCTGGAGTAGCCCATCATTAGGTTGGGAGACAGGACTTCCAAACTATTGGATGTAAAGGAGTCCATCCGATAATAGAAGTGACCCACTAGCTGGGGAGGAAGTGGAGTGCTGGGAAGAGTAGCAGGGATGGAGGTTTCACGAAACAGAAGATGCTTGAAATGGGTTTTAAAGGGTATGGAGGAGCTTTCCAGGCAGACTCAGGTGGAAGAGAATTTCAGGCAGAGGGAACAGCATAGATAAAGTCCGTCTCGGAAGTCTGGAACACCTGAAATGGTCTGTAGCCTTGCATTTGGTTCCCTATCTTTAGAATACTAGCCTAAGGGCAAGCAATGAGGCTGGAGGAGCATGTAGGGACCTTGTATCAAAGACTTTGGAATTTATCCTGAAGATAATGGCAAGGGGAGTAACTGGGTCCTGTTCACATTTTAGAAAGATCTCTCTGATTACAGTGGAGAATGGATTGGAGGGGACAAGACCAAAGCAAAAGAAACCAGTGAGGAGACTCGTGGGAAAGTGTTTCTCCAGGTAAATTCACTATTTGCAGGAAGAGTGGCTGTGCATTAGAACCACCCAGGGAGTTTAAACACTGCGGACAGCCTGTGTCCCATCCCCAAGGAGTCCAATGAAATTTAATAGGGCTCTGACTTTGGGAGTTTTGAAGCTTCCCCAGACGGTTCTAATGTACAGCCATAACAAAACCTTCAGCGAACCATAATCTAAGCCCTAGCACATAGTAGGTACTCAACAGATTCCGCCCCCCCCCAAATAATGATGAAAATATTTGAAGTGTCCTATTCATGGCTTCATACCACTTTCGTTGGTTGGATATCATGGAATATCAGATCCAACACTCGGCTCCTAGCTCTCTCAAGTTGGCCTTGATCACACAGAGTTTCCAGTAAAAAAACCGACCCCAGAGTACCCGCTTCAACCTTGAGAAGTCCAGTGTTGCCGGTGAGACAGTCATGGCCCGCCACTGCAGAGAGCCAGGAATAGATGGGCCTGGCAGGTTGTCTGAAACAGCAGGAGCTACTGGGCTGGGGCAGGAGGGTGAGGCCCCAGAGCTAGACTCTTTGGGTTCTACGAGCTACTACAAAAGCAAGAACCACTTGCGGTCTAGGGATGCCCTACGCCGATGGCGAGGGGGATGCAGGGTGATGTCATTTGTAATGAAGAGAAAGGGAGGAGGAAGAGGACGAGGGGAAAAAGGAGAGACGGGCCCTCTGGAAAGTGAGCACTTCTCTCTCTCTGTGACCTTTGTCACACTGATATTTCGGGCAGAGATTGGTGCCCAGAACCCAGCACCTGCTTTGCTTCTCCTCTGGGATGCTTAAGGGTTTGTGACACACACAGAATAAAATTCTGATCAATTAATAGCAGGGAAGACACTCTAGTACGTGGGTCTGAAACCCTGGGGAAGGCAAACTTGGGAAAACACAGCTTAGCCAGGCAGCCTAGGCAAGGGTTTCCCACCCCATCTCCTTTCCATCTAGAATGGCGAGGTAGCAGAAGGAGCACCAGTTCTACCTTCCCAGCCACTGCGGAGCTGAGGATCCCAGTCATGCTTCTAGAAGAAAGGTCAACAAAGGGCAGCCACAGGCTAAATCCCACCCAACACCTGTTTTCATAAATTAAGTTTCATCAGATCCTACCCAGCTTTGTCTGGGACTGCGTTCCCTCTGCAACCACAGACCGTGAGTGCAGGCGGCACAGAGTACTTGGCCTGCAAAGCCCAGGCTGCTGACCCGTTACAGGAAGTTTGCCAACGTCTTCTCTAGAAGACCCACCCAGGTTGTCTTAACACACGGGAGATTGGAAGCAAGAAAGGGGGTACTGTGAATGAGCTGGGCTCTTCCTAGGCAGTGGTCCTGCATGCCCACTGATGGGTGGCATTTTTGACCATTCAGCTGGTGGGCTTGTTGAGGCTGAACCTCGTAAGGGATGGATGGACAAAGGCAAGGCGAGCGTAATGAGATGAGAGGATGCTGGTCTCCCTTGCACTGCAGACAGGGCTGTTAGACTGAAAGAATCACAGATCCAGCCTCAGAAGCAGTGCCCAGCCCTCAAGCAGGGCACTCGGCCCATGCCGCAGGCTGCGGGGTGGAAACAGGAATCAGATTGTGGCCCGGCCCTCATGCTGCTGCAGTTTCCCGACCGCTGTTCCTGCTCCCTTAACCGCCCAGCGTCCTTTTCTGTGAGATTAGTGACTGTACCCTCCCTGTGTTGCCACCACACTCGGCTCCTAGCTCTCTCAATCATTCCACGTGGTTGTTGACTTGTCTGTCTCCTCTTGGATTGATGACTCCCAACCCTTCCCCCAGCTCCGATTGGGAACGTCTGAGTCCAGACTCCCACTCTGCATCTCAGCTCGGGTGCTGACTGGTCATCTCAAATGTGCTTCTGCTGTTGCAGCTCTTACTGTGTGGAACACGGTGAGAAGCACACGGCCTCAGCAGGCGTCAGGCGCCATTCTAAGCACTTGAAGTGCCCAGAACACGATGTGTAGTTCCTGCCTCCTCGGTCTCTCTCTCCTCATGTACTTCCTCCATCTCTGCAACTGCTGTGGCTCTCCACTCACTTCTTCCAGCCAGCACTCTAGGAATCCGCCTTCATCCCTCTTTCCTTCATGGTCCACACCTACAGCAGATGTGCTGGCCCCTCTCTACACTCGCCTTCCCATCATGCTCACCCAGTGCCCACCACCTGGAAGCACCTCTGGCTTGTTGCCCAGGGATTTTTCTAGAGAATATGCACCGCTTACTCGCAGAGCATGGCGGAAGTGCCAAGGGATTTCCTAAGAGTTGTCCTCAACCCATGGTACATGAGAATTGGTGGGTAGATACCCCCAACCTGCAATGGGCCTGTGAGATGAAAGCCTGGATGTGCACTGTGGTGACTTGCTTCCTGGGGTACCATGTACTGACTTCCTTCCCGTGATCGTATCGTTGCCCCCACTCTCTCACCTGTGCTCCTTAGGATTGCCTCCCAAGGAAGATCTCCTCTTCAAACCTTTGTTTCCAAGTCTGCTTCTGAGGGAACTAAAATCTACAATATTCAACTGACCATCCTGAAAATAACCACTTCTCACTACATCTACACCAGTAAAGGGTCCACGGTCACCTCATCTCTTACCCGGACCATGGCAACAACTTCCTAAACGATCTCCCTGCCTCCTCCCCAGGCATCCTAGAACCCGTGTCCCCTATTTGAGCCAGAAGATACTTTGTAAAATATAAATCAGATCCGCTAACTGCACTGCTCAGAACCCTCCCATGGCTCTCCACCTCACTTAGAATAACACCCAACTCATGACACCGGTGACCATAATACCTTTTATAGTTTGAGCTGCCTCAGCCCCTGTGGATGCCCCCCCATCACGGCTCTCCCTGCCTTACCCTTGGATACAGTCATTTGGTTACCGTTGTAGCACCTGCTGTTCCCTCTGCCTGGAAAGCACATCCTACTTTGGGCACAACTGAATTTTTCACGTGATTAAGGAGTTTGGTACTACACGCAGCACTGGGCGTGGAGCATAAACAATGAATTTTGGGAAAGTGAAAAAAAATAAAATTAAAAAAAAAAAAAAAGAGTCAAGTTAACTGTTCCCTTCTTAGAGAAGCCCTCCTGGACTGTATGATCTGAAGAAACTCTCACCCTCCCTTCTCCCTGCTTACTTTTCTTCATAGCACTTCCCACGGTCTGAGTTTACATATGTCTTCTCCCTCATCCGTGGCATCGCCCGGTTGACTAGAAGCTCAAAGGGAACTTTGTCTATTTCTCTGTATCCCGAGTAGCTACAGCAGTGCCCAGTACATATTAGGGACTCAGTAAATACCTGTTGAATGAGTGTGTTAATGAGCAAATGACTCCCCTCCTGAGCCACGTCCGGGCTCTTGACACACAGAAGGCATCAGTGACATTTGAGTCAATGAACGAGTAGATAAGTTGATGACGGGGCCAAGTTCACATTCTCCCCAGGCCACGCCGAAGAAGACGGAGCCCTTTGACCATCCCAGTGGATCCGATTTCCCTGCCGGCTCATCGACACAATGGAGAAGGCCCCTATCTCGGGCCATTCTAACCACTCTGTCCTTCCTTTCTAGGCTTTACCAGAGGGGCAGACGGCTTCGTGGGACACAGCCAAAGAGGATGGAAACCGCAATAAGAATCGATACGGAAACATCATATCCTGTAAGAGCCCTGGGGGCCTGGGGAGCAGCCGACTCAGGGCCCAGAGGAGCCCGGGGCTACTCTGGTCACACTAGGGGCAGGGGTTATGGGTTCTGCTGGCCCCCACTAGGGGCAGGTTCATGACTTCTGCCAGTCCCCACTGTGAGAGGAGCAGGTGCTGTAAGGTAAGTGCCTTGAACAGCACATGCCCGGCGTCGCAGAGGCCTGCATTGGCCAAGACACTTGGTGGCCCCGAGCCTGCAGGAAGAAAGCATGTTTTGTGCAGAGGTCAGGGAGGCACGCAAGGTCATGACTCTTTGTGTGACAGTGAGCTTTAATATTCCTGTAATCACCCGTGATACATGGTTTGATGAAGGCTGTGATGCAGAGTGGTTAGAGCCCTGTGGAGTCAGACTGCCTGGGCTTCTATCCCAGCTCGGGTCCTCGGCAAGTTACCTGACCTCTTGAAGCTTCAGTTTCTTCCCTTTGAAATGTTACAAACAATAAAGACAGGGTCATTTTAAAAAGGTAGGTGAACCTTTGCACAGTGCTTGGCACCATTACTTTTAGCCACAGAGTTAGTTTCTCGTGGTCCCTGAAGGTCAGAACAGATAAATAATTCCACCTTCTTTGAACCAGAAATCACTGACTACCCATCAGGTGACATGAAGTCATCCAGGTTGGTAGGGGGATGGGCGTGATCAGGGGTCCATTCTGGAAAGATCACTAGGGTAGCTGATTGGGAGGATGGATTCAATTGGGAGAGCCTGGAGACGGAGGGACTGGAGGCTACTGCAGTGGTCCCAGCAAGGGACAGTGAAGCCTGAATAAGGATGGTGCTAACACACAACATTGTGTGTGACTGTGCGTAATATTCAGTGCTAGACAGTGAGACAGGGAGAGAGACGTAGGTCACACGGTATTATCACTACAAATACTGATATGCACAGCCTTCAAAGCAGCATAAATGCAGAGAGGACAAAGTTACTTCATGCAAAATGTTGAGCCTATAGCCTGATTGAAACAAGAGCTGGCAACAGCTTTTGTCTGCCATGGTATATTCAACCTGGACCTTTTGACATCTCATTGATTGTGTGCATTGCATCTCTGGTCTCAGCTCTTAGGATTACCCCGTCTAGCCAACAACAGAGGGGGAAAAAAAAAAGACCTTGAATAACAAATTATTTCTAGCCCAGTTCAGTGTTTTGTTTTGTTTAACTGTCTAGACATTGCCTAAGAAAAAAACTTGGAGGAAGAAAGCACAAGATACAGGCAGCTTGCAAAGGAAGAAAGAGGCAGAAGTTTTAGCTTAGCTGTTTCCTGTGCTGATTTAGGAATGGGCTATGAATGGTAGAACTAATCAGAAAACATTTATAATTTGTCTCTTGGAAGATAGTAATGTAGGCAGCAAGATTTCTTGCAAGTAAAGCACTGAAAAGAGATGCTTGAACAATCAGGATGTGTGTTTTTAAGACCCACAATGTGTGGGCCTCTGCTGACCCAGGCCTTGTGCTGGGCCCTCTGTCTCTGCTCCCATGGAGCTACCGTGCTGGGCACAGGTAGCAGCTCACTCTGGCCATCCTCTGCTCGGGCACCATGCATACCATGTCCTAAAATTATGGACTGTGAGACCTTAGGTGATCACGCCAAATCTTAGTCATCTCTCTGTAAATTGAGCACAATGAGGTCTTCCTCCTGGGGTGTTGTGCAGATAAGAAAAGATAAAGACTAGAGCACTGTGAGGAGCCCTGGCCTCTCTGAGAGACAAGAATATCCAGCCTGGGCCAGGCATCCATGCAAAAGTCCATGGGGGCTAAGGATAAAAAGATACACCAAGCTGTCTGTCTTCCAGATTTCCCTGCCCATCCTTGGTCCCCAGCACCTTCGCCCAAGCCCTTGTCAGCTCTCACCTGGACTCCGTCCAGCCATTTTCCTACAGCTGCACATCTAATCAGACCCCCAAATTCCACTTATCTATCTCTGACACAAGCCAGGGGGACATCAAAATGTCCCATCAAAATGGGAATTGGATCATGTCGTTTCCTATGGAAAACCCTTCAAACAGCTTTCCTGCATTTCTAAACATTCCTTATCCAAAGGCCCTTAGTCACCTCTCCAACTCCTGTTTCATGATGTGTCCTCTCCATCCCGGTTTCCTCAGTGAACCCACACTGATCTTCAGTCTCTTGAGATTTCTGCACTCCTTCATGCCACAGGGCCTTTGCACACTCTGTGTCCTCTATCAAAGTGCCCTTCCCACCTCACTTTGCTCTACTACTAAGTTCTACTTATTCTTCAGATCCTTCTCAGTTATTGCCTCCTCAGGGAATTCTTCTGGCCCTTCAGATTTGGTCCAAACCCCATTATTCACTCCTTGGGGACAATGCATGTCTTCTCTTAACCCTCCTCCTCATTGAGATTTGAGAGGCATTTGGATGATTATCTGCTGACTGCCTGTTTTCCTCACTGGAATAGATGCTCTGTGACAGCAGGCAGATGACTGTACTTCTGTGTCCCCAAACCTGGTGTATGGCTGGGGCTCAGCAAATAGAAACTTAATGTTGGAAAGCAGACTCTGTGCAAGACCCCAGAGAGCTTCAGTCATGGACCACTCCCTTCTGGCTTCTCAAGTAAAATAGAGAATATTCGGGAAGAACAGAGAGATGACAGAGGGTACAATGATATGCAGGAGGAAGAAGGGACTGAGTCTGAGGGGGGGCAGAGAGCTGGGACACAGGAAGGGGCAGGAAGAGAACCATCCTGGCCCCTGCAAAAGCTGCAGCTCAGAAGGCGGGATTCCAAGCAGCAAGGAGAAACAATGAAGGGGATTGAACTCCATCCCTGGGGGTGCCGAAGACACTGTCGGCTCTCGTCCCACCCACACCCCATGGCCGCCCCCCCTGGTGTAGAGGAACACCAGCAGACTGTCTGGCATCCTCAACCGGGACTAGGATGAGCGAGCGAGGCAACCGGCATGCAACGTTCAAGAAGACGCCATGCTCGGGGGAGCGACCCCGAGAGCAAACGCCTCACTGAGGGCTGTGCCCTGGGCGCCTCACTTGCTTCTTCCCCCTCAGGCTGCCCTGACTGCTTCTCTTCACCCGAAGACCTGCTTCGAAACTGGGGCAAGACACTCTGTGGAAAAGACCGTCTCTCTCTGGCTGGTGAAATAAAATAGCCCAGCTCCTTCCCACATCCCACTGAAGGTGTGTTCTCTACCTTTTCCAGAATTCCCACAGGGCCTGGGCTGCCGTTGTCCACCACAGGAACAGGCTTGAAACACCCCCTCTTGGGGGCTGCCTTCTCTGGGCTGCCTCCCCGCCTCCGCTTCCTGCCGGTGCCCCTTGCTCCCGCATAAACCACATGCACTGGGGTCCTCCTCCCGCATCTCCTTCTAGGGAAACCCAGAGATGGCAGAGGGAATTCAAACACCTAACGATACCACCTCAACGGGCCCGAACAATCCTTCTCACAGACGGATCAGTAATTCTCCAGGACACCGCAGCCCGAGTCGGTCTGCACTCCCTACAAAAAGAGACAGGATCAGGCAACCTGTGCATCCAAAAACCCTGGAAGATGTGCAGAGGAACCGAGCAAAGAAAGAGTCGTGGAATTGAAACAGGAAAGGGGAAACAGAGACAGCCCCGAGGAATGGAAAGTGTTCCTGTCCTTGTATGTGTCCCTCCCAAAGGCAAAGTCTGCCGCGGCTTGATAAATAGAAATATTCTTGGCACAAGAAGAAAACCGGGTGTGATTAGCATCTTAAGGAACCCAGAGCTCTGGGAGGCTGGAGTGGAGGACAAAGACCCAGGCCAGGAGGACAGAGAAGATTAAAGGGGAAGAGGAGGAGGGAGAGCGCTGCCTGCAAATGAAACAATGAAAGAGACACCTTGGTTAAATCAGCCCTTTCTTCCAAAGGAGGCTGTTTAGAATTGGGTAGCGGAGACCATGGGGTTTCCAGCGGTGGGATGACAAGGCAATGAAAGGGAAGGAAGTGCACGGAGATCCAGAACAAAGAGTTCTTTGCTTTCAAGTGGCTCTGGGACAGAGTCTGTGGACAAGAGGAAATTTCAAGACCACCCCCCCACACTCCCGCCCCCAGCGTTCCCATGTGTCTGTGCTTCTGGAGGGGGTGTCCTGGGCTGGCGGTTAGAAGTTGCAGGGAGGGGAGGAAGTGACTGCAGAGGGTGCAGATTTCATCAGCTCTGTCGGGGCGGGGGGGGGGCAGGAAACAGATGGGACCCTCCAGGGGGCAGGCGGGAAGAAAATTGAAATCAAGTGGTTTTTGTATAAAGGGGTGAGCTAGGTAGGTGGGGGGAGAGGACAAGGAATAGTGCAGCCCCTGAGGCTAAGTGTTCAGAGGAGAAGCTACCAGGACCCCCCAGAAAGATAGACGACCTAACTGGAAGCGTGGCCTTCATAGGCACTGCAGCGAACTCACGGTGACCCCAGCAAACAGAGCCGAGGGAGTAAGCACGTTCGTCACGTTTTCTCTTGCTCCAGCTCGTGCAGGTGGTTTGCATTGGCCAAACCCAACCCAAAGCCGGAGGACGGGGGAACCTGCAGACCTCGTTCACTGGGCCAAGGTATACCAGAATACTGGACATGGGCTCAGGCAGAGCCGGGTTCTAGTCTCAGTTCCGCCCGGGACCAGACGCATGACCTTTGGCAAGGTCACTTCCTCTCTCTGACCCTCGGTTTCTCCTCTCTCAGGGCACAGAGGGCACATTAAGATGAATGACTGCTGAATCCAAATCCAGCGTAGCGACTTTTAAACCCAGCTGAGACTGAGTCCAGCCTCTTTGAGCTCACAGGCAAGGAGTGATGGGCCAGAGATGTGGAGTCCCCAGCCCAGGTCACACCGTGGGTCTGTAGGATGGCCCCGCCCAGCACTCCTGGCTTGTGCTGCCAGGATACCATGTGACCCTGACAAGGAATCCTTCTGCATCAAGACACATCGTGCTCTCAGGGGAGAACGTGCTTAGGGCTCCGACCTCAGAACAAATGGTCGACTGGGATGAACTTTTCAGAGAGGCCCTTCTCACTTCGAGAGAGGAACTCAGGTTTACAACAAACCTAGAGGCTTTTCTCACAGTGGTTTCTCTGCTGATTCTGGGAAGACAGACCTGGAATGGCAGAGCGGGTGCGTTGTTCAGTGTGTCTGGCTCTCAGTCTGCCTTCTCCTTTGGGGTCTCTGAGGGCGGGGTGGGGACCCTGCAGATGGGCCCTGGTACAGAAGTCGTCAGTGCCCTGGTTCATCAGAAGACTTGCTCTGGCCACTGGAGCCCTCTCTGCCTGCCTACAGGACAAGCAAGAAGTACCAAGAGATGAACCGTCCCCAGGAGCAGCCTTCAGCCGTTGACTGAGAGAGTGGATGTGTGAGCATTCTTCCTCCTCTCCCCTGAGCCAGAAAAACCCACTGGAGCTCTCAGCAGGATGAAGCCATAGTGATCTGCCATGGGAGCTTGCTTGACGACACACCCCTTACCAGATTCCTTCCTCTGTCCATCTTCTTCCCATTCCCCTTCCCACTTCTGGGGAATCACCTCCCATGCTGACTACTTGTACTCAAATCCTGGTCTCAGATTCTGCTTCCAAAAGAACCTAGATGAGAAACCGTCCTTCCTTCCAGAAAGTTCCTTTAATGGAGTGTGGGCAGGACAGCCTGCTTAGGATGAAGCAGTCAATGGATCGGGTGGTCCTTGTGTCTCTCACTTCTCCCAGTGCTCTTCTCCTCTCTGCCTAACTTCTCTGCCCCCCTCCAAAGAGCCACCCAGCCTCAGCCGGCACAGAATGGGCAGAGCTAGGAGGTGCAGAGACTGCCAGGCTGTTTTCCTCTTCTACCCCAGCCACCCTCTCTCTAGATACTGGCAATTCAATCAAGACTGAAGGTGCTGACCTTTACCTTCAATGAGGTACCAGGCAGTCTCAGTGGAATTGTCTGCCTCCTCCCTATCCACTCGTGCAAGATGATGGCATTAACATTTCCAATCCTTCCAGGAAATGATATTTCAGCTCCACAGTTCATTGTAATGAGCCAAATCTCTTTTCTCTGAAAAATTGCACCTTTCCTTTACCCTCCTGAGTGCCCAGAAGACAGGAAGAAAGCACATCATACATCCAAGTGAGAGTCTCTCCCCAGCCCCACCTCTCTCAAGTGATTCTTTTCTTAAGTGGTTTCCACTCGAGAAGACCCATTTGTAGGGCTACCTTTGTTGGGGGAGGAGGGGAAGAGAGGCTGTGGTTTGTTTGGAGAGTTAGAATGGTGGGGTGGGGAACACAGTGGGATGGGCAGTGTTGGAGTCAGAACTGGCACAGAAGGGGGGTGGGGGCGGCAGGTCTTGGGGTTTCAGGAGGAGTAGGGATCCCACCAGTCCATGAGAAAGTTCTCGATCTTACACCTTTTCCTGAGTTGTTAAACTTCTTGGAGATTTGAGTTTCTCATCCATAAAATGGAGTGAACACACTCACACACACACACACCCCACTACCACCACCACCACCACCACGTCAATCAAATATCAAAACATCCGTTAACCTCCTTAAAATAGTACCTGGAATATCGTATTCATGCCACACAGATACATTCCTCTGGTTCACCACGTAACACAAGGCGGGTGTCTAGTCCCAGGGCCCAATTCCAGAAGGATCTTTTGGTCTTTCCCAAGACAAACTGAAGAGAAGAACAAGGGCACCTCACTGCATAATTGAACATTGACCTACACGCTTAAACCAGAGTGTGCATCAGCATCTCCTAGAGGGCTTGTTAAAATACATATTTCTGGGCCCTACACCAGAGTTTCTGATTCACCAGGTCTGGGCTGGGACTCAAGAATTTGCATTTCTTTTTTTTTTTTTTTTAAGATTTTATTTATTTATTTGACAGAGAGAGATCACAAGTAGGCAGAGAAGCAGGCAGAGAGAGAGGAGGAAGCAGGCTCCCTGCTGAGCAGAGAGCCCGATGCAGGGCTCGATTCCAGGACCCCGGGATCATGACCTGAGCTGAAGGCAGAGGCTTTAACCCACTGAGCCACCCAGGTGCCCCAAGAATTTGCATTTCTGACAAGCCCCCAGGCATTGCTGATGCTATTGGTCAAGGGACTACATTTTGAGAACCACTGATCTAGAATAATAATTACACTGGATTTACATACTTGAGTTTGATTTCTTACAACGCACCGGGTGCCTTCCTATCTCACCTTTTTAAATCCTTGCAGTACATCGGCAAAGGTAGATAGGATTTTGATGCTATAGTTGGATAAATGGAGACTCAGGGAAGGTAAGGAGCTCGCCCCAGGTGATGTGGTTAGTGTATGACAGACCTCCCACCTGCCTCCTGAGTCTGCCTGATTCCTCTGCAGAGGCAGAACTGGCTGTCAATCTGGGGACAGGACAGAAGGGGGTAACAGATCAGGGGGGTAACAGATCAGCTATGGGGAAAGGGGGTATTTGAGCACAGGATCCAGGCACACCTTGCCAGTTCTGTGTAGAGGAAAGAGCCTTGGGTCCCAGGCTATGTTACCTACTGGTATGGCTATTAAGCAAGGGGCCTTACCTCTTTCTGGTTCTCAGTCTCTCAGACACAAATATGAATTCATCTATTAAATAATTATTGAGTACCTGCTGCCATCTGCCAAACACCTAGAGGAGTCCAGTAAATAGGATGCCCTTCCTTAAATAGGATGTGAAGGGGAGCCACAGGTTAATCACATAGTCACAGAAATACAGCTGTTCTAAGAGTTCTGAGGAAAAGTCCAGGGAGCTCTCGGAGTCTGGGGTGGAGAGATCATAGGAGACTTCCTGAGTAAGGAACATTGAGCAAAGACCTGAAGAATGAGATGTTGCCAGACTTTGTGGAGGTGGGTTGGGGTGTTCCTATACATGTGCAAAGGCCCTGTGGTCAGAGCAGACATTGTGCATTTGAGCAACTGAAAGAAGAGCATAGTTATCAGCATAGTATTTGGGGAGGGGAGCATGAGGCTAGACTGGGAATTGGATCCCAGACCATCAGATCATGCAAAGCGTTGTGGGCTTTGTTCCCTGTTAGTAGTGTCCTGAACTGATTCATACCAGCTTGCAAGAACAGATTGTTAAATTTTCAGGAATTTTGTAAGCTAGTTGATGCCATGTTGGTAGCTTGAAATTAGTCATGGTGGGAGTATTTATACCACAGAAACCAGCAGACTGTACCGATCAGGGCCTTTTTTCCCTCCAGAGAGCTGTTTGCTAAACATTTAGCAACATACCACTGGTCTTTGTCCTAAAATGACAAGGAACAGATTGATTCCAGAGGGACGGTGTTTCTGTTCCCCTGGAGTTATGTTCGGCAGAGCTCTTTGGATCCTCATATCTTTGCAGCTATGTCTCCCCTCCCCTGCCACCGGCTTCCTCTTCCCCACAAGCCGGTTCTTGCCCACCTCCCACCTCAGCTGAGAGCCAGGTGGGGCCAGCCTCCTCTCCCCTCACCATGGACGAGTTTGCATCTCCTCTGTGTGACTCTTCTCAGCATCTCGTCTGGAATATCAAACGCGGAGTACCAAATTAGCTGTTTTTCAGGCTCGCAAAATGTAGATAGAGCATAATGAACGTTCTGGGCTGCTTGTAAATTACCTTGTATAAACTTCACGTTGCCCGCTGCCCCATCTTTCTCCATGTGCCTGTGGATAAACACAATTTTTTATCCTTCTAATTATATAAAGTTAGAAGAAGAAGGGGACACAGAATAATATTAGCATCTCCCAGAAGGAATAAATAAACCATGAGGACACCACTACTCCTCACAGGGCTGAATTCTGTGCTTTCAAGAATACTCACCATACACACCTCCTTGCCTCTGCAGAAGGTAGATTTACAGCTGGTACGGAAGGACAAGTGGGGAACACCCATTCCTAAGCATCTCAGCCCTGAGCCTCATGTCCAGCCCAGAACCACCATTTAGTAAGCACCTGCTGCATACCAGGTACTGTCCTAGTACCTTTTTTTTTTTTTAAGAGCAATCTTAGGTTTCAGAAGAAATGAGCAGAACGTACAGAGAGAGTCCCCATGGGCTGCCTGCCTCCCTCCCACATTCAAATCCCCCTGTTATGAATACCTGAATCCGTGTGATGCATTTGTTACAATTAATGAACCAATCTCGATCCATTATTATTCATTAAAGTCCATGGTTTAGAGTCTACTCTTTGTGTTGTGCAGTTCGGTGGGATTTTAAAAAAATGTACAGTGACATGTATCCTCCATGATAGTATCACACAGGATCATTTCAGGACCCTAAAACGTCCCCGCGTCCCTCCTGCTTATCCTGTCGCCAAGCCCCTGGCAGCCACTGCTTATTTACCATGTCCATAGTAGAGTGTCACAGAGCGGGAGTCACACAGACTCGCTTGTATGTTTCCTCCCTGTCTTTTCATGGCTTGATCATTCATCTCTAAATATCACTGAATGCTATTCCACTGTCTGGGTATACATTTGTCTATCCATTCATGTACTGAAGGACATCTTGGTTCCCCCCCCCCTAAGTTTTGGCAGTTGTGAGTGAAACTGCTATAAACATTTGTGTGCAAGTTTTTGTGTGGACATAAGTTTCCAACTCATTTGGGTAAATACCAAAGACAGCAATTGCTGGAATCATATGATAAGAGTATGTTTAGTTTAAAAAGAAACTGCCAAACTGTCTCCCAAAGTGGCTGTATCATTTCACATTCCTACCAGCAATGAACCGAGAGTTCCTGTTGCTCCATATTCTTGCCAGCATTTGGTGTGGTCACTGTTCTGGACTTGGGCCATTCTAGTAGGTGTTACAGAGATGTATCGTTGTTGTTTTAATTTGAATTCCCTAATGACATATGATGTCGAATATTTTTTACATACTTATTTGCCATCTGTGTATCTTTTTTGCCAAGGTGTTTATTCAGATCTTTCACCCGTTTTTTAAAATGGGGTTGTTTTCTTGTTGAATTTAAGTGTTCTTTGTATATTGTGGATACAAGTCCTTTAGCTGATATTCTGCAAAGATTTTCTCCCAGTCTGTGGCTTGTCTTTTCATTCTGTTAATACCCTGGCACTTTTCGTGCCTGTATTTTCTCATTTAATCCCCCCAACCCTCTGTAAGCTATATAGTATTGGCTCCTCTTTGATAAGCAACCCAAACTAAGGTCGATCAGTTGACTTACTAAGTGATAAGGCTAAGATTTGAACCCAGATCCTGACCCTCAGCTTCATACCCCACATGATGGATGTATCCCACTGGCTACTGGTTAGCCCTCTGGGAGTGAACCTTGGTCATTGCATAATAAAATAGCCTTTCACAGTCTTGGAAAAGTAGAGGTATCCTGTGTATGGATGCCTTGCAGAGCCCAGAATGGATATTTGCATCTAAGTGCCTTAAAACAGGGTTGAGTGCCTCTTGTAACCCAACCCCTGCCTACCTTCTTTCTCTCTCCTTCTGTTGCTATAATCCCCTCACACTGCTGTGTCCACAAGGCAGGAAATGGTTTTCTTTTTTTTTTTTTTAATATTTTATTTATTTATTTGTCAGAGAGAGAGAGTGAGCAAGAGCGAGCATAGGCAGACAGAGTGGAAGGCAGAGTCAGAGGGAGAAGCAGGCTCCCTGCGGAGCAAGGAGCCCGATGTGGGACTCGATCCCAGGAGCTGGGATCATGACCTGAGCCGAAGGCAGCTGCTGAACCAACTGAGCCACCCAGGCGTCCCAGGAAATGGTTTTCAGCTTCTCCAGTGTGCTTGCTTTTTCAAGAGCACTGTCTTCACTTTCTTTGTTCCCTCTGATGGAAGGACCCTTCCTCACTGTCTACTGGTTAAGTCTTAGCCCACTTTTAATTCCTCATTCCCATACTCTTCACAAAGCCCTCCTTTCTCCACTTCCTAGACCTTGAAGTTCTACTTCTGTGTATAGTCTGTCTCCCACACGAGATTCCTTAAGCATGAGTATCATTTTGACAGTACTTCCTTAGGCCATTCAACCAGCCTGCACATAGTAGGTTCTTTATGAATGGAAGAAGACATGATACTGACAAACACCATCATCTGGTGGGTAGAGGCCCCTTTCGTCTTTAAGAATATTTAACTTAAATAAGTTTGTTTCTTGTTGGTTTTTTAAATCCTTTTTGCTTTCAGATTTTAACTTTCATTTTATGTTAAATTGCCTCTCTACATTTTAAGCCAGAATCTCTGTTTCCAGTGCCGTTTCCAGGGGCAGTCATAACTCAATAAATAAAGGAGATTTTTGAATCAATAAGTCATTAGTGAGACCAATGAGTGAAAACACAATGTGTATTTTCACTTTCTGAAGGATTATCATTTTTGTAACCACTGGTGATGGGGCTCAACAGTGTCAGCTCAGAGTCAGGTGCTGGGCCTTGCCTGACTCCTTGCTCCTGGAGTGGGGTAGGAGGGGTCCCCCAGGAAGTCCTACTCCTGGGGGAGCTAGAGTACTGCAGGATCTGGGACCAATCATTTGCACAGACTCCAGGAGCAGTGCCTGCCAGATGCTAGAAGTCCAGGGAGAGCACCATGTGTGGATAGAGTCGGCGTTCAGGTTCGGATAGACCTGAGATAGAATCCCAGCTCCGCCATGAGCAGGCTGCATAACGTTGGGAACGTGCTTAACCTCCCCAAGCCCCTATTCCTTCATCTGTGAAATGGGAAGAAGGAACATACTATATCATCATGGTATCATTATATACTGTAGTAATCCGCAGAGCTATGTTGAGGAATAAATGATTGAGTGTCTACTCAATAAATGATTGAGTGTCTACTGATACTGGCCATGAACTCCATAAAGGTGAACTTCGGACTCCCAGCTTCACCCCCCACTCCCCCACCACCCCCAAAGAGATGAGTTAGACCTCCCACCTGCAACTCTCACCCATGAGGAGTAATAAAAGTGGCAATCCAGCGTATCTCTGTGTCTATCATAGTGCCTGGCACACGGTCAAGGACTAATTTTTGTGAACTAGTGTCTTGCCCAGTCTTGGGCCTGTTTATCTGTCCTCGGTTCCATTCCTTGCCTTCCCCTCTTCAATTGACCCCTGTGGGTTGCATTTTGTAGTCTCTTGCCAGCTGGTATTTGGCTGACTTTGGCCAAGGACATGCCCTGGTGGGAGATTGTAAGTCAGCGAAAGGAAGAAGCCAGGTACGTCTCCAGCTCCCACCACAGAGTGGGCCCAGCTCCACCTCTGATAGCCTTGCCCCAACATCTGCCCCACCGTTCCTGAGGGGGGTGGGTAACATCTCCTTGCTAGCACTGATCTCTGAGTTACACAGCCTCTCTCTGGCTTCTCAGCTCTTCCATCACTGGCTAACCAATTCTCTGGCATTAATCACCCCCGCCACGTACACTTTAAGCCATCTCCAACATCCCGCTTAGACCCCTCTTTGGAAGCAGGAGTTTCTGAGCTCAGAATTAGTTCCACGACGCACGGGCCATGTAGCCAGTCAGTCCTTGGGAGCCTCAGTGTCCTCATTTGTAACAGGACTATGCTGCTTGTCTCCCAGGCTCACTGCGAGAGTCCAAAGAAGTGATCCATTCGTATGCTCACTAAGGATTTGTAGAGCACCTGCTGCAAGTGGAGGCCCAGAGGATGAAACAGGGAACAAAGCGCTAATGGCCCTGTTCTCGGGGGCTCCCTGTTCGTAGTAATAGATGTGCCCCTTAAACTGCAGAGGGCTGCATATGTCATAGCAGGGTATGCTGGCCCAGCCTCCTGATCCCAGGGACACTCGCAGATGCTCTGAGCGCTCCAGCCCACTTTTGGGAACCCTAGCCCTGTCCTAGATTGGACAGCAGAAGCAGGGACATGTAGCGATGGGTGACAGGGACCCAGACAGCCAGCTGAGCCCCTCCTCCCTCCAGACGCAGCCAGGTTTTTCCGTTCATGTGCATCCTTGGCATGTCACCACGTGCCTTAATTAGTTGTAAAGAATTAGCCTGATTCTTCTGCACGAGGGCTTTTTTTCTTAATGGTGCTTATTTGATGTTATTTGGAGTAAACGTGCCATTGACTAAACCCTGCAAATCTTGTTTATGCCTGGATTGTGTCTGAAATGGCATTCTCCATAACATGTTTTCAGTTATTGATGACCCCTTTTATAATGACGGAGCCTGCTTCCCTTGAATGATTGTATTGATAACAATATGTGGCCAACAATCTATTTGCAACAATTCTCCAAGAGACAAAGGGAAAGCATTTGCGCACATGAAGAAAATAGGCTAATTTGCCATTTTTTCAGCAATAATGAAAACATGTTAGTTCGGATCTGACGCTTCTCGCCTCCTAAGTGTTCTGATCTCTCTCACGCTGTCGTGTGAAGAAGGTATTTCTGCTGCCCTTTTAATGACAAAATCACGAAGACTTAAAGAAGCAGGCGACTCACCCAGATGGTTCATGATGAGTACTAGAAGGGCAGGTGGAAAAAAGGGAAGGAGCATCCACAGTGCTTTCTAAGGCACAGCGACCTCCCTGAGCCTCAACGGCCTTATCTGTAAATGGGAATGATAGCAGGGTGGGACCAGGGGTCAAACGAGAGAAGGTATGGGAAGCAGCCCGATGCCCATACTACTGACGCACGGGAGCCTTGCAGGTGGGCAGTGCTGGCCCTCGCTGCAGCCCCTCACCGCCCGCCTCCTTGTTTTTTGCTATCTCTCTGCAGATGACCATTCCCGGGTGAGGCTGCTGGTGCTGGATGGAGATCCGCATTCCGACTACATCAACGCCAACTACATTGATGTGAGAGTCTCCCCAGGGCTGGGCGGTGGGACTCTGGGGTTGGTTGTAGAAGGCTTGAGACCCATGGCTGTCCCCCAGCCTCTCCCTCAACAAGGTGGCCCTCCTAGAACGTGTCCGGAGGGGTCCGGCCCCTCCCTGATTTATGTAATTAGCATAACCCGCATTGATTATCCGTCTGAAGCTGTATCCTCTTTGGAGCCGGCTGGAGTAGCCCGCTCCGTGGGGCCTCAGGACAGCTGTCTGTCTTGTTCCTTCACCCATTAATTCATTTGTACGTGTGTCTGTTTGTCCATCCATTCATTCATTCGAAGGCATAGCCATTTATGCAACACAAATTTAAAAGTGCCTGCTGTGTGCCAGATGCTTAGAACCATAAAACTTAGAGCACCATGGTCTCTACCCTTTAAAACCTGAGCAGGAAGATAAGCTATGCACATCAATAATTCCAGGGTAGACTGGAAAGTGGTAAGTGTCACTTGTTCAGATAAAATGCTGCAGGGATTCAGAGGTGGGGGGAAAAATCACTTTTTCCATCAGGAATGCAAAATGAGATATGAACCAAAGCTTCAAGCACAGGATGAATTTAAAGTATAAAGAGGGCAAAGATGGGGCCTCTAGTTAGAACAGCATAAGCGAAAATGTAGCAGCTGGAGCCAGAGCGTCTGTTAGTGGCTCAGGGTGAGCAGAGCTGAGACTATGTCATGGGGATAGTGGAAGGTTGGAGCTAGGTCATCGGTGGTTTTCCATCAAACTTAGAAAGCCGGGCTTGATTCTGTAGGCAAGAGAAAGCTGTTGGAAGTTTTGATCGTGGGAGGTGACCAGTGCAGAGCTGAGCTTTGGGATGATTTATCTATTGCCAAGGATAGTATAGATCCGAGGGAAGAGCGTCTGGGATTCAGACACCCAGTTAGGGAAGGGCATTGCTTCACCATGGAAGCGAGAGTTTGCAAAAGGGGAGCATGGCCGCCGGGGGTAGATGGAGGTCCTCTCATAGCCGGTGCAAGCCAAGCTTCTCAGGACCTCAGCTTGGAACCCAAAGGCCTTGACGAATGTCGGAGCTCCTCTTGGTCCCTCTGATGCCCACGTGTTTCTAGAGACAGGCTATGAAGTGGAGAGGTGTGCATTTGAATTCCCCCTAATCTAGGCCAATCCAGATGATTCATTGATTCGACAAATATTTATTGAGCCTGGTGTTAGTGATTTGTCTGTTTGCTCTCAGATCTATTTCTTGTCCTTCCAATGCTTTGCATTGCTTATCTAAGTATGTGTGCCATGGTGTGCCTGTGTCAGTGTGTGAGTGTGTGTGTGTGTGTGCGCGTGCATGGCAGGAAGGAGAGCAAGCTGACCCCTACAGAGAAGGCGCTGATGGGAGATTGGAAGGTGAAGGGAGCCTCCACCAGGCACCAGCTTCCACCAGAATTCCTGCCTCTGCCAGGCAAACCCAGCTCTGGGGTCTGGCAGCTTCTCTGTCTCCCGTCATCCACTAGTTCCAGGGGCCGTCACGGTCTCCTGCTGGTGCCAGTCTCTGTGTTGCCCCTCTGTTGCCTGGTTAGCATCTCAGCTCCTCTATCACCAATGTCACCAGCGCCCCATCGGAATTCCCTGCGTCTGAAACACCCAGAGTGGTTTCAAGTCCCCACCGAGACCCTGGCTTTACAGAGAGCCTAACTGTGGTCAGGACCTGGGGCTGGAGTTTCAGTGGAAGTCAAGGTCAGCACGGACTCTGTTCCCGTGGCCCTCCCAGGAAAGTTCACAGGGAGATGGCCAGTTCAGAGCAGCCCGTCTCGAGCCTGGACAAAGCAGTCTGAGTATCTGCCCATCATAGCTGCAGCCTCTCCTTTATGCATCTAGGATTCATTTCTCAAACACTGAGCAGGTCCTCCACTGTGTGCTGGAAATCCAAATCTGAAAAGGGACTCAGTCTGGTAAGGGAGTTGGGTAAGAAAAGAGACCCTCATAGAGCAGGGCCTGTGAAAACATTAAGGAAAACCAAAGCTTTGGTTGGGGTGGGGGTGGGTAGTCAAGGGAGCCTTCCTGGAGGAGGTGACACAGTGCTGCCTTAGCCAATGAGTAAGAGTTCAATGAAGGAGGATTGACAGTAACCTAAGATCACCTCTTGTGTTTCAACATTACTTTAACTAGGACTACAACCTCACAAAGCAAGTGCCATTACTACCCATTCCCAGGTGAGTTAGCTGAGGCTTTTGATTAATTATGTAACTTATCGAGGATCTCATATGCTAGGATGTGCCGGAGAAGGATGCAGGCATCTGATCAAGGGTCACTTCTCCAACGTATTCTGCTGGTTTAAATAGTAGCAGAGCGATGACAACAGCCAGTGGCTCTAAATGAGTCATGTTTGGACCCTGTGATGGGTGGTTTCAAAGGAGATGAGTTATGGAGACCACTCAGCAGCCCCCCAAGTTTGGTAATCATCCCCATTTTTTCAGAAAGGGAAGCTGAGGTTGAAGATGTTGCAAAGTTTGGGGAGTCTAGGTGACTCAGTCAGTTAAGCATCTGACTTTTTGATTTCAGCTCAGGCCATGATCTCAGAGTCATGAGATGAGCCCCATGTCAGCCTCTGTGCTGAGTGTGGAGCCCGCTTGGGCTTCTCTTTCTCCTTCTCCCTCTGTCGCTTTCCCCCATCCCTCTGTCTCTCTCTCCCTCTCCAGAAACAAAAACAAAAAAAAGTTTAAAGAGGTTACAGAGCTTTAGTAAGGCCATGGGCCTGGTCAGCAGCAGAACAAAACTAGGAACCAGACCAGATGAGTTCCCAGCACGGGGCCTTTCCTCCTGCTCTCCCCATCCACGCCCAGACAGCACCTTGCATTCCCACTCATAGTGGGGACTCAGCATGCAATTAACTAGCCTGAACAGAACTTCCTTCTGGTTTCCCCTTGAACTTGTCTACAGCTGAGTACTTGTGACAACCCCAAAGGCCCACATGGGGTCTGCCAGCCTGGGGTGCCGTAGATAGCATTTGTCATCTGAGTGGTAACCCTCCCACAAAAGTGACTTTTCTAGAAAGACTCTTCCCTAGATAAACAAAGTTGCGCGAACATCTGACTACAGTCAGAGCCAAGACGCACTTGGGTATGTTAGAGGCAACAAATGAAATTGCTTTAAATGCAGGTGAGTCTCTGTGATGTCAACACTGAAAACGCCTCCCATTCCCGCCAGGTTCTGGCATCATTACAGTGCATTCTGCAAGCCTTTAAGAATAAGAAACCAGGGGTTGAGGTTGCTCAAGGTTGCATGGCTAGAATCCAATTCTCTGTGCACTAAGCATACCCCACCACCTTTTCCCTCTTGGAAAGGTAGATTGTGCAGACAGGCCAGCCTCTGCTAGATGCTGTCTTCATAGGTGACACTGGCCTCTGCTGGATCTCAGTGATCAGAGTCATGAATTCAGCCGTTGCTGGGCCGGTTGAGTCCGGAACTTTCTGCTTACTAGCCTTATGATCTTATTTACTTGTTCTGATACCTGTAAGAGGGATAATAATGCTGCCCCGGCAGAATACGATAACAGATGTATCTGTCAGTCTCCCCTTAGGAAACAGGCTCACTCAAAGGGAGTAATGGGAGGCGGGGGCTTAACAAGGTAGGAACAGGGTTAAAGGAAACCAATAGGGTGGGGTGCAGTATCCCTGAGCTAAAAGGGGTGACCTCTGATAGAGAATCAGTGCCAACCTCAGCGGCCTGACGGGAACAGATCTAGAAGAACACACCCGCAGCCTCCCATGGCCTCTGAGCTTCTGCTTCTGCTCCCTCCTCATTGGCTGAACCCAACTGGAAACCAGCGGTCATAAAACCCCATGACGTAGTCCATACCGGTCAGCATCCAGCCCACAGCGCAGAGCAGAGTCTGGAAGGGACAGGCGGGAACATGGCGGGGAAGCATGTACCAAGTACAAGCACCTCCTCACACACTGTTACCAATATGGGGTGGGGTGAGGGGTGAGGAGTCCCATGAATTATGAACCTACCATGTTCTCCAGCAACCTTAAAATGCCTAGAGTCCTTTTGGGGATTCTTGGAAAGACACACCCTAGATAGCTCCCCAGGTCCTCACTCTTTTGGCCTGCTCTCCCCCACTGAAATCCTCCTGGACATTTGCTCTCCGAAGAGTTAACTGCCAGAGTCATTTGTCCCCAGTTGGATCTTGACGATCCATTACAACAACTCCATTTGGATAACGAGCTCGATGGGGCCAGCCCTGTCTGTGCCTTCAGAGGCCATGGTTCCGCTCCCGTCTGAACCATCCCGCCGGCGGGTTTGTTTGCACGCCCGAGAATGGATGGGCCACTTGAATCTGTTATAAATTACCAGTCTGGAAATAAATATCGTATCTGGGTCCCCAGTAAGTAACAGATGCAGGAGTTCAGAGTGAGATAAATGCGTTTTGGATGCAAGCCTCTTTCCCATTCCTCACAGACGGATGGAGGCAGGCCCGGCGCTGGTTTGCAGTCGATCTGTGTGCTGTGTAGGTGGGACTTCAACGAACTCAAAGTTCTTTTAAGGTTAGGAAGTTTTCTGCACCAGTTCTTGGCAAATCCCCAGTAAAGCCCCAGCCGAGCAGTACGTTTCCTTTTATCTCCATTGCTGAGGAATCGCATGGTTAGAACGTTTTCTCTTTGGGGACTCGATGGGGTCTTGGAGACCAGAGAGGGCCTTTGATGCCCATGCAGCATGCGGATGGGCACACGGCACACGTGCATGTGCGCATTTGAGATGTGTTTATCAGGGCTGACAGCCCAGGCAGACTTGTGGCCGCTGGGGACACAGGCACAGGCAAGCCGGACACAGCCTTGTCCTGCCGGTGTGCTCACTCCGCCGGTGAGACAGACAATGAGCATGTCCATAACCAAGGAACATTCTGCCCCTGAGTGATAAGTGCCCTGAAGAAAAGGAAACCAGAGAAATGTGAAAGGGGCCAACAGGGTGGTCGGCAGGGGGGCTCTCTGTGAAGTGACTGACAGCCGAGCAGAGGCCGGGCAGCAGGGAGGGAACAAGCTGCCCAGCTCACCGGGGCCAGATGCGGCCGGCCCAGGGAATGCCCTGTGCGAAGGCCTCTGCATGGAAACACGACTCCTGTGTCTCAAGAAGAGCGGGACAGCCAGTAAGCCAGGGCGAGAGCGGTAGGAACCGGGCATGCTCCTGGAGGAAGGGGACAGGAACGCCATTAAGAGTGTCCCAGCATCCCCTCTGAGACCCGCTGATGCAGACATGCCGTCCACCAGCCTTTGCTAAAGACTGCTCCCAGCTCTGCGTGTAGGGTCCACGGCCCAAGGGGACAAGAGGACAAAAGCCGTATTGCCGCTCATGTGCTCTGTGTGTTGGTTGGGCACACGTGGAAGCCTGCAGGACTGCTCGGGGAGGAAGGCTCATTTGAGGTGCGGTGCAGGGAAGCAGGGACATGGGGCTCATGGAAGGGCGTGGACAGTGACAGCTGCCAGTGAGGCTAGAGACAGATGATGAGTCCTGAGGTAGGACATTTGGGCACGATCATATAGATGGTGGGGGGCCACTGCAGGCTGTTTGGTAGGGAAATACCAGAATCCGATATGTACTGGAGAGTTCATTCTGGTCGGAAGCAGACGGGCAGGGGGACCAGACTGGAGGCAGGGAGGCCAGCAAGCTGTGGCTCGGGTCAGGAGGGACAAGGACCGCAAGTAGGAGTTGACGACTCAGGTGACAGAAGACGGTGGGCTTGAGAAACCACACCCTTCCACACTCTAGGGGACTATCTTCTGTTCCCAAACCTAATCAAGAGAACCCCCAGAGTCTAATTCTTCCTGTAAGCCTCGGAACCCCCGTCCATCTTTTTTGAAGGAACAAAGAGCTCTGGTCCCTCTCACCTCCCTTCTCACCTCTCAGGTCTCAGAGAGGGGCTCAATTTTCCATTAGAGGCAGAGCAGTGAGGAGGGATGGGCTTCCGATCGGACCATCACTCAGCGGTCAACACAGATGCTTAGTCATGGTAAGCAGCCCATGAATGTGTGCCAGACGACCAATAAAATAAATAACAAGAGAAAGTCATATATGCTAAATCTTGGACTCTAGCGCCTGGGGCATAGTGACTGCCATGGAATCTCAGTAGCAAGGCTACAGTGTAAGTCTGAGAACCTCATTTGAGGGTAAAAGATCAACGGAGGCACAAGGAGGTTAAGTGTTAGCTGCAAACCACACAGCTCCCAAGGGTCAGAGCTGGGATGCGAACCGAGGCCATCAGGTCCAGAGTGTGTGCACGGGACCCCCTCCAGCAGTACCTAATTTAGCTGTGTTCCCAGCCACTTGTTCATTGGACATTTGCTCTGAGTCTCACACTGTGTGAGGCCCTATAGACTTTTTTTTTTTTTAAACTTAGAGGAGGCAGTGTTTGTCCTCAAGAAGCTGATGACTTTGCTAAGAAGTTATCACACCAGGAGTTTAGGTGGGGCTGTTGATTCCTGGGGACTGTGGTTAATCTACCGGTTCTGGCCATGCCACCAGCCCTGGGTTGGTGCTGACAGTGAACTCAGGCATCTCTAGAATATGCCCAACAGTTGGAAAGTAGCTACTCAGTATTTATGGGGCGAGAGGAAGACTGAGCTGTAGAAATACGCCAGGGGCTCAAAAACGCGTCTTTGAATCAGAAAGTGGATCCGGGACTTGAAAGATGCCACATCTGTTTTACCATTAACCACACAGATGGCGATTCTGGCTCATTTCCTGAGTGAGAGGGCCTTGAGGCAGCTCATTTCCCCCTCCCCCTGCCCCTGACAGGACGGAAAGACTGATCACCAACACTGGAGACAAAAAGAGAGATTCATCAACCGTTCAGGCTTGTTTCCTGCTGAGATGGTTAACCCTAAAGCAAAGTGGATTTCGGGGCTGTCCGTGACCTCTCCACCAGCAGGATCCCTAACTAGCATCCGTAGTTTGAAAACGCATCCATCCGTCCATTCATTCATTCACTCATGTCTTCATTCTGTAAATACTATGTACCAAATGCAAATCGTTGTCCAAAACGTGAACTCTACCCAGTACGGTATAATTCCTCTCTGGAACTAGAAAGAGCATCTCCCATGGATTGCCCTACCCAGGCAAAAGAGAAGGATCTCTTCAACCTCTTCCCCAGTGATGAAGGTGATGGAGCACAGAGGGGCCCCACACCAGGGCACGGCAGGGCCTCCTGGGGCACCGAAATACATAGACATATCAGAAACTGGTCTCTGAACCAGAAAGTGGCTTTATCATCCTCTAGGTCACACCTGTGTGCCCCCCTCCCACCCCAGTGAGTGGGACTTCCAATTCCAAGCCCACCCTGTGGCACCGAGAGGCACTGTGGCATTCTTCCCAATTTTTTTTTTCCTAATCCTTACTAATGCCAGGGGCCAACAATGCAATGGTTTTCTTCTGTCAAGTGCCCTACAGAGACTCCCATGGTGTTCTGCACACAGTTAGGACCCAGGAGAGACTTTTTGATGGTTTGTGTCCCACAGGAACCCCAAAATTCCTTCTCTGCCTTTCTGGGTGCATGGGCATAGGTAACGGCCACCCAGTTTTGCTTCTAAGGCAAGCCTATATGGGCCCCTCCCAGGTAACTATTACGATGGCTAACTCATTGAGTGATTTAATAAGAGTTTTCCATGTGTTACCTGATTTCATCTTTGCCACTTCTCTGGGAAGTGTCTGATGCTCTTCTCATTTTGCCTGTGAGGGAAGCATGTCTTGGAAAGGATACCTATTACTATTGTGGTGTTTGCGAGCTTTGACTGGAGGCCCTTCCCTCTGCTTCTCTCCTGTCATCCAGGGATATCATCGACCTCGGCACTACATTGCAACGCAGGGTAAGTGCCCTCCTGTCCCTCAAAGCTGTCCTTGCCCTTCACTGGAAGAGAGGAATGGGCTGCTGCCAGCCAAGAAGTCACACAGGCGTAGGGCCGGAGAGCCTCCAGGGGTGTCTGGAAGCATCCATTTGTTTGGGAAGGAAAGAGGGGACAAATTCAGCTCTAGGCAGAGGGATATGAGTAAGAGATGAAGGAGGTACAGCTGAGAAATGGTCACAGGCAGGGCAGACCCGAAGCCTCGGCCTCAGGAATGTGCCCCAGGAATCCACCATCGAGAGCTAAGGCTGATGGTGCCTGATCTCCTGGACAAGTGTGCGCCTAGAAGAGAGAAGTACTCAGCCGTTCTGGAAAACAACTTTGACCGTACATGATCAGAGGCTTCAAAATGATCCTACCTCTCAGACCCTTTAGGGAAGAAATCCTGTGGATCATTAGCTAGGTGGGCAGTCACATATACAGAGATACTCGTCACAGTGTTATCTGCAATAGGAAAAAAGTGAAAAATCTTAAATGCCCAACAGTTGGTAGCTTGTTTAAAGTATGATACTTCCGGGGCGCCTGGGTGGCTCAATGGATCAAAGTATGATACTTCCGTATTATAGAAAATTACGCAGTGAACATGTACCATGCTTGGTAAGAATTTTTAAGAGCATGAAAAATGTATATAATAATGCCTATAATAATTTACTTATTACAGCAAATGCATATGTATAAATACATACACACATACCTATATGCATATATACACACACACATAAACATACATATACGGGAAAAGGCTATTGAGATTTTTATATCAAACACCTATATTTCTTTTGTAATTGTAAAAGGGATGAAGGCCCAGGACATTGAAAGAGAAATTTCCAAGGAAATTGCTTCGGACTCTCAGATCCTATCTCCCTCTCCTTGTCCATTACTTTTCCCTCCCTCCTGTTGGGGCTCCAGGGGAATGAATGCTCCCTGTGTTTGTCAAGCTCAAAATCAGGCCTGTCCTGCCTGCACTGTGAACGTCCAGCTCCTGGCAGCTTTTTGTCCTCCTCCCTGCCCCCTGAAACCCCAATTTCCTCCCTGACTCTCATTGAGGTCCTAGAGCCCAGTTCTTAATGAAAACTGCCTTAAGCTCTATTATTAACCCATAATATAGTCCCTATAAGGTGATAGATGGGGGAAAATGGGGCTGGGGGACAGCCCCTGAGCAGGACAGAGGAGGGAAGAGGAAAGGCTGTGGGTGTTTCCATGGGTGCTGCAGACCATGCTAGTTTGGAATGCCGCTTTGCTTTTCTGCTCCGGCCCCGGTCTCAGCGACGTGGGTGTCCCAGCGGGGATCATCTGGCCTCGCTCTCGCTCGCCTATGCAGAGCCTGGATGGACCACCCAGGAGGGACAGCCTCCTGGCTGCCTCCTTGCACTTGTGGTCTTTGACCCTGTCACCTTCTCTGTCCTCAGGTCCGATGCAGGAGACTGTCAAGGACTTTTGGAGAATGATCTGGCAGGAGAACTCGGCCAGCATCGTCATGGTCACGAACCTCGTGGAAGTGGGCAGGGTAAGCCCCTCCCGCAGTTACCTGGACAGAGGTTGCTGGCCCTGTCCTCCTGAGCATCTCTCTGTTCTGTGCCTTACGGCACGTGCCCCTGCTCAACACGCCCCTCGCCACAACCCGCGTGGGAGAAATCCTCAGCCCTGCTTCCCATTCGGGGAATACGGCCTTGCCCTCCAAGTCATCCTTTTCTCCATCCTCGCTCGGTTGATGACGTCATCTCATACCCTTTGGGGCAACGAAAGCCATCAGACATGAACGCTCATCTTCACACCACAAAGCCACAATCCCACTTGCATCTATGACCGTCTTCTCATTCTTCCCCTCTGTTATCAGGGTGAACCATAAAAAAAGGGCCGTTTTTGTTGACCCAAATGGTAGACTGTCTGCTGTTCCTAAAGGCTCAGCCTCCTGCGACGGAGGAAGTGACTCTAGCCCCTTCAAAGGCGATCCCAGTGCCTCGAGTCACAGATTCTATGCAAGCATTTTCTCATTTCCCCTGTCACTCGAAAAGCAACTCTTTTTCTCATTGCTTGATTCGTCCCCCGAACATACAAAACATCCTGAGCACCTTCCCCACGAAAATACAAAACAGGCCAACAAAAAGGATTCTCTTGTCCCTGCTTTTCTGCCCAGACTTTGAAGACACACACAGGCTCTGTTTCTCCACCCGCGTTCTCTTCTCCCTTCTCCATGCCATCCACAGTGAGACGGTCGGTATCACCAGCATCCTTCATGTTGACGAATTCAACCACCACTTCTTTCTTCTCATTGAACTCAGTCTCTCAGAGCATCCGACCTTTTGCTTCCCTTACCTCTAACACCTTGATAGCCCTCAGGGTTCAGGCCTTGGTCTCCTGCTCTGCTCTATCTCGACTCCCTCCTACATTGTCCTTAGCTAATCCTAGGGCTTGGAGATGGGACTGCTATGCCTGGCTTGCTTTCGCTCACTTGGTAAACTGCGGTTATGTGGGTGGGTGGGCTGTTGGGTTGAAAGGCAGGGTGCACAACACCAGAAGAAAAGAGGGCTTCTCTACTTAGCATAGGCACTAACCGGAGAGTGGCCAGGTAAGTTTTTGTTTTGGCGAAGGACCAGATAACCCGTTAAAATAAAGAGTCCTGGCCTCCAAGATCATGGGAGAGAGAATCTGGGCTGTCTTCATAATCAGGAGAGGGCTGTGAACATCTCGTGGCCTCAAAGGGTTCTGGGGCCAGCAGAGACTTTATCCTTGAGCCCTCTCTCACTTTGTCCCATCCCCAGCTTTACAGATGAGGAAACAGCCCCAGAGGGGCTGGAGCACCTTACCCCTTAGTCCTCTAGCCAGAGCCCAGCCATGATCTCTGACTCTTAACTCTCCTGATAGTATCCTGGCCCCTCCACTCACCACTGCTCCCCAAGGACCCAGACCCGGAGAGCAGCTACCACAGACAAAAAGGCCCGGCTAGGATTTAAGAATTCAGAAGCAAACTCCACCCTGTTCTATAAAATGTCCCATCTTGGAGACAGATTCCCTCGATCATGAATCTAATTTGGATCTGGGGAGGCAACAGGGGAGCAGCCTCTTGACGAAACTCCTGCTGGGAGCCAACCACTGTGCCTGACGCTCCCTATGCATTTTTTTCATTTTGACTCTGACCATTGCACGGGGCCATGTTTCTGGTAATTATCCGGGTGGCCTGGCTTTGCATCCCGGCTCCATCCCTTCCCGACCCTGGACAGCTTTCTTAGCCTCCCGAGGCTTCTGCTTCCTCATCCGTAAAACAGGGTGATAATCATGTCTGTAAAGGTCGTAGTGATAAGCGATTAAAATAATACATGGAAGGAATTCGTAGCACACTCAGCAAGCGGTGTGGGATGCGGCGAGCTGTGAGTGAGTGTTAGCTGCCCCAGGAATAGTTCAGTGGAGCCTCAGAGAGATTTCAGCACTTTTTGGAAGCTGCCAGCTGTTAGAACCCAGCAATGCATCCTTTTGCCTGCCAAGCCTGTTGCGCTATACCAGCGTTTCCCTAAGTGGGTTCCATGGGATGCTAGTCTGCAGGATGCCTAGTGAGAAGAGGGTTCCATGGTTAAATACGTTTGGGAAATGCTCTGCACTTTTTGCCCCTCTCGGAGAGTTGAAAACACTTTAGCGTTAGCACGGTCAACGAGCTGAGGAGTCTTGTAGCAGAGCGGCCTGTTTAACTTTGTTTAATCCAGCATTTCCCAAACTCATTTGACCACAAAACCTTTTTTTGTTTGTTTGTTTTTTTTGTTTCTTGTTTTCTTTTTTTTTTCTTTACCTAACACCTATTAGCACCCAGCGGAACACACTGTGGGAAATGCCACTCTAGGCCGCGCGGCGTCCCCCGGAATGGTAATGCTTTTGTTCTTTTTAGGGGAAAACAGTGATCTCTTTTTCCTCCCGCGGAGTGTGACCTAGAGTCCAGTGTGGGACTGGCTTGTCGCTGGCATCTGCACCCACCACCCGGGCAGGGAGCCTTTGTGCAGACGCTTCCCTTTGGGTCCCGCTCCTTGCATCCGTCTCCCAGCGGAGAGCCTTTCTCCTTCCAGCCCCCGGTTACCACCTCTGGATGTTAATGACCCTCTCCCCACCCCCTCCGCTTCCCACCTGTGATTTCTCATCTCTGTTCCGCTGATGCTGCCCCCCCCCCCGCCCCACCTGATCTAGCAGAAAGAGGGCTCAGCCAGAGGTAGGACACCGGCCCGGTGACCTGGGACCAGGTGCCGGACCTCCCAACTCGAGCTTTGTTTCCGTCTGTAAATGGGGTGACACCACCTGCCTATCTCACCTCAATTGATTTGCTCACCTAGTGTGATAATGGACTTGGAGATTTTAAGGAGCTCTGCCGAAGAAGGTACTACCATTATTCCTAACGGCTCCAGTTCCTTTGGGAGAGGGCGTGGCCCTGTGCGGTTTGCCAGTCCCTGGCGAGCTGACAGCCCCTTGGACCGAAATTCCACCCAAATCGCCCTCGGGTTTATCGGAACAGGAAGGCCGGACGAGGCGGCTGCTTGCGCTCAGCCATACACTCATCCGTCCTTGTCTCTGTCCTTCCCTGCAGGTGAAGTGTGTGCGATACTGGCCGGATGACACGGAGGTCTACGGGGACATTAAAGTCAGCCTGATTGAGACTGAGCCCCTGGCCGAGTACGTCATACGCACCTTCACCGTCCAAAAGGTAAGCTTCCCAGCAGCTGCCCACCCTGTGTCTGCCACCAGGGACAGATCAGCAATTGAGTTGATGTGGATCCTGTTCCAGAGGCTGCCCCCCTCTAGCAGGAGTGACAAACAGAATTCAGCAGGCAAACAAATGGACTAAATGCCATATGGTGATAAAAGCTGTGGAAGAAACCTGCCACGAGTGAAGACAAGATGAGGTGGTCAGAGGGGGCTTCCTGGAGGAGGAGGCATTCAGGCAGCCAAAGGAGAATGAGAAAGTCAGCTGAGGGAAGAACAGGAGGAACCCTTTGCCAGGCAGAAAGAAACAAACACACAGAGTCACAGGGAAAGAAGATTTCCATGTGTTCCAGGCCTATGGTTTTCAACTGGTGGTGATTTTGACCCCCGGGGGATGTTTAGTGATGTCTAGGGACATTTTTAGTTCTCAAAGCTGAGGAAGGAGGGGTGCTGCTGGCATCTGTGGATGGAGGCCAGCAATGCTGATGAACACCCCACAATGCTCAAGAAACCCAGCCCCCAGCAACAGAGGATTATCTAGCCCCAAATGTCCATGACGTCAGGATTGAGAAGTGCTGGTCTAGACATTGAAAGGAAGCTGGGCTGGCAGAAGCTTGATAAGCAGGAACAAGATAGCAAATAAGATTTATCATTTAATTCCTTTTATGATATCACTAACATTTATTGAACAATTACTAAAGCAGGTGCTTTTCTAAGTGCTTTGCGTACATGACGTCATTGAATCCAACAACCTCTTGAGAAAGGTACTATTATTACTCCCCGCCCCTTTTTTTGTACTCCCATCTTATAGGGGAAGAAAATTAGGCACAGAACATGTGTGTCATTTGTCCCACATTGCCCAGCTGCAAGCTGGCTAAACCACATTCCCACCTCAACCCCTGACTTGAAGCTCAATGCCCCTTCCACTTACTCTATACTTGCCATTTTCTGGAAGCATCCACACTGATGGACCAAGTAGCCACAGAGCCAGCAATGCAGAAGCACTGGGGATTCACTGCTCTGAGAGCTGTGCTGTTGGGATTCAGACAAGTCCCTGGGAGGACCAAAGCAGGCACATACTCGGGACAGCAAGTGCACGCATGGTTGATACGGGCACACTACCCCTGGCAGCCTCCCTGCCGTGGCACCCCCACCCCTGCCCCAAGCCTCATGCTTTTAAAGGCTTGTGTCTGCAGACTCAGTCGAAGAGCCAGGAGCAAAGGGCTCTTCTCCATGACAACAGGTACACCAATGTGGCCTTAGATCAGGTTCCTTGGAAGCAGAGCCTGAGACAAGGATTTGGGTACAGATGGTGTATCCAGGGACCACTCTCAAGAGAAACTTACAGGAGAGAGAGAGGAGGGAGAAGAGGAAGGACCTGGGCAAGGACAGAGTCTTCAGCAGAGTCTAACCTAGGCCTGATCCGCAGGGGCTGCCAGAGTAGGACCTGCACCCCAGATGTGGCCCCCTTGCTTCCATCTGCCTACTGACTGTGGACCAGCCACTGAGAGGTCACCTGCAGTGCAAGTCAGATCCTGTGGGCTGAGGGCACTTCTCCAGAAAAGGGGACTCACTCTCAGCCAGCCCTCCTACAGCAGAGGCCCGGGGAGGCAGACCCCCAAGGAGGATCTGGCATAGATGCAGTTAGTGCAGGGAGTGAGATGAGTAGTGGGGACAGAGGAGCCCATCCTGGGCTCCACATTTGAGCAGGGAGGCCTCAGAGAACCACAGGCAGGTGCTCAGCAAACACTGCCCAGGTTCTTAGCTCAAAATCGGTTCCTGAGCTAGGGACCCAGAAATAGTAGACAGAAAGTGGTGTCTGCCCTTGAAGAGAGCATAGTCCCACGAGGGAGGGAGGAGCCCTGATCCACGACTTCAGTGGAGGTGGTAAGGGCTGGAAAAGGGCTTCCCTGGGCTGAGTTGACCTGGAGAATGGAAAAAATCCCTGAGTGTTGCTGAAGCTGTTTCTTCTCCATCAGTTTCTGGGTCGGAGCCTCCATCTGGGCCTTTGTTCACTCCCGCCTGGACTCCTGCCCCAGCCTCCTATGGGGCTCTCTGCCTCCACTCTTACTCCATTTTAGTTTGGGTTTCTGGGAAGCTGAGCCTGTGGCAGGGCTTTGGGTGTGCTTGCTGAAGGAGGAGCTCTGAGAAGGGCGGGGTGGGGGGGGCAGGCGGGGCAGGGCAGGGCAGTGGAAGGAGCCAAGCCAGGAAGTGCTCTCAGCTGGAGACCTAACTAAGGCATCTGGTTCCACGGGAGCTCTGGGGCAGGAGCCCCCCACCCCCCGACTTGATCCTGCCTTGAGGCAAAAGGGTCCTCTGTTTCTCTGTTAAGGCCACCCAACATCCTAGTTTGCCAGGACCCTCCTGGCTTTAGTAGGAAAAGTCCCATGTCCCAGGAAACCTCAGTCCTGGGCAGACTCACCAGGTCAGCTGGTCACTCTGCTGTCCTGTCAGCCCCTGAATGCCAGCTGCCCACCCCCACCCCCAAGAGAAGGGGCTCCTGGTTGGCTGAGCAATTCTCTGAAGAAGGGGGGAGCTGTGGGTGTCCGCAGCCAAGACTCAGGAGCTGGAGATGGGGGTCCTGGCCCAGGAATGGGGCTCTGGGAGGGTGCCATCAGTGCCTCCTGCACTGCCCCCCAACATTCCCACTCCACTCCAGGCTCCACATAGCCCCCAACACAGCCCTCCCAAAATGCAAGTGTGATGATGCACTTCCCCTTCCGGGCAACCTCCCCAGATCCTCAGTGAGACCCTGTGTGGGATCCAAGGCCTCCCAGCAACAGGCACCCGCTCAGCCTTCCACCCACAGTCCCTCTGTCCACCCTTGCCAGTCTTCCACTTCCCCCCGGGGGTGCCCTGTTTGTGATTCTGTGCGTGTGCCGTGCTAAGTCCTATCCCTGTGACGTTACCTGGGCTGCCTCTCTGCCTGGGAGTCCTGCCATCTCTTTGATGGGGCAACACTTAGGCCTTGGTTTCTCATAGTGACTAGGAGTGCAGACTGTGGGGTCCAAGAGCCAGGGTCCAGACTGGATTACAACTTATGAGTTGTGTGTCCTGGTTGTGTTCCTTAACCTGGCTTAGCCTCGATTTCCTCATCTATAAAACAGAGACAACATATGGACTGGTATGAGGATTAATGAGTTAGTACACCAAAATGTTCAGAAGAGTAATAGGCCTGCAGTCTGTGCTTAATAAATGTTAGCTACTGTTTTCACTATTAATGTACTTCAAGACTCAGGGCATGCATCACCTCCTCCAGGAAACCTTCTCTGATTTCTCCATCCCCAGCTGGGGTTACCTGATGCTCCTTTAAGCACTTCAACAGGTTATCCACTTAGGAGCCTGCCTCTCCAGCTAGACCATGAGTCGCACCAGGGACAGGGACTGTGGCTTTTATTTCCGCCTTCACAGTGCCTAACACAAGGCTTGGCACAGATAACCCTCGGTGAATCTTCCTTAACTGAAAGAATGATCAAACACTCTTCCTGTTCGGTTCTCTCTGCATATCTGCAGGAGAGTACAAGGTAGGAGAAAGTAGGTAAGGGCACTGCATAAGCACAGGCCCCGAGGTGACACCTGACTACGGACTGGGCAGAGAAGCGCCCTTAGCCTGCGGGGTGTTACTGAAGAGTGATAGGAGGGGAAGGGGAAGGGACCAGAGCCCCAGGCCCCACTGCCCCCATCAGTCAGAGACGCTCTGCTTTTATTTGTTCCCTGCCTTATGATTCTAACTAAGAATCTAACGAATAGAGGAGCCTGACACTTTTTTTTTAAAACTCGAAAGCCATGAAGACAGTGAGGGTCACAGATCCCAGTCACTGAAAGGCCTCGTGTTCCACTGGAAATGACTTGTACTTGGTGTTTAAAACCAACCTTTCTCTGAGTCTGTTCTGCTGAATAGAAGGCCCATGACACCCTTGTCAAAAGGACAAACACTGTGGGTGTGTTATAATGCCCCCTTGGGGATGCAGAGTGTACACCAGTCCACTGAAGGCTCTGAGAAGTCCTGCAGCAAAGCCACTACCTCTACATTATCTACTTCTGTGGCTCCCAGACCCAGCAGATTACAGAAGTCACCCTTTGTGGCAACCTTTGCTCACCTGGCAGGATCTTGTCCTCCCCCATGGCAGGGAGGCTGGCTCTGGCCCCTCCAAGGCTGGCTCTGCCCCTCCATGTGGCAGCCATGCACCCCCTGGGTGCTGGGCGGGCATATGGGGGTGGCAGCTGGAGGAACAGAGGCCCCTTCTCTCCTCAGAAAGGCTACCACGAGATCCGGGAGCTCCGCCTCTTCCACTTCACCAGCTGGCCCGACCATGGTGTCCCCTGCTATGCCACCGGCCTCCTGGGCTTCGTGCGCCAGGTCAAGTTCCTGAACCCCCCTGAGGCCGGGCCCATAGTGGTCCACTGCAGGTAAGCACTGGGCTCCAGCTCCAAACAATGCTGCTTCTGTGGTGTTGCTGTCAGTGAGGGAGATACATTCTTGCCACCGGCCTTTCTGTCCCCAAGCCCAGCCCAGATCTCAGGGTTGGCTGACAATAATGACAACAACAAAGTAATAGTAACAGTACCAGTGAGTATCATGACTGTTACTCTGAAATACTAAAGCCCCCTGGGGATGTGAGCTCACACTGACAGGGTCCGTTACATGTGCACTTTGCCCACCCCTCATGCAGCCTGGAGGGGTGGGCGCTAGCTTCCTTCCCATTCTACAGATGAGAACATTGAGGTGCCAAGAAGGTGGACCATTTGCTCGGGTCACGCAGGTGTAGGCCAGTGGCGCCGGGAGTGGACAGGTTTTTGTCCAGAGGCTTGCCCTCAGCTGCGTGCCACAGCAGCGGGGAGCCTCCGTGGAAGCGTGCAGCTCTTCAGTTCTGTTATTTTAAAAATCCATTGCTGGCCTGCAGGGTCCTTAACAGAGAATAAATGGACAGCGCCAGGCTTCACCTTATTATGGAGAAGAGGTATTTCCAGCTCTGACCTAGAAAGTCGCATGGGGAGTGACTGGCGTGTCTTCCAGTCCTCCTAAATGGAGATGAAGTGTCATGTTAAGGTCATTAAAATTGGACCAGACCTGAAGGCCAGCTGGCCCACATACTCCTGCCTCCCTCTTCCAGTGTGACCTTGGGCCCAGGCCACCTTTTCAGACCCTGCACGTTCTTGACTTCAGCCTGCCCTGATGGTGTCCATCTCGGTCAAGGTCCCAAGTGAAGCCAAGGAGAGACTCCACAAACCCGGGCATCTCAGGGCCGACCTCTTGTCGCTCAACATCTGTGTACCCTCCCCACATGAGCGGGTGGGAATTAGAGACCCCGTTTCACCGATGAGGTCACTGAGGGTTGGCAGGTGACAGTCACCAGCAGCCATGGGCTCTCTAAGCCTTTTGCATGTATCCTCTGTTTTACGGCTCATGACAGTTCAAGGACAGTAGAATGTTAGCCCCCCAAGTCCCGTGTCCAAGAGGGCAGCCAGAGCAGGGGTAAGGGAGGAATGGAGATGATTTATCAGCCTCTCCTTGCGTGACAGCCCTGTCTTTCCTCCAGAGCCAGCCAGCCCAACACGATGAGCATAGTGGTCTCCACTCCCGGGGCCATTCTGAAGATGAAATGTGCTGGCTGACCTATACGCAGTGCCTAGGAGAAGTCCTGACAGCTCACGGCACTTAAAAATACTTCCAGTCTCTGCCTCTAATACTTGTCCACTGCCCCAGACTGTTCATTCTTCAGAGCGGAAACCATGTCTGCTTATCTTTGGATCCCCACTCCTCATCCCAGCATCCAGTGCTTACTGGAGGCTCCATAAATGTCTGTTGAATAGAAGTGGCTACATTTACTGAGAAATTGCAACATCCGTAGGCATAGGGCTAGGTAATTTACATGCACCCATGCTTTTTCAGCATCATTTCGTGCAATGTACATGTACTGGGCTATCGTAGCGACAGGATGGGTCTGTTTATTATTATCAGCCTTGTTTCATGGTGGTGGTTATTGAAAGCCAGAAAGGTCAAGTCATTTACCCAAGGTCACACAGCTAGTAAGTGGTTGAGCTAGGATTGGGTGCCAGGGGTCTGACCCCAAGTATGATGAGCTACGCTGCTGTGTGAGGCTGGAATACAGCTCAGGTCGTCAGAAGCCAGCAGGGAGGCAGGTTGGATGTGTGAGGCTTACAGCCACCGGGCAGGTTGTTCACTGGTGGTGGATACAAGATTCAAAACCAGGTCAGGCTGCTAGTTTTCCCTAACACAGGTGGAGGAGGAGGCTTCAGGAAGAGGCAGATGAGTGGCGGTTTGTGCCCCCTCCTAGACCCTGAGGCCTACTTGCTGCATCCCTTCTGGGGGCGTCTGGACTGGGGTGTGGAAATGTATAAATACAAGTCAAACTTCACCACTTTAAACCATGAAATTTTACTAAGAACCAAGACTGCTTCCCATGGGTTTGTTTTCCAGATCATTGTGGGACTGTTACCCAGTCCCTACTGGCCTGTCCTGCTGGGTTTATGGTCAGCCAGTCCTGCTCTCTTCCTGCTTCATCGCTTGTTTCCCTAGGGGAAGCAAGATGTGAAAGCACAGCCAGCCCGGGCCTCCTTGCTAACTTGGCCTTCGCTTCCTAAATTACGTGCACTTAAGGCCAGTGTTCTGTTTGTCTCTGGTTCAGAGCCATGCCTGGAACCCAGCACAGATCGGGGAAAGGCTGGTCATGGTCCATGGGTCATGCTGAGTTCTTTTGCTATTTTGTACTTGGCCTGAGATCTTCCTAAAGGAAGCCACCAGTGATTAGAATTGAGCATGTATCAGAATCAGAGTATGTCTACCAGACAAGGGCCTTGGGGCTGTCACCTATTCTAGTTGAAGACTGCTCCTGGCTCACATTCCTGGGAAAGCAGGTGCCCCCGGAGCCAAACCTGGGGCTTGCCACGTGGGACCTCGGATTCACTCTGCCTTTGGGCCCACTCAGAGGATCCGCCTTCCCACCACCTCCCTTCTGTTCCCGCATCTCTCCTTCCTTGCTTCCATCTGTCAGCCTGCTTGCTGACAAAGGGAAAAAGACAGAAGGGGGAGTGAGGAAGACATGTTTATTAGGCATCTCCAGCATGCCAGGCACCATGCCTTGTACGATATAGAGCGGTGAGCTTCACCCACTGGAGGAGGAAACAGCGTGTGGATGTGTTGTCAAAGCATGCATTTTGTGCTATGACTGTTACTGTATCTAAGAGCACAGATCCAAGAGCCAGATGGCTGGGGTGAAAGTCCTACCTCCACAACGTGCCAGCTCTGTGACCTTGAGCAAGGTCAGCTCTCTGCGCCTCGCTTTTCTCACCTGTAAAATGGGGTGAGAAACCTCCCAATGCCCTCACAAGGGAGTTAATAGGCAACATTTATAAAAGCACTTAGAACAATGTCTGGCACTTTGTAAGCATTAAATAAGTCCTTGCTAAATGAGGACAACAAAAGTAAGCAGGTTCTGTTAAAACAGCCCCCATGGCAAGCATTGCTCTCCCATTTTACAGAAGAGAGTGCAGAGGCTTTAAGTTCACTCACTTGCTCAGGGTCTCACGGCAGCACTGGGATTCAGACTGTTGTATCTGACCTCTGCAGCCTGCTGCCCCTCTACAGGGTTCTTGGGGCAGGGCTGAGTGGTTGGTGGAGGCAGGGAGGGCCCGCCTCCCTACGCCCTCCCTACTCCCCCCCCCCCCCCGCCCTGAGGTCTCTAACAGACACTGTCCTCTCTTCCAGTGCTGGAGCCGGGAGGACCGGCTGCTTCATCGCCATCGACACCATGCTCGACATGGCAGAGAACGAGGGGGTAGTGGACATCTTCAACTGTGTGCGTGAGCTCCGGGCCCAGAGGGTCAACCTGGTACAGACGGAGGTGAGTCCTGGGGGACTGAGCAGGCCCGCGAGCTGCAGCCCTGGCCCAGGAGAAGCAGGGTAGAACAGACACCCATGAGTGGGGACATCCTATAGAGAGAGACATGGGGGTGAGAGAAGTAGAGAGAGGGCATACCTGACTTGCTACGCTGGGACCACAGGAGAAGCTAGGACACAGATGCTGACCCTGGGGTCCCACAGTGCAAGCACTTGCATCAGTGGGGGTGAGTTCCCCAGCTCTGAGGGCATCCAAGCTGGGACCGAATGGCAACTTTCAAGGATTCTTTGAATAGTATTCCTGCCCTGGGGGAAGGAGAAGACAGAGAGGAATTGGCACTTCCTGAATGCCTACTGTGTGCCAAGCACAGTCCCTGCTGGAATGACTTCACCAACAAAATTATTGAGTACTTGGGCTGGGTTCTAGGGATTCCAAAGGAGATAACACATAGCTCCTGTTCTTGGAGGGAAAAGCAAACCTTCAGGCGTCCCTCTGTTCCTGTAGAGAGCCCAAGACCCAAGGGAAATGAGAGGAGTTCATCTTTATTGTTGAGCACCTACTATGTGCCGGGCATCATGCTAGGTCCTTTATATTCGGGATATTATGTGTATTCCTCACAATAAGCCTATGGGGCGGCTCCTACTAGTATTCCCATTTTACAGATAAAGGGCCCCCAAGTCCTCACACAGGTGGACAGTGGTGGAACCTGAGTGCATGTGACCCCAAGGCCCATGCACTTTTCCCTGAACCATACTCTCTTGTTAGGCAGCCTTTTCTGCCCACCCTACTCCTCAAAGCCATGGCTAATTCTTCTTATAATGAGCCCATTGCCTGGTTCTAGGGAAGGCTGTGGGTACCCAGGCAGGCAGCTAGGGCAGATAAGAAGCTATGTCCTTCATCGGTCCTGCAAAGGGAAGTTTTGGATTTGGGCCTGGCCAGGCACTGCCGGCTCTGTGGAGAATCCCCCCACTTATAAGCATATACACATAAGAGCCCACTGTGGGCTCTGAGCTAACTTCCACAGACTAGCATCTACACTCGGAGAGGCTGCAGGAGAGCGGAGTGGCTGCTTTCTCTGTTCCCAGATTCAAGCTTGCGGAAGACAGGCTCACTGGCTGGCCCTCGACACGGGGTCCCTGCTGTCTGTGCAGAGACAGGCATTCAGATCAATCATCGTGATGCATCTGGATAAGTGTTTGATGTAGAGATGAGCCAAGTCACTCAAACGCTGGTTAAGGGCCTGGGGACAATAGCAACAGCTTCCACCTGGTGGGTTTGCAGAAGACTTTCCAGAGGGAATGAAGCCGAGGGGCCATAGCAACAGGGGCACGGGGTTCCAGGGGAAGAGAACAGCAGGAGCCAAGGACACAGGTGGCAGAGGGGCCCAGAGCTCGGGAGCAGACCCTGAGACAAGGCATGTGGTTGATTTGGGAGGCGATCCCAAGACTCACAGGTTGGAAAGCAAAGAGAAGGAAAGGAAGCCAGGCCGTGTGACATCGCTGAGGGGATTTGCAAGCTGTTTCACCCTGTGGACACCTGGAGCTCAAGCCTGCTGGGAGCCCTGAGGGAGTAGGGAACATGCCCTCCCAAATATCCTACCTGGGACAGAAGGAGCTTAGGTGTTTCTGCCCCAAGTCTCTGGTGGACACTGTTTGAAGGTTCCTTCCCGGAGCGCTGACTCTCCAGCCTTGCTGGCTGGCCCTGGGCACAGCCCCAGTGTGCTCCTGGGAACAGAAGAAATCCCTCAGCACGAATCTCAGGTGCTCAAGGTTAGCAGGCTCCAAGGTAGAGGCAACAGCCAAGGGGACAGAGGCAGGCACCATTAGCCCGTGCTGCGGCAGGTCCAGAAGTTTCTAACTGTCATCTGTGACTATACTGCTCACAGACGTAGTCTCACCTTTGCGCAGGGAGCTTGGGAAGAATCAGGGAAGCTTGGCCCTTTGGGGTTGGAGAGGAAGCCGTGATGCGGCTATGCAAATCCTGCCCATCCTTCCCAGCCATGGGGTTACATCTGGGCAACATATGCCCAGGCCACTCTTCTTCTCACCCAGACCCCTCTCTCCCCTCCATGGCGTGGCAGGAACAGTACGTGTTCGTGCATGACGCCATCCTGGAAGCGTGCCTGTGCGGCAACACCGCCATCCCCGTGTGCGAGTTCCGCTCTCTCTACTACAACATCAGCAGGCTGGACCCCCAGACCAACTCCAGCCAGATCAAAGACGAATTTCAGGTAAGAGCAAGGCCTGGGCTCGGTGACCCAACCAACTTCAGTGGCACTGAGAACATTCGTGGCGTTTTCTTTGTGAGAACGGATAAGCCCAGTGCTTCCAGTGTCCGAGGCTCTAGAAAGCTGCAGAATGAATTCCAGAACATTCCACGCACAACCGTGAACCGCTATGAACCAATCACTCGATGACTGTTGACCCTTGTTTTTTAACTAAGATCCTGTGTTTGAACGAATGGAGTTCTAGCTAGTGTGATTTGTGGGTGGAGACGAGTTTCTAAACACAGGTGTGAGTTTCATGCCCCACCATCCCTAGAGGGACTCAGGTTTTTTTGCCATTTCTGTACAATTGGAGTGTGTGTGTCCTAGATCCTCCCTACTACCCAGAATGGGGTCTGGAGGCCAACACCATCAGCTGCACCTGGGAGTTCATCAGAATGTAGCATCCTGGGTCCCACCCACAGCTTCTGAACCAGAGTGTGCAGTGTAGCAAGATCTCCAGATGACTTGTCTGCACACGAGACTTTGAGAAGCACCGTCCCATAGCTCAGATCAGCTCAGATGTAGCACATCTGTACCTTGCAGCCCAGGTAGCCAGAATGGTGGCATCTTGGTCTGGAGGCCTGGACATGAATCACTGCGTAAGCCAAGAGTCCAGCCTTTTGTTCTCAGGTCTGTGCCGGGGTCATCCCTCGGCAACAGGAGCTGAGAACCAGGCAGCAGGAAGCAAGGAAGTTCCAGAAATTGAGGTGCAAGTCCTCAGCCCATGATTCCACAGGCAGATATCCCAGCCAGCCAGTACCCCTGTGCTCCCTCCAAAGGAAGCTTTACTGATTGGGAGGGGAGAGATAGAGGCCAGAGCCCCCTCCTGGGTGCACCTAGCATCTGGTCTCCTGGCTGGACAATTCAGCTCTGGCCCCACGCTTGCAAGACTCACTCCGCAGAACCCACTACACTCCTAGATCTTGCCCCCTGGGGGTCTCTCACCCATCCTGAGCAGCTCGTTCTAAAAGCCACTGTCTAGGGGCGCCTGGGTGGCTCAGTGGGTTAAGCCTCTGCCTTCGGCTCAGGTCATGATCCCGAGGTCCTGGGATTGAGCCCTGCATCGGGCTCTCTGCTCAGCAGGGAGCCTGCTTCCCTTCCTCTCTCTCTGCCTGCCTCTCTGCCTACTGTGATCTCTCTCTCTGTCAAACAAATAAATAAATAAAATCTTTATAAAAGCCACTGTCTCTGAGAGGAGCATTGGGCAAATCCTTTCCCTCCTTCCAGGACCCTTCAATGGAGGCATAAACACTGCCCCCACCCACCCCCACCCTCTGACCCCCTGGCTGACCCACCCTTTACTAAGATGAGCAGGTTGGCAGGTGTTGGCAGCCTGTGTCTGCTCTGCACATGGGCATGCTGCCTCTGTAGCCTTGGCATCAGGGTGTCATACAGTCCCGATAGGGAGATGGCAGCACGTCACATGGGAGAGGAACAAGCCCTGGGGTGGGGGCGGGATGGTGGGGCGACTGGAAGGCCAAGCTTGGAGGATGGAGATAGGATGGGGTAGGCGGAGTTTGAACTTCACCATCTGCTCTATTTGAGGCACATGGCTGAGCAGTGCCTACCTGTCTGTCTTTGTGCCCTACAGACCCTCAACATCGTGACCCCCCGAGTCCGGCCCGAGGACTGCAGCATCGGGCTCCTGCCTCGGAATCACGATAAGAACCGGAGCATGGATGTCTTGCCTCTGGACCGCTGCCTGCCCTTCCTTATCTCGGTGGACGGAGAGCCCAGCAACTACGTCAATGCCGCACTGATGGACGTAAGCTGAGCCCTGGCTGGCACTCACTGGAAGTTCCTTCTAGGCGGAGATGGCTGGAGCCCAGGGCACCGACACCCCTCGCCACCACCCCCCGGCAGCCCCTCCTTGCTCCTGATCTTCTGGCCCTAAGACCTTTGCTTCCCCGAAGGCTCTGGTCCAAACCTATAGACAAGCTGTGTTCTGGACTCTTTGCTCCCATATAAGCCTGGAAAGAATACACCCAAAGCATAAAGTGTGCGTCCATGACATCACAGTGCAGGCCTGCCTAGTCCCCTCTCCTGCTGCCTAGAGAGCTGACTCTCAGCCCTCCGTTCAGTTCAGGAAACATTCTCTATTCCAGGCCTTGGCCTGAGCCCTGGGAATACAGGACGGTACAGACATAGGTTCTGCCCTCGAGGGGCTCCCAGGCAGGTTCCCAGATAACTCCTGTGCAGAGGCAAGATTGAGACTGACAGGTTACTGGACAAGTGATGGGATGTGGCAGAGGGGGCACAGAAGGGGACAGGACGTGTTCCTGACTGTCCCATCAGGGGCACTGTCTCCTGTTTTTTCAGCATCAAGTCCAAGAAGGGCACTCCCACCCTGACCCTCCCTCCCTGACCTGGTTGAGGAATCATGACCCTAATGAGGAGGTCACGTCCTTGCCCCAGTGGGTCCTTGCTCCTGACTCGCAGGCTTCCCCACTGGCCCTTCATCTCCTTCCAGTGGTCATCCCTCCACCTTCTGAAGGTAGAGATGTTTGCGGCAGGAAGGAGCCATCGATCATCTGGTCTCATCCTTGTACTTTTCAGCAAAGGAAACTGAGGCCAGAAAGAGGAAGAGACTTGCTCAAGGTCACTGGGAAAGCTAGAGCCAGAACCCAGAACTCACACTCTAGAACATTCCGTGGGCCTTCCCCACAGTGTGTGTAATCCAGGAAGACACAGACGTCTTGCCTCCCGAGGCTCCAGATCAAGAATATCATTGCCTGATTGGAGATAAGCCCTTCCAGGTCCCCCTCCCTATCCATGTCCAAGGTCACAACCATGCAGCCCACATGGACTTCCCATCTCCCTCAGAGCAGGCAGGATGTAGAGTGTTTTCTCTTGGGGTCAAAGCCAACTATCTCTCTGACCTCTGATCCTCCTGAAACTCCCCCCAAAGGCCCTCGGTGTTGGAGGCAGGGAGGTGACAGGAGCTTAGTGCCTATCAGCTCTGTCGGGTCCTGCCCTGGCCTCTGCCCATGGGGGGGGGGTGCCCAGCTCCTCCATGGACTCCCTTCTATGGGTCCAGAAGCAGGGAGCTTTGTCCTGGTCAGATCAAATAGCTGGAGGTGGAGGGGAGACCTCTGGCTTTAGCTTAGAGCCCTCCAAGATCAATGTGTGCATGTATGTGTGTGTGTGTGTGTGTGTGTGTGTGTGTGTATGGCAAGAGTTGGAGCCTGGGGGTGTAATCACACTTCCAAGTTCCTCATTGCTTTTTCTCCCACTTGTCCCAATTCCCTCTCCTTGACTTCCTCATCTATGCAAGGATCAAACATGCTTCTGGCCTCTACTTAGTAGGTTAGATGCTGCCTGGAGCCAGATGCCTTCTGCCAAGCTCTGATGCTGATTGTGTTCTCTTTGTCCACGGGGCATTTCTCCTGTGAGCCATCACCGGGCCTTTGCCTTTCTTACAAAAAAAAAAAAAAAAAAAAAAAAAGTCCTTATCTGTATTCCAGTTCAGTCTGTGCATTATCTGGTAACCATAGCAGCTTTTCTCCTAGCAGAAAAATATGAAGTCCTCTGGGTTAATTTTTAATGTTTCCCCTGGTAAAAGATGATGTTATCCATGAAATGGATTGCCGGCTGATCCCCGAAACCCGGCAGGAGCGCGGATCTTGAGCATATTTTCAGATAAGGCTTTGTCAGGCATGCTGGCCTAATAGAGCATTTATCACAGAGACAAGGAAAAAGGAAAGAGAACTAACATTCCCTCAGTATTGGGCACCATGTCAGAGCCTGGACTTATCCTGACTCATTCTGTATTTGGGTGTTATTGTCCCCACTTTCTGGATCAAATACTGAGGCCCAGAGTATTTGCATGACTGTCTCCAGGTTGACTGGCTCAGAAAGGGTGAAGCCTGGGTTCTATCTTTTGACTCTTAAAATCGAGATTTTTTTCCATGTCTAGAAATGGCTCAAAGACCTGCTATCTGCCTCTAGAGTTTGGCTTTTGGGGAAACTAAATATTGCCCGCCCAGGCCACCTCCATCCTTGGATCATCCCATTGGTCAGAAGACCCTTGGAAGGGGTGCCGGGTGGCTCAGTAGGTTAAAGCCTCTGCCTTCCACTGGGACCATGATCTCAGGGTGCTGGGATCGAGCCCCGCATCGGGCTCTCTGTTCAGCAGGGAGCCTGCTTCCCTCTCTCTCTCTGCCTGCCTCTCTGCCTACTTGTGATCTCTGTCTGTCAAGTAAATAAATAAAATCGTAAAAAAAAAAAAAAAAAAAAAAAAAAAAAAAAAAAAAAAAACCCTTGGAAGACAGGACCCTAGTATCTATAAGCCTGCATTTTTTTTTTTTTTTTTTTTTTTTGCCACCGGGGCATCAAGAGATCATTTATGTAATATGGGTGGCAAAGTGTTTTGCCACCCGGGTCTTCCCCTCGTTTGGATGGGCCTACCCATCCGTCTTCCCTCCCCATCTTCCTGCTGACTCGCCACTCGGCCAAAAATAGCTGTGTCTGCCACAGGGACTGTCTCTCAAGAAAGCTTGTTAAGAAGATAAGCTGTGGACAGTCTCTGGTTTCACAGGCCACTAAAGGAGAAGCCCTCCAATCTTTCCAAACACCTTCTTATAAGATACTGTAGTAAAGAGGGCCCAGTCAAAGCTTCCCACGTAGCCCAGACTTTCACAGGCTGTTTTCTGTGGGCCTGTTTCCCCATCCGTAACATGGAACTGAGTGGATTCATTTGTTTGCTGGACCTGTTTTGGGGGGGGGGGGTCTCAGGTGCCAGCCCCAGCACCAGTGCCAAGGATAAAGAATTATGTCAGGGATGTTTCTGTCCTACCAGTGGGCTCACAGCTCATTCACGTGCACCAGTCTTTTCCCAAACACAAATCTCATTCACTCTGTGTGACAGCTATCCCCCAAATGGGAATTGTGATTCCCATTTTCCAGATGGTGGACCTCTTAGAAAGGTCTAATAACTTGCCAGGGCTTAGTACCAAAAAATAGCTGTACAAATAAATGATGGATGGATGGATGGTTGGATGGATGGGTGGTTGGTTGGATGCATGATAACCTACAAGTCAGAAAGCTGGATTTGAACCCCAGTTCTGTCTCATGCTAAAACCCTAGCCTTCCACTGCCCATTGTCTCACAACACACCATGTCCATCTTCTGACAGGCCAGCTCCACCCTCATTCTGACCCTGGGGCAGGAGTGAGCCTCCTGCAATACAGGAGGCTCTCTGTCTTGGGCTGAGCCACCCCCTCCTCCAGCATTGTGGGCACAGAAACACCGATATCGCCAATGTCCCAGGAGGTGCTTTGGGCAGCAAAGCAGCAAATCTGCTTCCAGAATCTTTCATTTCATATTGTAATAATGATTATTTGCTGAGCTCCAAAACATAAATAATTTATTTGGATAATCCCCAGCCGAGTGACACTTTCCTAATGAAATGTCTTAGTTTAGAGGAGAATGAGTTCGTTATGAGAAGGCCCCCTTGGCCACTGGGGGCACCCAGAGATGCCAGAACTAGTAGGTGTCTTAGGCAATCTGTTTGGCAGGCTCGGCGGGGGGGGAGGGGGGCGCGGGGGGGCTCTGGCCACCATCCAAGCGTCCTCACCATCAGAATATCTCTGCTGGGTGTGTCTTTTATGAAGCCTATGTCATTCCTTTGTTAGAGCCACAAGCAGCCTGCTGCCTTCGTGGTCACCCAGCACCCTCTCCCCAACACCGTGGCAGACTTCTGGAGGCTGGTGTTCGACTACAACTGCTCCTCCGTGGTGATGCTGAATGAGATGGACACCGCCCAGGTAGGAGGACTGCAGCTGCCGCCCAGGTGTTCAGGCGCGTTTGGGCAGCCTTGCCCGAGGGTTGGAGGGAGAGCCTGAGAGTCAGCGCATGCCGCCTCCGCCCGACCGAGCAGCCTGTGGACAGGTCTGGCTGGCTTCCAGCACCAAACCAGCCTGTCCTGCTCATGCCCCGCCACCTCCCACTCTGCATCCTCTCATTTCCAGCAATGACTCCCTAGTTGGGGGCTTTGCCCAGCCCTCTTCCCCAGTCTGGGGCCAGATTCTGTTGCTCCATCTGCCAGGCACTGATCAGGGTCTTGCTTCAAATCCCACTGAGCACACCAAGCCCAGAGTCCTCCCAGAGCCTCCCCAGCTCCGAGCACCTCCAACCTGCAGAAGAGCCCGAGGCCTGGCCACACCCAGCCAGCCCGGCAGCCTAACCCCTGGGAGATGCAGCCCACACTGATAGAGTTGGAGCTCAGACCTTGGACCCTTGGCCCATGAGCCACCGTGAGGACTCTGGTGTCATCACACAGGGCTCTTGTGTCCAGACAGACTTCATGCCTTAGCCCCCCGGGGTCTGACGGCTCCAAGCGTCACATGCCTACAGCATGTTCCAGTGCTCGGGACACGTCATGGGAAAGCTTCTGGAGCCCGTGCCCCTCCACAGCAGGGCAGGCAGTCCTAGGTGGGACAAGTGGGAATGGCCTTTCTGGTGTTTGAAAAGTGGTGTCTTGAAAGAAACTCAGGGCACCTCAGCGCATTCCTGCGTGCGTGCCGGCCTTGTGTGGGAATGAAATACAGTGGGTCTGAGCTGTGGTCTCGGCCCTGCGGGGGCTCCCAGCCTTGCTACAGAGACGGATGAGCAAATTGTCCCGAGCTCGTGTGGCAGCGCCGTAATAGAGGTCAGCCGCGAAGTGCTGTGCTGGCCGGGAACAGGGAGCAATTAATTCTGCCCAGAGGGTGACGGAAGACTTCAAAAAGAAGGTGACTTTGGCCTTGAAGAAGGCAGCATTGGTTTGAGGGTGTGAGGCTGAGGGAGATGGGAAAAAGCCCTCTGTGAGCAGAGGGAATGGGGGCGAGGGGGGGGGGGTGTGACTGTGTGTGGCCTGTTTGCACAACAGCTGGGGTCGCAGTGGGGCTGGGGTCTGTTGGGAGCGGACGAGGGAGGTGAGGCTGGAGAGTGCGACAGGGCGCAGTGGGGGCTGCGACAGAGTTGGGCCTTGGCTTGCTGGGATGCTTACTTTGTTAGCACCAGAACCCTTTCCTTAACTAAAACGCTCATGTGGGCGGGCGCGGTGAAGGCAACAGCTCTCACCTAGCGTTGCTCCTGCTGAAGCCGCCGGGGTGGGGGCTGGGTCCCTCCCAAACACCCACCCCCACCCCCCACCACCGCCAGTGCTTCTTGGAGAGTCAGGACTCTGGGTGCCTTTGTGAAGCCCCGGGCTTCCCGGGAGCACTGTGAGACAGCACTTGCTGTCCAGCGGGGAGAGATATAGCTCTTGGAAGCCCGGGTATGGCTAAGTTCTCCTTAGAAAGACCCGCGAAGAGGAGAAGCTGGAGGGAAAGCTGCCGGCCACGAGATGGTAGAGGAGGGGGTCTGAACTGAGGGGGTGGCTGGGCAGGCCGGACGGCAGGGCTGGGATGGGGGAGCTGGGCTTCCAGATCCAAGTCCATGGGTCTGGAGAGCAGGGGATGCAGGAGGTGAAGGAGACGTCGCAGACGGTGGCAGGGGCCCAGGTCTGGGCAGTGGGCCTCTGTGCGGAGGCGAAAGGAGGCCCCGGGTCGGTGGGGGGTGGGGAGCGGGGCGGGCATGGGGGGGAGCAGAGTATGGGAGGGGCCTTGAGTGCGGGGGGCGGGGGGTATGTGCTGGGAGAGACATGCTCATTCTTAGGCCGTATTTGTGGCATATCTGTGTCCCACTGGGAGCTCTTCTAGGTGTTTGGAGTATGTCCTGGGTTAAGACAGAACAAGCAAAACAGGAGACTGTCAACTCTGCTGCAACTTCTGTTCTCAAATGGAGGAGACAGTGAAGAACAAACACCCTATATGTGCTTAATTATATGTTAGAAGGTCATGAGTATATGGGGAAAAAAATACGAGGGCAGGGTAAGGAAGATTGGAAGGTGGGTTTGGGAGTAAAATTGTGATAGAGGGTAAGGCAGGCCCTATTGAGAAGGTCAGTTTGGAAGGTAGGGAGAGAATGAGCCGTGTGACCGTCTCCAGGAAGAGCATCCCAGAGAGAAGGGACAAGCCACACCAACCCCTGATGGTGGGTTCATGCCTGGCACATCTGAGGAATGGCACAGAGGCTACCGTGACCGAACAGAGTGGGTGCCGCAGGGGACCCAACAACATGGCAGGGCCACCGGGTCATGGAGGGCCTTGTGGGTCATGGGAAGGACTTGAGGTTTTAGTCTGAGAGAAAAAGGGAGCCACTGGCAGCTTTTGAGGAAAGGAGTGACCCACTTTGACTTTAAAAAAAAAAAAAAAATCCCTCTGGCTACTGTGTTGAGAACAGACTGTTGGTACTGGAAGGGGAGAGTGTTTGCTAAGGGAGTGAGCAGAAAGGGCAGAGAGGAGGCGGTGACGAGGGATGGCCGCTTGAACCTGCGGGCAGCAGTGGAGTGGATTCTCGATATATCCGGAAGGGAGACCCGATTTATCCTGACAGACTGAATGGGGAGTGGGAGAGAGAAGAGGTGACTCCAAGATCTGGGGCTCAAACAGTAGATGACTGGAATTCAAGAGAGCCAGGACGTTAAATGGATTCCCATAAAACAAAGACGCCTGCGGAGTGCCCGGCTCGGAAGCCATAGCCGTCCTATTCCTTTGCCTAAAAAAGGAAAACCGTGAACTCTGCTCCCTGAGCCCCTGAGTGAGGTGGGGCCCGTGAAGGCCTGTTTGCTGTCCGCCTTTTCCAGAATCCCTTTTTGTAAAACCAGAGCTCAGGCACAGAGGAGGCGTTTCAAAGAACCTCACTTTGGGATGTGTAGAGAAGCAGGGGTCAAGGTCATTGGCTCTGGCTCCCCCTTCCGGGGTGGGTCTTGGGTAAATGAAGATTTCTTATCCCCAGATGTTGATACAGCCTTCGAGAATTGATTTCCCTAAATGCAAAAACACCAGGCTCAGAAGAGCTGTGGGGTTGGCTGCCATATGTAGCCGGCAAGCATCCCCCAACATCGGCAGATGAATAGAGCACTTATGGATATAAATATCATCACCGAAACAGCTGGGTGCCTTGTGAAAATAAACAATGACACTGCATGAGCCTCAGAGAAGCCGCCCTTGACACCTGGAAAGGCGGTTCTTTGAAGTGCTGTCAGCATCTGCCTGCCAGCGTGTCCCTGCCAAGACGGCCTCAGCTTCCTGGCCAGCCCAGCCACACAGATGGGTCTGCCCTAGGTCCTGGGCATCAGCAGAGGACCAGTGCCACATCCTGTGGTTGGACTGGGGCCGAGACCATCAGGGCTCGTGTTGAGGGTTGTGGCAGAACTACCTGTAAGTCGCTGAAAAATAAGGTGGAGGAGAGGCTGAGACCTCTCCAAGTGCCTTCCTTTCTTGCCCTGTGGGCCAGTCGGCCTGCCTTCACTCAGAATCCTATACCGCATCATTCAGTCAGCCATCCCCGGCCACAGATACTCTCCCTTTCTCCACAGTGGCAGCGTGGGCTGAAGATAGACTCTGAAAGCATCTACATGTCTTCAACCTTAGAGACTCTTTTTTTAAGCTCTTTAGGACTTCAAGGTCTGTGATCAGATTAGTGGGGCAATGACCTAGAACCACAACATCCAGCAAATGGTACTGTGGTTTCCAGTGGGCACCTCAAAAAGAACCTTTCTGGTCACACCCAACAGTCCTGACTCAAGATCCCTTCCATCCTTGTGGGCTCAGTGGGTAGACCAGAGCCCATGGCGAACAGACACCAAAAAGGAGCCCTCTTCATGGTCATGTCGCACCCGCCATATTGTTTAGCTAGCTCAGGAGACCCTCTGGACCAGCCTTGGGGTTGGGGGCGTGCAGTAGGCAGAATCATGTCCCCCCCCCAAACACCCCCAAAGCTGTCCACCTCCTTGTCTCTAAACTGGCCAACGTGTTGTTTTACAGAGTAGAAGGGACTTTGCAGATGTGGTAAAGTTAAAGACACTGAGATGTTTACATTGTCCTGAGTGGTCCAGGTGGACCCAATATCAGGATCCTAGTAAGAGAGATGCAGAAGACCAGAGTCCATGGTGATGGCAGCAGAGAGTGGAGTGGTACAGCCACAGGCCCAGGAATGCTGGCCGCCTCGCAAAACTGGAGAAGATGAGGAATGGCTTGTCCCCTGCAGACTCCAGAAAGGAACACAGCTCGGCTGACATTTTGATTTTAGCCCTTTGATACTCATTTCAGATTTCTGACCTCCAGATAATAAATTTGTGTGACATTAAGCCACCACATTTGTGATTTGTTGCATCAGCCACAGCAAACTAACACAAGCAATAAAACTGAAAACAGGAATTCAGGCCCAGAGGCATAGGGATCAGTGCCAGTGCGGGGTGTGAGACTGCAATCACGGGAACATTCAGAGTCAGCAGTGCTGGGCTAGAAAGTGGTTTGGGCTGGAGCAATCCATGTCTGAATCAAAGTCCACCAGGAACCATGAGAGAGCAAGATGGGGAGAGCCAAGAACAAGGCAGATGTCCACCTCAACAACCACAGGACTCTTGCAGACCCAGAAGAAGACCCTTTAAAAGTCAAGGTGCCTGCTTTCTGAGTTGCATTCAATCCTTCAGTCATCGCCATGCACTGATTGAGAACCTAAAGTGTCCCAGGCACAGACCAGACCTGGACAAAAGAGGTACAAAAACCCACAGTCCCCATGAAGCAGACATGGTAGTGAAGTAATGTCTACCTGCCAGACTCCCTTTGACATCAAACAGGATGCAATCGTCTTTAGCTGGAACCATCTCAGCCAAGAACCCCAAGTGGCAAGAAGAAGCTGACCAGGAAGCAGAAGGGAGGGAAGAGCCAATGTCCCAGCAGCATGTCACATCACCCCTCCGGGCTCTGTGGGCAGCTCTGGAAGAATCCAGCAGGAGAGGACCACCGCACATCACCCCACCAGCCTGGAATTGGGTTTAGGGTCAATGAGACCCAGTATCACTTTGGTTGTCTCCACACAGAGAGTGCTAGGTGTTTAGGATTCTTGGCTACCCCACTCATTGATTACACTGCCTACACCTGCAGCATCCTGGAGCTTCTCAGTGTTTCACTTGTCACTCATTCGTGAGAGGACACATTATTGGGCTTACATCTTTGAGATTTTACCAGCTATATGTTCTCCAAACACCTTTGATATTTCCCTGGCCTTTCCTCCATAGACCTGCTATTTTAGAAGCTTTTGTTTTCTGAACTGTATTTAATTAATCATTTGTTCGTTTTACTCGTATATTTTTCCATGAATGTAACTACCCCAGTGAATTTCCAGTTGGCAGACAGAGCTAACACGAGATGGTCTCATTCCAGCCCAAAGCCAGAGCTTCAAGGTCCTCCACTCCAAGACAACATGATCTCCTTAGGCTTTCAAAGACTGTGGAGAGATCTCATTGGCTTCTCCTGCCAACTTTATGGGCCTCACTTTGGAAATTACTGATTTGCCTGAGGTCCATTTCCCCTCACTTTGCACATCAGGAAGATGAGGTCCAGGCGGGGAAAAGGATTTATCTAAAGCCCCATAACCCACCACTGACTTGGACCCAAGGCCCTCTACCAGGAATTGTGAAGATTTGGGTCACCACTTAAACAATAGGATTTCCAGGGCCTCGGTGCCTGATAAATCCCTGACTGGTACCTGGATATATGGAGCAGGAAGGGATGTTCTTTGGTTTAAAACAAATAAGAGCTCTATAAAAACTGAGTCGCCCAGTTCTGAGGCTCCCACCATGGAAAGTCAGAGAGTTCAGATGATGCTAGGCCAGGTAGAAAGGTGAGGGATGGTGAGACCAAGAACAGGGCGTTCCCTTGGAGCTTCCAGAAGTGAGAAAGGCAAGCAAGCTCATCATGCTCCCAGGAGAAAAGCAGGGGAGATGTTTCAGGGATGTCTTTTCTTGTCATTATGCCTGCAAGACAAATAACAAGCATCGATATTCCCATTTTATCTCAGCTTGTGAAAACACAGCCTAACCTGCGGGCAAACCCACAAAACACTCAAGTCTCTGTTTCCGCGATCCTCAAGTCTGACTTTGCAAGGGGCTGTGTTTCTGTGTCAGTGGGGGTAACGGTAGAATGAGTAGTCTGGGGCCGTGAAATCTGACTTCAAGTTCTAGCACTGCCACCGACTTGGTGCCTTAAGCCAGTTTCATGACTTGTCTCAAGTCTCACATGATTATCTATTAAATTCATGTAACCCAGAAGTCAGCCAAGTTCACTCTGTCGTTGAAGATTTCATTGAAATGGGTTCTGCTTCCTCTTCCCCATCCTGTGGCCAAGTCCATTGTCCATTCCACAGATTTCTGGGAATTGCAAGGGAGTCCTGTTTGCATACACACTTCCCAGTTCCTGCTCAGGCCTTACTGGGGGCAAGGTGGGAATGGAATTCCAGCAATGCCCCTCCCGTCCAAAGGTTGAACATTGCACATCCTCATTCTTAGCCCTCCCACCTTGCCTCCTCACCCCTGCCATGTGGCAGCACATCTCTCCCCTACACTCTGTTGCCCAAGCCACTTCCGGCCTCTACCTCTCCTCCCGTGCCTCCCTTAGTGATGCCACCTTCTACCCAAAATTGTGCCTTTCTTAAGCTGTACAGTTGCACTCTCTTTTTTATTTTAATGTACTGTTACATAGAGTGAACATACACTATTGAATTAGTTTCATGTGTATTTATAATGTAGCAGTTCAGCAATACTGTAGGTCACTCAGTGCCCATCAGGCAGGTGCACTCCCAGTCCCCTTCACCTTTTGCACCCAATCCCCATCCACCTCCCCTCTGGTAACCATCACTTTGTTCTGTATAGATAAGGATCTGTTTTTTGGTTTGTCTCTTTTTTACTCCGTTGCTCCTTTGTTTTGTAACTTAAATTCCACGTATGAATGAAATCATATGGTATTTGTCTTTCTCTGACTTATTTTGCTTAGCATTAAACTCTCTAGATTCATCCATGTTTTTGCAAATGGAAAGATTTCGTTCTTTTTTATGGCTGACTAATATTCTGTATATATACTGCTTCTTTATCCATGCATCTGTGATGGACAGGTAGGCAGCTTCCATAATTTGACTAATATAATTAATGCTAGAATAAACATCAGGTGCATGCATCCCTTTGAATTATTTTATTTTGTATTCTTTGGGTAAATACCCAAGAGTGCAATTACTGAATCATAGAGTAGTTCTACTTTCAACATTTTGAGGAAACCCCATACCATTTTCCACAGTGGCTGCACCGATTTACATTCCCACCAGTCGTGCGTGAGGGTTCCTTTTCTCCACATCCTTGCTAACACCTGTTATTTCTGATGTTTTTGGTTTTGGCCATTTTGAGTGGTGTAAAGTGATATCTTGTTGGGTTTTTTATTTCATTTCCCTGATGATGAGTGATATTAAGCATCTTTTCGTGTGTCCATTAGCCATCTGAAAGTCTTCTTTGGAGAAAAGTCTGTTCATGTCTTCTGCCCATTTTTCATTGGATTATATGTTTTTGGTGTTGAGTTGCATAAGTTATTAATATATTTTGGACACTAACCTTTTATCAGTCATGACTTTCAGTTGTTCTGACTGTTGGTTGCTTCCTTTGCTGTATAGAAGCTCTTTATTTTGATGTAGTCCCAATGATTTTTTTTTTTTTTTAAAGATTTTATTTATTTATTTGTCAGAGAGAGAGAGCAAGAGCGAGCACAGGCAGAGTGGCAGGCAGAGTCAGAGGGAGAAGCAGGCTCCCTGCGGAGCAAGGAGCCCGATGTGGGACTTGATCCCAGGACGCTGGGATCATGACCTGAGCCGAAGGCAGCTGCTTAACCAACTGAGCCACCCAGGCGTCCCCCAATGATTTATTTTTGCTTTTGTTTCCCATACAACAGGAGACATATGTAGAGAGATACTGTTGTGGTTGATGTCAGAGAAATTACTTCCTGTGTTCTCTTCCATGATTTTTATGGTTTCAGGTCTCACTTTCAGATCTTTGATCAAATTTGAAGTTATTTTTTGTCTATGGTGTGAGAAAGGGGTCCAGTTTCGTTTTTTTGCGTGTTGTTGTCCAGTTTTCCTGATAGCATTTCTGAAAGGACTGCCTTTTTGCCATTGGATGTTCTTTCCTGCTTTGTTGAAGATTAATTGACGATATAACCATGGGCCTATTTCTGGATCTTCTATTCTGTTTCATTGATGTATATGTCTGTTTTTGTACCACTACCATACTGTTTTGGTGACTATGGTTGTGTAATATAACCTGAAGTCTGGAGTTGTGATGCCTCTGGCTTTGCTTTGCTTTTTCAAGATCACTTTGGCTATTCAGGGTCTTTTGTGGTTCCATACAAACATTGGGATTACTTGTTCTATTTCTCTGAAAACTGCTATTGGTATTTTGATAGGGATTGCATTAATTGTGTTACATTTCTTTGGGTACTATAGACATTTTAACAATATTTGTTTTTCTAGTCCATGATCACAGAATGTGTTTCCATTTCTTTGTGTCAATTTCTTTCATGAGTATTTTATAGTATATTTTCAGAGTACGTCTTCCACCTTTTTGGGTAGGTTCTTTTCTAGGCATCTTATTTTGGGTGCAATGGTAAATGTGATTGTTTCCTTAATTTGCCTTTCTGCTGCTTCATTGTTGGTGTATACAAATGCACTGGATTTCTGCCACTGATTTTGTATCCTGTGACTTTACTGAATTCATTTATCAGTTCTAATAGTCTTTTTAAATTCAATTAGCCAACACATAGCAGTACAGCATTAGTTCTAATAGTTTTTATGGCAAAATCTTTTGGCTTTTCTTATATATAGGATTATGTCACCTGCAAATAGTGAAATTTTTACTTTTTCCTTACCAATTTGGATGCCTTTTATTCATTTTTCTTGTCTGATTGTTGTAGCTAGGACTTCTAGTACTCTGCTGAATAAAAGTAGTGAGGGTGGAGGGGGGAAAGTGGTCAGAGTGGACCTCCTTGTCTTGCTCCTGAACTTAGTGGATAAGCTCTCGGGTTTTTCCCATTTAAGATGATGTTAGCTATGGATTTTTCATATAAGGCCTTTAATATGTTGAGATATGTTCCCTCTAAATCTGCTTTGTTGTGGGCTTTTATCATGAATGGATATTGTACCTTATCAAATGTTTTTTTCTGCATCTATTTAAATAATCATATGGTTCTTATCTTCTTATTAATGTGATTTATCACACTGATTGATTTGCAGTATTAAACCACCCCTTGCTTCATGGGAATAAATCCCACCTGATTTTTTTTTTTTTTTTTTTTTTTTAGTATATTGTTGAATTCAGTTTGCTAGGATTTTTTCATCTATGTTAATCAGGGATATCAGCCTATAGTTCTCTTTTTTGTGGTGCCTTTGCTTTTGGTATCAGGGTAATGCTGGCCTCATAGAATGAATTTGGAAGTTTTCCTGCCTTTTCTACTTTTTGGAACAGTTTGAGAATAGGTATTAACTTTTCCTGAAATGCTTGGTACAATTCACTGTGAAAGCTTGTGGACCTGGGCTTTTGTTTGTCGGGAGTTTTTGATTACTGATTCAATTTTCTGGCTGGTAATTGGTCTCTCAAATTTTCTGTTTGTTCCTGCTTCAGTTTTTGTAGTTTACAAGCCTCTAGGAATTTATCCATTTTTTTCTACATTGTTCAATTTTTGGCATATAATTTTTCATAATTTTCTCTTACAATCCTTTGTACTTCTGGGGTGTCAGTTGTTCTTTCTCATCTTTTGTTTCTAATTTTGTTTGAGTAATCTTTTTTTTCTTTTGATGAGTCTAACTAGATGTTTATCAATTTTGTTGATCTTTTCAAAGAACCAGCTTCTGGTTTCATTTTTTTACTTTCTAGATCACGTATTTCCACTCTAAACATTATGATTTCCTTCCTTCTGCTAGTATCGGATTGTGTTTATTCTTCTTTTTCTAGCTCCTTTAGGTTGTAAGTTTGGGTTATTTCTTTGAGATTTTTCTTACTTCTTGAGGTAGGTTTGTATTTTCATAAACTTTCCTCTTAGAATAATTTTTGCTGCATCCCAAGGGTTTGGGGGTGTTGTGTTTTCATTTTTGTTAGTTTCCATGTACTTCTTGATTTCTTCTCTGATTTCTTGGTTAAACCATTCACTGTTTAGTAGCATGTTATTTAACCTCCATGTGTTTGTGATCTTTCCAGATTTTTACTTGTGGTTGACTTCTAGTTTTATAGCATTGTGGTCAAAAAAGATGCATGGTATGATTTTGATCTTTTTGAATTTGTTGAGGCTTGTTTTGTGAGCTAGTATGTGATCTATTCTGGAGAATGTTCCATGTGCACTTGAAAAGAATGTATATTCTGCTGTGTTAGAATGGAACGTTCTGAATGTATCTATGAGATTTGTCTGGTCTAGTGCATCATTCAAATCCATTATTTGCTTGTTTTCGGTTTGGTTAATCTGTCCATTGATACAAATGGGGTGTTAACATTCCTCAGTATTACTGTATTATTAGCGATTAGCTCCTTTATGTTTGTTGTTATTTTATGTATTTGGGTGGTCCTATGGTGGGTGCATGTATATTTACAATTGTTATATCTTCTTGTTGGATTGTCCCCTTTATTATTAGAGAGTGCTCCTCTTTGTCTCTTTTTACTTTGTTTTGAAGTGTATTTTGTCTGATATAAGTATGGCTACCCTGGCTTTCTTTTGACATACAGTTTGCATGACGGATGTTTCTCCGTCCCCTCACTTTCAATCTACAGGTGTCTTTAGGACTAAAATGAGTCTCTTGTAGGCAGCATATAGATGGGTCTTCTTTCCTTATCCATTCCATCACCCTGTGCCTTTTGATTGGAGCATTAATCCATTTATAATCAAAGTAATTATTGATATATATATATATATGTATTTATTGCCATTGTGTATTTGCTTTGTGGTTGGTTTTGTAGATTGTCTCTGTTTTTTTTTTTCTTCCCTTGCTCTCTTTTCTCGCAATGAGTTGCTTTCTTTAGTGATATATTTAGATTCCCTTCTCTTTTTTTTGTGTATCTATTATTGCTTTTTGATTTTTTATTTGTGGTTATCATTAGGATTATATATGACATCTTCTACATATAGCAGTCTATATATTAAGGTGATGGTTGTTTAGTTTGAACACATTCTTTACTCCTCTCCTCCCCCACATTGTAAGTTATGGTGTCCTACTTTACATCTTTGCATTTTGTGAGCCTTTGATTTTTTAAAATTTATTTTTTATTTATTTTCAGCATAACAGTATTCATTGTTTTTGCACCACACCCAGTGCTCCATGCAATCCGTGTCCTCTCGAATACCCACCACCTGGTTCCCCCAGCCTCCCACCCCCCGCCCCTTCAAACCCCTCAGATTGTTTTTCAGAGTCCATAGTCTCTCATGGTTCACCTCCCCTTCCAATTTCCCCCAACTCCTTTCTCCTAACTCCCCATGTCCACCATGCTATTTGTTATGCTCCACAAATAAGTGAAACCATATGATAATTGACTCTCTCTGCTTGACTTATTTCACTCAGCATTTTTTACAGATATACTCATTTTTATTGCTTTTGTGCTTCCTACTTTTCTTACTCTTACTTATGGTCTCTCCTTTCCACTCAGTGAGTCTCCTTTAACATTTCTTTAAAGCTGGTTTAGTGGGCATGAACTCCTTAGCTTTGGTTTGTCTGGGAGACTCTTTCTTTCTCTCAAATGACAACTTTGCTGGATAGAGAATTTTGGGCTGAAGATTTTTGCATATATTATGCCACTCCCTTCTGGCATGCTAAGTTTCTGTTCAAAAATCTGGTAGCCTATGGGTTTTCCCTTGTAAGTTACTTCTTTTCCCTTGCTTCTTTAAAATTCTTTATCACTACTTTTTTTGTCTTAACTACTAGGGTCTTGGTGTGGTTCTCCTTGGGTTGATTTTGTTGGGGGATCTCTCTGCCTCCTGGTCTCGGTATCTGTTTGTTTCCCCAGATGAGGGACATTTTTAACTATTATATCTTCGAATAAATTTTCTTCACCCTTTTCTCTCTTTTCTTTTTTTGTGGTACCTGTTATTAAGTTTGATGAAGTTTCTGAGTTCCCTACATCTATTTTTGTATTGTATAATTTTTTTCTCCCACCTGCTCAGCTTGATTACTTTCCATGACTCTGTCCTCCAGGCCACTAAGTCATTCTTCTGCTTTCTCTAGCCTGTATTTATTCCATCTCGCATATTTTTAGTTTCATTTATTGTGTCCTTCACTTCTGATTGGTTCTCTTTGTTATCTCATTATTAAGGGTCTCACAGATGTCCTCCACTCTTAAGTCCAGTGAGTATCTTTATGACCATTAGTTCAAATTCTCAATCAGGCATACTACCTATCTCTGTTTCACTTAGGTCTCTTTCTGTGGTTTAGTCCTGCTTTTTCATACTCCCCTGTTTCCTAATTTTGTCTACCTCTTTATGTCTATTTTTCTGTGTTGGGAAAGTCAGCTATGTCTCTTGGTCTTGAAAGCAGTGGGCAGGGCGAGCACTTTTAACAAGGTAGCCCTGGTCCTTTGCCAGAGGGAATATGACTCCTCTGCTAAGACTTGGGCCAGCTGGGGCCAATCCACAAAGCATGCACAGGCAGGGCACACGGTACTCACAAGTTGTGGGCACTGGTTCTTTTCCAATGGGCATAAGCCATGCTGCTGAGACCAGGGTGCCTGGGGCTGTTATAATATGTGCATGGGTGGGGCATACAGTTTTAACTAGGTGCATGTGTCCTCTGCGGGAGGTGACCAGCTGCCACCATTGCTGCCAAGACTGAGGCCCTGCAAAGCACACATCTAGAAGACATGGTGTTGACAAGATTTACAGGGTCTTCTCAGGCAGGAACCCCATAGCATCAGGACTCAGGCAGACATGACTGAAAAGGGCTGATCTACCAAAGCACAGGGGAGCAGGACTTGGTGTAAGCAAGTTAAGTAGTTCATGTGGGTGCTGTGCTGGTTCCCACAGGTGGCCATGTGTTTATGCTGGGGGTGGGGGGTAATGGCACCTGCCAACCCCTTTGTTCCTGGAGGGATCTCCCTGCGAGCCCCACCTCGCTGGGATGTGCTCTGAGATGAGTAAATAACACTCCAACCCATAAGCGCCTGGCATTTTCAGACTGCTGCTTCCAGGCAGGATCTCTGTGGGCTGTCTGTTGTGCTGTCTGTTTGAGCCTGGGGACTCAGTTTCCTAATGCCCTCCAGGCCTCCCCAGCACCAAGCCTGCTGATTTTTTAAAATTCCAGGCTTAAAGTCCCCCAGTTGTAAGAACTCAGAAAATTCAGTTTGGTTTCACAGCCAGATGCTATGGGGATTCATCTTCCCCCTGACTATCCTGTTGGGATAATTAGTTTCTCTCCCCTCTCTTCACCCACAGCTCCCTCCCAGGGTTGACCTATGAATCCCTTTAGTTGCACCCTTCCTACCCTCTTCCTGTGACCTCTTCTCTACATTTAGTTATGGAGTTTGTTCTGCCAGTCTTCAGGTTGTTTCCTGCATTATGTGCACGGATAGGAGCATTAGCTTGTTGTATTCCCGGATGAAGTGAGCTTAGGGTTCTCCTCTTACACCATCTTCCCCAGAAGTCCTTCCTGAGCTCTGTTTCTCACGCCTGCCCTGAGACTTTGCCATCCATCCATTCTACTGTCCTTTGTAGATATTCTTCTAAACTCCTATCCTTCCTCCCTAGAAACAGACTCCAAAGCAACAATCCTAAGTTCACCCACTACAATAGCAACAGCATTTTTCACCCTGTGGGGCTGTTGAGAGGCAGAATTGAGAAAGATGTGTTTTGACCACCAGCCATGTGCCTTTTGCTCTCAGCCCCTTGCTCTGTACCTGCCACCTCGCCCTCAATCTCTCTTCCTTAGCTGGCCAATTATGGGTTTTTTTTTTTAATATTTTTATTTATTTGACAGAGAGAGTGGTCTCAAGTAGGCAGAGAGGCAGAGAGAGAGAGAGGGAAGCAGGCTCCCTGCTGATCAGAGAGCCCGATGCAGGACTCGATCCCAGGACCCTGAGATCATGACCTGAGCTGAAGGCAGAGGCTTAACCCACTGAGCCACTCAGGTGCCCCAATTTATAGAATTTAAAGGAATTTTATATCAGGGTACCTGGGTCAGTTAAGCATCTGCCTTAGGCTCAGGTCATGATCCCAGGGTCCTGGAATTGAGCCCCACGTTGGGCTCTCTGCTCAGTAGGGAGTCTGCTTCTTCCTCTTCTTCTGCCATGCTGTTCCTCCTACTTGTGCCTACTCTCTCTGTGTCAAATAAATAAATTTTAGAAATAAAGGAATTTTATAATCACTGATCTAAATTTTGAAACCAGTATAAGTGACTTTCATATTTTTCCCTTATAAATACTAATTCAGCTTTACCTCTAAGTGGCCCAGGACTGATTTCTCCTACTATGAACCTTAATAAGTATAGTCTTCCATTTCTGAAGCTGTGATATTACTTGGCCTTTCCATTCTATGAAAGTATCGTTTAATTAACAAAAGGCATAACTAAGGTACACTGAAATGTGCTTTTGAATGGTTTATTCCAAAAGTAGGCCCATATGCTAGTTTTCATTCAACTCATCAGAGCACATTTATTCCAGTGACTAACAGGCTTTCTGATTCCATCAGCAAGAAAATGACGTTCAACAGTGAGGCTACTCCACATTTGTTATATCTCACATGTGAATTTGCACTCCCAAAGGACATCTTTTCACGGCCCAAACAGCTATGGAGAGCACTAGGTGGAGTAATGTACGGCATCTGTTCCAGGGCTAGCCACACACGCTTAGTTTAACTTGGTCTGACAATAAATAGCAAAGGCCCCTCTGCTTTTCTGGCAGAAGTGCGGGCATTTCTAAATCAGATGTAGCAAATGGACTGGCTCCCCCTCCCAGATATGATCAGCAGCACTCGCCATGTGTGTCGGCAGTGGTGAAGCCTTCCCTTCGAGGTGGCAACACTGTCCCTCTCAGACTGTTGGGGAAGAAAGGGGGGTGGGTGCCAGGACATGAAGTGGGAAAAGGCCACTGATCCAGACTCTAGACTAGAGGACTGGAACCTATTCTTGGAGGAAAGCCACTTCAAAATGTTTTCAACTAGTTAAAAAAAAAAAAAAAATGCCAGAGTTGCATTGAGTGTGCCTGTAAGCTCAGGTCAGCTGTGTTCTCATGGTCTCAGAGGCAAGTGGGCCTTCTTGAACCCCTGCCATTTTCCAGGGCCTTAAGAAACCACAGGTCTCCTAGGGAAGATGGCAGAGTAGGGGGATCCTGAGATCACCCTGTTCCACATTTTTTTTTTCATTTTTAAGATTTTATTTATTTATTTGACAGAAAGCACAGGTAGGCAGAGAGGCAGGCAGGGAGAGAAGAGGAAGCAGGCTCTCCACCAAGGAGAGAACCCGATGTGGGGCTCGATCCCAGGACCCTGGGATCATGACCTGAGCCGAAGGCAGAGGCTGTAACCCACTGAGCCACCCAGGCGCCCCATGTTCCCACACTTTCAACTAGGTATCTTCCACATCCCAAATCAACAAATCAGACAGTGATCCAAAGATTGGCAGAGCTTCACACCTAAATATAGACAAGAAACTGCATCTGAAAAGTTAGGAAGGTCAGAAAGGCAAAGGAGTGTGGCCCTCAGGATCGAGGGAGCTGCATGTGTGGAGCAAAGAAATGAGCCTTTGCACTAGGGAACTCACCCACGGAAGACTAATCTCCATTACATTTGGCTTTAAAAACCAGAGGGGTCTGGGTCGCCTGGGTGGCTCCATTGGTTAAGCATCTGACTCTTGATTTCAGCTCAGATCATGACTTCATGGTCCTGAGATCATAAAATACGTGTGTGTGTGTGTGTGTGTGTGTGTGTGTGTGTGTGTGTATGTGTGTGTTTAAAAATAAAAACCAGAGAGGCTGAATTCTTTGAGCTTTAAAAGTCAGCTGACTGAGCCCTAGACAAGCCAGGAGGGCAAGTGAAAGCTGGGTCACCACCCTTAAAGAGACAGCAGCCTGCCCAGAAAGGCAAGTTAAAGTGACAGTTTATACAAGACCAGGGCAAATGGGAAACAGGTCTGTTCATACTGATTTTGGAGTGTACTGTGGGACTTCTCTGAAAGTGAGGGACCTGACAGGCACCATGTGCTGCCCCCGCCCGCCCCCCCCACCCCCCAGCATAAACACAGAGCCACCTGTGAGAAGCAGGGCTACAGAGACAGTTCTGCCTGACCTGCTGCTCGTGCGCCACACCCCAGAGTTCTCCTGAGGACTCACCAAATCCAAACCTGCTGGCCTCTCTGCCCTAGACAAATTTTGTTAAAGCTGCACCTGTGTCCTAACCAACCGATAGATGCACAGCAGCCTCAGTGGGCCAGGCACATCACTGTGTCCCCAGCTGCCACTCTGTGCCATAACCAGCCACCGTTGCATGCCATGTCCTGCTGCACACCCACAACCACTATCCATGCATCAGGCCCAGCCGCTACCAGCCACCTTCATGCACCACTCCCAGCCTGACACACCCAGAAACCCTGGCACATGGGCCCTCCTGGCCCCAGCATGCACCCCCAAGCTGCCACAGCATTTCAGGAGATCCAGCATATGACTGGTGGCCCAGCAAAAATTTTGCTATTACCACTGGCCCACTCCCAAGTTCCCCAGCAGCACGCCCCCTTGGAGCTAACACCAGAGAATAAGAATAGACCAGAACAAGGAGAGAGTCAGCACAGACAACTGCACTAAAAGGAAAGGTGACTCAGAACAGCGGGGTACAAGCAACAAATATAGGAAAGTCTGCTTAAGTGCCAGGTTCTGGTGGAAAGGGGACATTGCACTGCAGGGCATTCCAGGACCTCTTCTTCATAATATCACTACTTCTAAGAACAGAAGACACAGCTGACTTTCTTAACAAGGAGAAACAGACACAAAGAGGCAGACAAAATGAGGAGACACAGAAATTTATCCCAAATGAAAGAACAGGGCAAGGCCACAGCCAGAGATCTAAGCAAAACAGATATAAGAAACATGCCTGATAGAAAATTTAAAGTGATGATCAAAAGGATACTCACTGGACTTGAGAAAAGAAGGGAGGACATCACTGGAATATTTAACAAAAGGTAAGGAGTAACCTAACAGAGATAAAGGACTAAATAAATGGAATGAGAAACATGTTCGATGGAATAAATATAAGGATAGAAGAAGCAGAGAAATGAATTACTGACTTAGAAGACAGATTATTGGAAAATAATCAAACTGAACAAAAGAGAAAAAAAAAGAGTTATGCAAAAGGTGAAAACTTAGTGAGCTGACTCCATCAAACATGATAACATTCAGAAGAGAGAATGGGGAGCGGAAAATTTATTTGAAGTAATCGCTGGAAACTTCCCCAGTCTGGGTAAGGAAACAGATATCCAGATCTGGAGGTACAGAGAACTCCCATTAAAATTAACAAAAGCAGATGCACACCAAGATGTATTATGATTTAAATAGCAAAAATACGGTAACGAAGGAAAAATATTACAAATAAAGCAAAAAAAGACAGTTACATACAAAGAAAAACCCAAAAGGCCATCAGCAGTTTTTTCAGCAGAAACTCTGCAAGCATGAAAGCAGTGGCATGATAAATTCGAAGTGCTGAATGGGAAGAGCCTACAACAAAGAATATTCTATCCAGCAAGGCTATCATTCAGAATAGAAGAGATAGTTTCCAAGACAAACAAAACTAAAAGAGATCATGACCATTAAAGAAGCTCTACAAGAAATGTTAAAGGGGACTCTTTGAGTGGAAAGGAGAGAACAAAAGTCACAGGCTAAAGGTAGGAAACACAAAAGTGGTGAAAAATGAAAATTCCTGTCAAAAATCAGTCAAGGGACTCACAAATAAAAGAATGTAAAATATGACAACATACATCTACAATGTGGGGAGGAGTAAAGAATGGGTTCAAACTTAAATGACCATCAATTTATATAAATTTCTATATGTAGAAGAGGTTATAAACAAGACTCATGGTAACCAAAAATCAAAAGTCAGTAACAAACATGCAAAAATAAAGAGAAAGGAACCCAAGTATGTCACTAAAGAAAATCACACCACATGATAGAAAGACAAGATCAGAGAAAATCTTCAGCAACAACCACAAAACAAGTAATAAAATGACAATAAATACATATCTATCAGTAGTTATTTTGGATATGAATATACTAAATGCTCCAATCAAAAGACACAAGGTGTCAGAAAGGTACAAAAAAGACAACCCATCCATATGCTGCCTGCAAGAGACTCCCTTTAATCCTAAAGGTACCTGCAGATTCAAAGTGAGGGGATGGAGGAACATCTATCATGCAAATGGATGTCAAAGAAAAGCCAGGATAGCCATACTTATTTTGGACAATATAGGCATTAAACAAAAACTATAACAAGAGACAAAGAAAGACACTATATAATAAGAATAAAATGGAGACAATCTAACAAGAAGATATAACAATTATATATGCACCCAACATGATACAACCCAAATACATAAAACAACTAATAACAAACATAGAGGAATTGATAACATTACAGTAATAGGGAGGGACTTTAACACCCTGCTTACATCAAAGGACAGATCATCCAAACAGAAAGTGAATAAGGAAACAGTGGGTTTGAATAATACACTAGGCCAGATATATCTAACAGATATTTACAGTATTCCATTCTAAAACAACAGAATACACACCCTTTTCGAGTGCACATGGAACATTCTCCAGAATAGATCACATACTGGCCCACATAACAAGCCTCAACAAATCAAGCATCTTTTCTGACCACAATGCTGTAAAACTAGAAATCAACCACAAGTAAAAATCTGGAAAGACCACAAATACATGGAGGTTAAACAACATGCTACTAAACAATGAATGGTTTAACCAAGAAATCAAAGAAGCAATCAAAAGGTACATGGAAAATAGCCATCAGGGAGATTCACATTAAAACCACATTGAGATACCACCTTACACCAGTTAGAATGGCCAAAATTAGCAAGACAGGAAACAACATGTGTTGGAGAGCATGGGGAGAAAGGGGAACCCTCTTACACTGTTGGTGGGAATGCAAGTTGGTGCAGCCTCTTTGGAGAACAGTGTGGAGATTCCTCAAGAAATTAAAAATAGAACTTCCCTATGACCCTGCCATTGCACTACTGGGTATTTACCCCAAAGATACAGACGTAGTGAAAAGAAGGGCCATCTGTACCCCAATGTTTATAGCAGCAATGGCCACGGTCGCCAAACTGTGGAAAGAACCAAGATGCCCTTCAACGGACGAATGGATAAGGAAGATGTGGTCCATATACACTATGGAGTATTATGCCTCCATCAGAAATGATGAATACCCACCCTTTGTAGCAACATGGACGGGACTGGAAGAGATTATGCTGAGTGAAATAAGTCATGTAGAGAGAGTCAAGTATCATAGGGTTTCACTTATTTGTGGAGCATAACAAATAGCATGGAGGACATGGGGAATTAGAGAGGAGAAGGGAGTTGGAGGAAATTGGAGGGGAGGTGAACCATGAGAGACTATGGACTCTGAAAAACAATCTGAGGGTTTTGAAGGGGCGGGGGGTGGGAGGTCTGGGTACCAGGTGGTGGGTATTATAGAGCGCACAGATTGCATGGAGCACTGGATGTGGTGCAAAAATAATGAATACTGTTATGCTGAAAATAAATAAAAAATAAATTAAAAAAATTTTTTTAAAGTACATGGAAACTAACAAAAATGAAAACATAATGGTCCAAAACTTTTGGAATGCAGCAAATGCTGTTCTAAGAGGGAAGTTTATAGCAATACAGGCCTATCTAAAGAAGCAAGAAAAACCCCAAATAAACAACCTAGCCTCATCCATAAAGGAGCTAGAAAAAGAACAACAAAACCCGAACACCAGCAGAAGGATGGAAATAATAAAGATTAGAGCAGAAATACATGTTACTGAAGCTAAAACAAAACAAAACAAAAAACAACAAATCAATGAAACCAGGAGCTGATTCTTTTTTAAAAAATCAATAAAATTGATAAAGTTTGTCAATGGGAAAAGAAGGACCCAAATAAATAAAATCACTAATGAGAGGAGAAATAACCAACACCACAGAAATACAATCAGAAGAGAGTATTTAAAAAAAAAAAACTATATACCAATGAATTGAACAACCTAAAATAAATGGATAGATTTCTAGAAACATATAAACTACCAAAACTGAAGCAGAAAAAATAAAAAATTTAAATAAGACAATAACCAGCAAAGAAATTAAATCAGAATCAAAATGCTTCCAACAAACAAAAGCCAGGACCAGATACCTTCACAGGAGAATTCTACCAAACATTTAAAGAAGACTTAATACCTATTCTTTTTAAACTAATACCAAAAAATGGAAAAGGAAGGAAAACTTCCAACTTCATTCTATGAGGCAGCATTACCCTGATACCAAAACCATGCAGAGGCATCACAAAAAAGAACTACAGAGCAATATATCTGATAAATATAGAGGCACAAATCCTGAACAAAATACTAGCAAACTGAATCTAACAATACATTAAAAAACATCATTCACCACAATCAAGTGGGATTTATTCCTGGGTTGCAAGGGTAATTCAATATTCACAAATCAACTGATGTGATGTATCAATAAGGGAAAGAATGAGAGCCATACAATCACTTCAATAGACTCAGAAAAAGCATTTGATAAAGTACCATTCATAATAACCCTCAGCAAAGCAGACTAAGAAGGAAGATACTTCAACATAGTAAAGGCCTTATGTGAAAAACCCATAGCTGACATCATACTCAATGGAGAAAAACTGAGAGCTTTTCTCCTAAAGTCAAGAACAATATAAGAATGTCCACTCTCACCACTTTTATTCAACATAATACTGGAAGTCCTAGCCACAACAATCAGACAACCAAAGAAGTGAAAGTCATCCAGATCAGTAAGGAAGAAGAAAAACTTTTACCATTTGCAGGTGCCATGATACTATATAGAGAACACCCAAAAGACTCCACCAAATATATGCTAGAACTAATAAACAAATTCATCAAGGTCACAGGATATGAAATCAATGGACAGAAATCTGTTACATTTCTATACACCAATAATGATGCAGCATAAAGATGAATTAAGAAAACAATCCCATTTACAATTGCACCCAATATAACAAAGTACATAGAAATGAACCTAACCAAAGAGGTGAAAGACCTATCATCTGAAAACCATAAAACACTCATGAAAGAAACTGAAGATGACACAAAGGAGTAGAAAGATGTTCTGTGCTCTTGGACTGGAATAACACATTTTGTTGAAATTTCTATACTACCCAAGGCAATGTACACATCTAATGCAACCCCTATCAAAATACCACAGCAATTTTCACAGAACTAGAACAAACAATCCTAAAATTTGTAGGGAACCACAAAAGACCCCACCGCAATAGCCAAAGCGATCTTGTAAAAGCAAAGCAAAGCTGAGGGCATCACAACCCCAGACTTCAAGCTCTGTTACAAAGCTGTAATAATCAAAACAGTATGGTACTGGTACAAAACTGGACACATGGATCATTAGAACAGAACAGAAAATCCAGATATAAGCCCACAACATCTGGTCAATTAATCTTCAACAAAGCAGGAAAAAATATCCAGGGGCAAAAAAGACACTCTCTTCAACAAATGGTGCTGGGAAAATTGGAGAGCCACATGCAAAACAACGAAACTAGACCACTTTCTTACACCATAGACAAAATCAACTTCAAGTTTGATGAAAGACTTAAATGAGAGACCTGAAGCCACAAAATCCTAGGAAAGAACATAGGCAGTAACTTCTTTGACATCAGTTATAACAACTTCTTTCTGGATATGTCTCCTGAGACAAAGGAAACAAAAGCAAAAAGAAACTACTAGGACTATGTCAAAATAAAAACCTTCTGAAAAGTGCAGGAAACATTCAACAAAACTGAAACGCGGCCTATGGAATGGGACAAGACACTTGCAAATGACTCGTCCGATAAAGGTTTAGTATACAAAATGTATAAAGAACTTATAAAACCCAACCCCACAAAAAACAATAATCCAATTAAAAAATGGGCATAAGACATGAGAAGACATTTCTCCAAAGACATACAGATGGCCAATAGACACATGAAAAGATGCTCATCATCACTCATCATCCAGGAAATGTGAATCAATCTGCCATGACATATCACCTCGTACCGGTCAGAATGGCTAAAACCAAGAACACAAGATACAACAGGAGTTGACAAGGATATAGAGAAAGGGGAACCCTTTTGCACTGTTGGAGGGAAGGCAAACTGGTGTAGCCACTGTAGAAAACATATGGAAGTTCCTCAAAAAGTTAAAAATAGAACAGCCCTACAATCTAGCAATCGCACTACTGGGTACTTACCCCAAGAATACAAAAGCTCTAATTCCAAAGGATACATGCACCCATACATTTATAGCAGCAGTATCTACAATATCCAAGATAATGGAGGCAGCCCAAGTGTCCATCAAATGATGAATGGATGAAGAATATGTGGTGTAGACATGCAATGGAATATTATTTAGCCATGAAAAAGGTATTAAACCTTGCCATTTACAATGACATGGATGGAGCTAGAGAGTATTATGCTATGTAGAATAAGCTAGTGAAAAAAGACAAATACCAAATGATTTTACTCATATATGGAATTTAAGGAGAAAAATAGGCAAAGGGAAAAAAATAAGGAAAGGAGAGAGGCAAATCACGAAACAGACTCTTAACTATGGAGAACTGATGGTCCCAGAGGGAAAGGGGGCAGAGGGATGTCTGAAATGGGGGGCAAGAATTAAGGAGGCCACATGTGATGAGCATTGGGTGATGTGTGGAAGTGCTGAATCATTATATTATACACCTGAGACTAATATAACACTATGTTAACTAACTGGAATTTAAAAAAAGAAAGAAAAGAGAAACCATAACCCTCCCTTCCCAAGATTTCTGTAAATCACAGGTGCTTCTGTGCTCACAGTCAAGCTCCTCAGTTCACCTATGTGGCCTCTGCTTCCTTTCTGTGTCGCGTAGGTAGCAAAGCTCACTTCCTCGCTGCTTCCCACGAGACACCACCATGTGCATTGAGCCTTGACCATGTTATTATAAATTTACTGAATATTACTGCTAATAATCACATTGATTTAGTGTTCACTAAAGATCAAGTAACACATTAAGATTCCCAACCACTCATAACCCAGAGAAGCTATAAGATTTGGCCGAGTCCATTTGCGATGACGTGGATGGAACTAGAGGGTATTATGCTGAGCAAAATAAGTCAATTGGGGAAAGACAATTATCATATGATCCCCCTGATATGAGGAAGTGGAGATGCAACGTTGGGGGTTTGGGGGGCAGGAAAAGAATAAATGAAACAAGATGGGATCGGGAGGGAGACAAACCATAAAAGACTCTTAATGTCACAAAACAAACTGAGGGGGGCCGGGGGTAGGGAGTTAGGGAGAGGGTGGTGGGGTTATGGACATTGGGGAGGGTATGTGTTATGGTGAGTGCTGTGAAGTATGTAAACTTGGCGATTCACAGACCTGTAAACCTGGGGCTAATAATACATTATATGTTTATAAAATAATTTAAAAATTTAAATTAAAAAAAAAAAGATTTGGCCAAGTCACTCTGCTGAAAGGCACCGGGGCTGGGATCTGAACCCAGGGTGCTTCAAGCGGGAGCCCCACTACATTTAGCTACTCTACGGACACAGCACCCACCCAGTACTTGGGCACCAGGACAGCCGTGAGCTAAACCACAGAGGATATTTCTTATTGGTGAGAATCATCTCTGAGCCCTGAAGGATAACTGGGAACAGAACACTGGCTTTTCCCATCTTTCTCCTGTTTCCCATACCTGGACTATGTAGCACATCCATGGCTGTGGGGGGACCTGATGATGCTTGGCGGTGCAAACAGCCCATCTGCCCATATATCACTGGGCTGCATGTGACTGTGCTGCTGCCGCTGCTGCTGGTCCAATCTCATGAATCAGAGAATTCAAGTGAGAGGATGGCTCTGATTTAGGATTTAGAAGGACTCTGCACCCTTCCCCAGCCCTCTGGACATCACGGGAGAGTGACCTGGAAAATCAAATGCAGAAAAGTGTCCGGAAATATAGGAGTCTTGTTTGAGGCATAGTAGAACCTATTAGCTTGAGAAATTGGTCTGGAAATCTTATTAAAAGAGACAAATCATTCCGCCTTCTCTCTGGACTGAAAATATTGGGGGTAATAGACTTTTTCCCTGATGCCTGTGACCCACGTACCTCATGTCAGGATCACAGCCAACCTCTGGCAAAGCTCAATTCAACGCAGGTGATAAAGGCTATTATTTTTTTAATGGGCAGTTCTGATTAATTCTGATTTCTTTGGCACACCACCGACTAATCTCTACCAGTCCTTCATTACTGGGAAGGTTGCAAGCCAGATGAGCCAATGGCAAAGAGAAATGAAGTTCAGATTGTGGGTTTGTCGTTATTGCACAGCTCAGCCGATAACTGTCCAGCACCCCCACCACACACCGACCCAGCTCCTTTCTCAATGTGCTCAATTAACCCATGATGGACATGGGGAAGCAAGGCACCCCTGCATTAGGAAACCTAGCCTTGCACATCTTTGCTATTTAAGAGGAATGATTAGAAGAATCCTTCTGATGTATATGTTAGCTACTACCATCATGGCGGTCATGTGTGCTGGACACTGATAGGTTCCAGAATAATGTGAATTACTGGAATTCAGCGGATCCTTATTCCGTGCCTGGCACTGGACGAAGGGTTTCTTCACATGTACCATCTCCTTTATCCTTAGAACAACTCTGTAGGTCAAGGGCTGGCAAACTTTTCTCTGTAAAGGACCAGACAGGAAATATTTTCGGTTTTGTGGGCAACTTTGGGTTATGCGGGGTATTCTCAGTTACTCGAATCTGCCATTGTAGTTTGAAAGCAGCCACAGACAATACATAAATTAAACTGTGGCTGTATTTCAGTCAAACTGTATTTGCAAAATCAGCCAACGGGTCAGGCTTACCCTGTAAGCCATCATGTGAACTTGTTATTCCAGAGCTGGAATTTGGGTTCTTTTCTCTCTCCTATATCCTCCTTTCCCCACTGCTCTTCCACTCTGGTTCTGGTTCTAGAGGAAGGCTGGAATTAAAGATGTTTTTGCATGTGACTGTCCAGGGAGAGTTGGCTGTGCTCTCTCAACAAGAGGGAGAAAGATCATTTTTGTGAAGATCCTGCATCCAGGGAACCACCATGGCCAAGGGTCACCCATCAGTCTAGCTCCTTTCTGCAAGCTCAGATGAAAGACTTGATCCCAAGCTGCATTCAGGAGCCTTAGTGGGTCTTCCTGAGTCTCAGGTACATTTTGCAGTAACTTCCCAATGGTCGAACAGATGGCCTCTTTGTCCACACCAGGGCGGTCCCCAGCAAACCCGCAGCTGCAGTCTTAGCTCCCCTGTGTGCCCCAACTCTGGGGCCTATAGACCTGCACAGGGTCCATCTCCGTGCCCCCTTCAAAACAGGGGATTTGCAGAAGCGTGCTTTGCCCCTCTCTGAGCCACAACCCGTGCCACCTACCTGAATATTCTTTCCCCAACTGAAGTCATCTAATGGCTCGAACATATACAGGGGAATAAATTACTCTCTCCTTGATGGCAGTATAAATGTGGGAAACAAATTAGGATCTTAAGCCAGGGTTTCTCTTTGCTCTATTTCTCTTTTGGGGCTGGACTGCTCTCTGAGAAGTATGCCCTGTAGGATGGCTGTTAGCATCCTGGCCTCTACGTGCTGGAGGCCCACAGCATCCACCAGGTGTGACTTTCAGAAATGTCTCCTGACGTTGCCAAATGTCCCCTGGCTGGCAAAACCACCTCTGGCTGAAAACCACTGTCTTTGGCCAGAGGGCAACCATTGCCTTTTGCTCTCAAGGATAAGTCCTAAATCCAATTCCAGAAAAATAGGAAAGATCACAGGCAGGATCTCTCAGCACCATGTCAACTGAGCTTCCATGAGAGAAAACAGGCCTGGACCACAGCAAGCGAGCAGCAGAGCCGGGATAGGGACCCAAACCAGTCTGATGCCACGGCCTGTGTGTTTAAGCTACTGAGGATCTAACGATAAGAGGGACACTGGGAAGGTTTTTCCAGAATGGGGAAGTTTGCTTTGCTTTGCGTTGAAATAGAGACTGTACTTGTTCCAATCCTGCCAGCATTTCAAGGGAGGTATTATTCCCCCTTGCTTTATAGAGGAGGAAACTGAGGCCCAGCGACCCTAACAAATGGTTTGGAATCAGCAGAGCAAATATTTTATAAGTGCAATGTTTCTGTGTCTAGAGCTTTGACTTTTCAACAACAGACATGGGTGGCTGCTCCCCAAAGGGAGCGGGGTCAACTTCTCCCCCTACTACTGTTCCTTCCTAGCCAGCATGTTCTGCAGGCAGTAAGAAGGGGCCTGGTGATTAATGAGCCCGGCGGCCCCCATGCCTCCCTCAGCCTCTCTCTTTCTCTCTCTGACCTCTCTCCTGCCCCAGCTCTGTATGCAGTACTGGCCTGAGAAGACGTCCGGGTGCTACGGGCCCATCCAGGTGGAGTTCGTGTCCGCAGACATTGACGAGGACATCATCCACAGAATATTCCGCATCTGTAACATGGCCCGGGTAAGGGTCCAGCCAGGAGGCTGTGCTGTGCTCTCCGGATCATCCCGTCCTCAGGGAAACGATGCCTCTGCTGACTGTGGCTTCAGACCCAGCAGTGGCTCTGACACTCAGAGACCCACGGGGAGGCCTCCAGCTGGTCATCTGCCTCTTCCCTGACACACGGGCTGCCTTGTGGTCAAAACTTCTCAGAATTCGGTGCTTCCCCACTGCTGTCCTGTTTTGGCAGGAGTTGACAGGGTCTTTGATCGGATCCAGGAAGCTTTGGGCTAGACTCTGAGAACACCAAGGTGGAAGATGATTAGTTGCTTCCAGGGGGACTTTACCAGCTGGGTGGAGGAGTATTGAGTGGGCGGAGCAGATCGGACGTCTGTGAAATGGCTGAAGATGGCTTCGGTCTTTACCATTTACTGGGCTTCCCAGGGTCCCAGAACTCCGTCTCTGCCCTCAGTTCCCTGTCCGGTGGGAAGGTGATCTATGTTTTGGCACATGAACCTCGGGGGGGGGGGGGGGGAGAAGAATTCTGCCCAGTAGAGTCAGGGAAGGCTCTTCCTAGAGAAAGGGACATTTGGGTTTTGGAAGCCAGTAGTTTTCCAGGGAGAAAGGAGGTGCAGGGACGTCGTGGCAGGAGAATCCATATGCACAAAAGGAGAAAGAGGAGTGTGTCCCCATGACGGTGCAGCCTCGACCCCATTCGGTCTGTCTCCCGCTCTGGTGCTGCAGCCCAGGGGCCTGTGAAGGGCTTGTGTCCCTGGAAGAACTGCCCCTGACGGCCTCTCTGTTCTCAGCCTCAGGATGGGTACCGGATAGTCCAGCACCTGCAGTACATCGGCTGGCCGGCCTACCGGGACACACCCCCCTCCAAGCGCTCTCTGCTCAAAGTGGTCCGACGGCTGGAGAAGTGGCAGGAGCAGTACGACGGGAGGGAGGGGCGCACTGTGGTCCACTGCCTGTGAGTACCGCGGAGGGCTCTCTGGTGGGGGTGGGGGGGGTGACCGGTGTCTGTCCTGGGGGATGCCACTGGCCATAGGCATGCCTGGCTATACCACATCGCAATATTCCTTAAAAGTCAAGGGGTGTGTCCAGTCAGAATGGCTAAAATGAACAAGTCAGGAAATGACAGATGCTGGCGAGGATGCGGAGAAAGGAGAACCCTCCTACACTGTTGGTGGGAATGCAAGCTGGTGCAGCCACTCTGGAAAACAGCATGGAGGTTCCTCAAAAAGTTGAAAATAGAGCTACCCTAAGACCCAGCAACTGCACTACTGGGTATTTACCCTAAAGATACAAATGTAGTGATCCGAAGGGGCACATACACCCAAATGTTTATAGCAGCAATGTCCACAATAGCCAAACCATGGAAAGAACCTAGATGTCCATCAAGAGATGAATGGATAAAGAAGATGTGGTATATATATACAATGGAATACTATGCAGCCATCAAAATAAATGAAATCTTGCCATTTGCGACGACATGGACGGAACTAGAGCATATCATGCTTAGCGAAATAAGTCAATCAGAGAAAGACAACTATCATATGATCTCCCGGATATGAGGAAGTGGAGATGCAACGTTGGGGGTGTGGGGGGTAAGAAAAGAATAAATGAAACAAGATGGGATTGGGAGGGAGACAAACCATAAGAGACTCTTAATTTCACAAAACAAACTGAGAGTTGCCGGGAGGAGGGGGTAAGGGAGAGGGTGGTGGGTTATGGACATTGGGGAGGGTATGTGCTATGGTGAGTGCTGTGAAGTGTGTAAACCTGGAGATTCACAGACCTGTAAACCTGGGGCTAATAATACATTATATGTTTATTTTAAAAATTTAAAAATTATTTTTAAAAAAGTCAAGGGGTGTGTATTCAAGGAATTACAATCTTTCATGGACTGGGGTTGCCCATTTGTTGCCCTGAACTAAGGTTATGTGACGTTATTAAAGCAAAACCAGGAGGCCTTTCGCAAACATCAGGGGTGGACCGGCTGCTCCCCAGCACTCCTGATAGGGGGGTCAGCCCCACTCCCCCACAGGAGGCACTATGTGTCCTGTTAATCACAAGAAAGCTGGGGTGAAGTGGCTTCCACTGACCAGAACCTTGAATTATTTCCCAAAGAAGAACACACCGTGATCTTTCCTCTGCAGAGTAAATATTTCTGGAGCCAGTGGAGACTCTAGTCACACCTTCCTAACCTCAGAATCGAGTTGTCTTTACAAAACAAACTTACTGTTCCTTCTTTCAAGCAAGGGGTGCATGCACCTGTCAGGAAAACCAGAGAGACATGCACACCCACCACCTATCACAATCCTTTCTTCCCCAAGGATGCAGATCCCAAACCAGGCACCGGAAAGATGCCATGAGGTGTCCGTGTCACCTAGATGAGCGCAGTCAGCCAAACCAAGCTGTTTCTGCCCATATCCCGGACCCTGGCAACGGGTTCCCTGCCACTGAGCCCCTGCCCCCCATCCAGGTCGCTTCCACACACTCAGGGGGCCTCCCCTTTGGCACACAGGCACACCCATCCAAGGTATCACTCTACCAGGCCCTGGGACACCTGTGCCCACTCACCTCTTCCTCTTGGACTCTGCCATTCTTGCTTCAAAAAAGTACTAAACCCTCCTTCTGTGTGTGTGGGGGGGTCCCTCCTCCTCCCACAGGTGATTGTTTTTTAGCCTGCTTTTAGGAAGGAGTACCTTTGTACCCAGGTCCCCCTCGCCAAGGTGACCCACAGTTTGAACCAAAGGAAAGCACAGGCATGTCCTCCTATCAACAGGGACGGTGGTGTCCTTGGAGGCCAGAGACACAACAGACATCAAAATGTGGGCGCTGGCCAGCGAACAGAGGGCAGCTGTCTGTACCTGAAACAGCTGCTTGTTGGGTGTCCCGTAGATAAAACATCTGGGAAACCGAGAGCCTTGGTTTCCATCCAGATGTTCTTTAGACACAGGCCATTACATGAAATCATTAGTTGCTGTTGGCAACACGCCCAGGAGTTCCGAATCGGGCAGATTCCCTATGGGACTTTCTGTAAATAGTTGGAGGGGTGTTTCCATGCACATGAATTATGGCGCACCGGAAAGGAGACACGGAGCGATGACCTGCCAGGAACTCTCCAGCTCTGCTCTCCCGTTCGGCAGTGTCTTGCCCAGAGACCTATCATTTCAGGATAGACCATCTCAGACACACCCAGCCCCACCTCCAAACCTAGGCTGGCTGACCCGAGGCTGTTTTTGTCCTTAGCCGATGGAAAGAACTAGGATGAAAACCACCTGGAACCTTCCACGTTCATCACTAGATGTGTAGGTAGACCCAGAACCTCCTTTTGGACAAGGATCTGGCTAATCCAGTTCTCAAAGAGCATCTAGTCCAACCCTCCATTATAGGAATAGGAAAAGACTTGCCCAAAGTCAAAGCAGGTTCATGGCACCGACAGGACTCCAACCACAAAGGCTTCTCTGCCCTAGCCTGACTTTGCACGTACCCAGCCAGCCACTGCCCACTACTCCTGATGTGGTTTCAGGATCAGGAGGTGCTTGGGGGCTACATGGCTTACCTCTTCCCTCTGTGTCTAGAAATGGGGGTGGCCGCAGTGGAACCTTCTGTGCCATCTGCAGCGTGTGTGAGATGATCCAGCAGCAAAACATCATCGACGTGTTCCACATCGTGAAAACACTGCGGAACAACAAATCCAACATGGTGGAGACCCTGGTGAGTGTCCCAGGAGGCTTGTCCCCCAGCGGGGTGGGGTAAGGGGGTGCTCTCTGAGAGCCTCAGATAATACAAACGACCAGCAGCTGGCTGCTTACTGGGTCCGAAGGGCCACAGCCTCTGCAAACTGTTACTACCTGCCGGGCGGGCAGCCCAAGTATGCATCCTGATACACTAATCCTGGGGATTAGGGATTCTGGCTTAGGAGAGTGTGAATTCTATTTTCAAGTCGGTCCAATCCTGTTCTAATTAGCGTATGTGATTTGCACGGCGGTGTAAGCACGGGGCTCCAACGCTGTGCAGAAAGAGATGGAGAGCGTGTGGGCCAGTGGAGCCCAGATCCTCAGACCCGCTGCACAGACCATACACAAGGAGATTTGCCCTAAGAGTCTTAAACTACTCGAAGCATGGTCCTACCCAAACTCCGGTCCGTAGACCGGCAGCGTCAGCATCACCTAGGCTCTTGTTAGAAATGCAGGACCCCAACCCAGTCCGGATTTACTCAGTCAGAGTCTGCATTTTAGAAAGACTCCTGGGTGCTTCATAGGCACCTTCCAGTCTGAGAGGCACCTGAGTCCACTATGGTGACAAGGAAGGGAATGACCCACTGGGCATCTGGGAAGGCGTGGGTGTAAGGCGCCAGGCAGAACTTGGGGGAGGTTCAGATAGGGAAAATTATGTGGACAATTTTGCGATGACTGTTAATAGGGCTGTAGCTAAAGTTTCCTCCAAAATCTGTGTCTCTAACCTAAATGCCTTTCCTTTTCATCTCTCTCTCTCTCTTGCCTCCTTTGCTCCCTCTGCCTCTCCCCCTCTCAGGAACAGTATAAATTTGTATACGAGGCAGCACTGGAATATTTAAGCTCCTTTTAGCCTGACGGGATGGGGAGCCTGCGGGAGCCCAGAGGCTGCAGCAGCCACGCCCCCTTTTCTGTGAATGGCAGTGACTGGGCTCAGGGCCTAAGACGCAGCACCCTGCCCAACTCCAAGGAGAATGCTGGTTGTCCCATGCCCCGTGGTGGGCTCTGCACCTTCCGAGGGGCCTTCTGTAGCTGCTCTGAAAGGCCCAGGCTCCCCTTCCACACTCAACCAGCTGAGGCCACCAGCCCATGCAGAAGTGCGCCCCTGGCAAGGCCCCGGATTTTCCCGTCCCCAGACCTCCTGCTTTTGCTCTTTTCAAGTTTGTGAATCTCCTGGCAAGCCGACTATGTGAGTGTTGGGGAGTGAGAGCCTCAGCAGCACCTCTCTGCCCTCCTCAGCAGCACCTCGCTACCCCTGGGGGTAGAGGGGCTGTGTGTTCTACTCCTCCATGCTGTCGCAGAAATGACTGGGCTCTTGGGGTGGGGGGTGGGGGTCCCTGCTCTGCTGCCCCTTGTAGTGTCCTTCAGGGATCTCGGGAACTGGACACCTGCCAGTCTGGATCAGTGTGAAACTCGGGATGCTCCCGAGACCACAGTGGAGGCCCCCTTTTTCACACCTAACCTGCATGGGGCTTGGCCCAATACCGTTCTGTATCCCACGGCTAGCCCAGGCCTTGACCTGTCATTCACTGGCCAGCCCACTGTGTCCACAGCCTTTGGTCAAGGTTCTTTTTGCTTTTTTGTAATCAGTGGGAAGGGGGAGCCGTGGGATTTTGTTATTCTTCCGTGTCCTCATCGTGAAAAGGAACCATCTCTCTGGGGCAGGGCTCTGGCTGACCTTGTGTGTTTTGGATGGTGGGTGATTTGATTATTTTCCAAAGCGTGTATGAAAAGAAACTTTCTTTTGGGGGGTGTAAAATCTTAGTCTGTTATGTCAAAATAAAAGGGGGAGGGAAGTTCAGATGTGTCACTCTAAGACAAATCTCTCAGACCTGTCATCTTTCCTGGCAATGTCCTTAAAAGATTCCCTCTCCCCCAACTCCCAGCCCAGAACAGCACTGCCATTGAGCAAGGGTGACAGGCTAATCTGAGGTCAGTCCCATCAGCTTCTGGGACATATAGAATACCAGCTTTGTGCATCATCTCGAATCTCCAAATTTGAACTCCCTCCTACAGAACTCCCTAGCTGTCATCGTGAGAAAGGCCACAGTGGACCCAGGTGTCCTTTGGTTTAAAACAGGCCAAGGAGATCACACCGCAGATCTAGGATCTTATCCAAAGTATGGGTGAGTCAGTGACGGGGAACCAGCATCTGCTAAGCACCTACTGTAGGCTTGGCACATTCCATATGACATTTCACGTGGTCTAGACCCCCTTGAGAGGACTACCAACCTGTCATCTCCACTTCACAATAGGAGAAACTGAGGCATCTCGCTCCATGATGAAATTCTGGGTTCCGAAAAGGCAGACATTGGTGATAAGACTTCTTCATACCGTTGTCTTCATCTTTCTCAGCAAAGCAGTTATTTTACAGAGGGGAAAATAAGGCTAGAAACTTCCAAGCAGAGAACTCCACAGTGGAAATTGAATTCTTTCTTTCTGATGTGAGTTCTTCTGGGAAGCCTAGACTTTCAGATGCATTTCAATAACTCCTTCCTGGCTCCCCAGGAAAGCTAGTCCCTTCTCATTTCTCTGCCAGTAAAAACAGCTGCCTGTTCCCTCTGTCTGTGAGGTCGGCTGGCCAGGGTCACACTCCCTACCTTGGTCTCTACTAGGGGCTCAAGCACAGTATCTGACTGCCTCGGGGTGGTCTGGGATCCAGGAAGCTCCACTTGGAAGCTGGTCTAGCCCCAGACAGGGGATGAGGAGCACAGAATTCAATAAGGCACAGTATTTGCATGTACTGGGGAGATTGTCGCCCAGTGCCAAGGTGGTAGAACACACAAGTATTACAGGAAGCTGGGAGCAAGACTCTGCCTGCCTGGGCTTCGTAGGGGAGATGGCATCTATCCCAGCAAGGTCTCAACAGGTAAGAGAAGGAAAGAAAGGAAATCAGTCCAAGGGATCAGGATGTACAGTGGCACAGAGGTGTGACAAGTCCTTGGGCTGGGTTTTTACCCTTTACAAGAACGGGTCTTGGGCCACTTTACAAGCGATGAAACTAAGGCTCATGACGGGGATATCGTCCCAAAGATTCCACATGGCACGCATGTGGCAGGGCCTGGATGAGATTGAGCTGGGGGCAGGGGGCAGGCAGTAGGGTGGGCCGTGAGCCCAGCCCGAGCACAGCACCGCAGGAGAGGTGGCCGATGAGTAAGGTCCGGGAGAAGAGAGCCTACCTGGAGTACAGACCAACCATGTGGACCACAGGGGGCGAGCCAAGCTCCTGAGTGATGGGCTCGACTCCGTGTTAGAGAGACACTCTCGGGTCCCAGTGGGGCTGCCTCTCCTCTTTCATCAGACACTGTGAAGACATTCCCTGAAGTGCGTGCTTTTTAATATCACATCTATGTGTCTGTCTGCTCATTGTTTTGTTGCTGGAACAAAATACGCCACGGGTCATGAGACCCGGCTTCTGTGAGACACTCAGGATCTCTGCTCTACCGTGGAGCAGGGTGGCTGGCCTGGGCCTCCAGACCCGTGAGGCTGGGACATGAAAAGGAGCTCGCAGAAGCTGTTGCCTTTTGGCCTGGGTTCTGGAGCTGTCTGGAAGTCCAGGGACACCAGACTCGATCACGGAAGGGCTGTCACTTTGGAAGTTCCAAAGGAAGCATCTCAAAGGGAAGGAAGGCAAAGGAGCCCACCTCCCCACGCCCCACTCCCCCACCCCCCAGCCGGGAACTCACTCTTCTCCTTCCTAGGTCCCTTCCCTGGTAGGCTTGAGCAGGTGCCCCGGCTCCAGTCCACAGCTCCAGCCACCCCTTGTGCCGCCTGCAAGGAAGCAGTAGCAGAGCAGATCAGCCTGTCATCTTCTCTTTTCTCAGATCCTGGCTCATCCATGCAGAATGGGGGAGGGGAGCTAGCCAACACAAAGCCTCAGACTGATTCTGCTCCAGAAGGGGTGACAGAGCTGGCACATGGAAATGACACTAGCTTCTATCATTTCAAATGGTGAGAATCCAAAATGGGACTTCAGGGAGAAGGGAAATCATAAAAACTCAGGCCATGGTGGGGTACATGACCCAACCGGAGCCGGCGATGGATCCCCAGTGAAACCCCCCATTTCCTCAACACCCAGCCACTCTCCAAGGCAGGCAGGGTGGCGAAGGGGTCTTGGGCCACTTTACAAGGGATGAAACTAAGGCTCATGCCGGGAATATCGTCCCAAAGATTCCACATGGCACGCATGTGGCAGGGCCTGGATGAGATGGGGTAATGGTGCCCTGGAATTTGGGCTTGATCCAGTCCTTGGGAAACAAGAACAAACACCACCTCCCCCAAGCTGTCTTCCCACCCCAGCACACTTAGAGGGCTGTCTTCCAGAAGGCCGAGGAAAATCGTATCCGTACTCTCTGAGCTTCTAGAACAGGAGTCAGCCTTTTGTCTCCAGGGTGCCCAAGAGAGCATCCCCACCTAGGACAGAGCCTCCTGGTCACCTAGTTATGGACCCTGTTCAGAGATGTGAGGGACCCTCGCCAGTCTGCATGTGTTTGTGGCCTAGAAGGCTTCAGGAAGAATCTTGGCTGTGCCTCCATGCGTGCCCTTTCACAACCGCCCGGGCCTCTGGATGACCACAGCACACCCCCCTTCATGGGGACAGAAGGATCCAGTGACTTTTCCCGCCGGCCCTCCCTTGGCATGTGGCCTGAGCAACGGCCTCCCAAATGGCAGCCTTCCCACGGAACCAGGGGAGTTGAGTGTGTTGAGGACACTAACCAGTGAGCTCACCCAATTCTTCCTGCATCCCTACGAAGTGTTTGTGATTGTCACCATTTTACAGATGAGGAAACGGAGGCTCAGAGAGGAGAAATCCATTGCCCACAGCTCCCCAGTTAAGTGACCAGGGGAGCCAGGAATTCAATTCCTTCTGACTTCAAAAACCAGATTTTTGTCTCAGATTTTCCCACGGGTCTGCCTGTAGTGGCAAAGGGTAGAGTGGAACAGAAACCCAGTGGGTCTCGTAAAGCCCAAAGCAGACAAGCTTAAAATTCCTTCACAGTTTCTTGTTCTACTTTGACAACTCATGCAAGACTTGCATGCCACTCTAATTTACCTGATTTGTTTTAATAGGACTATTTTTTAAATGATGTGCCCTGGTCCTTCCAGTGATTTTGGTCCCCTCAACTCCCTATGACAGACCCTAGGGAATCATATCCCAGTCAGAGAGGCGTGGTGTCTGGCCATACTGCTTCCTCCTGAGACCAGGTCCAAACTCAGGCTCAAGACCAGCTCAGCTTTCCTTAGAAAGATGCTTTGGTGTGGGAGTACCATGATCTCACTGTTCATGGGTCGATCTTGACTCCAGTTTCTTCCAATTTGATGCTGGAAGGAACCCACTGGCATAGCCTGGAATGTTGATGATGTTCCCATCTGGCATGGTGAAGGCTGAGCCTATAATGCCCTAAAGGAAAAGGAGAAGATGTACACAGCTTTTCTGAGCAGATTTCTGAATGCTGGGGCTTCTAGAAGCTGATGCCCTTTGTCTAGGAGGAGTCACATGGTTGCTAATAGGGACAAATCTCAGGACATGCTTTACATGAGGGGCTGGAGTCCAGAAGGCTCCTCACTTTACTTCAATTACATGTACCTACTGGGTTCCTGCAACAGGCCAGGGCCCCAGAAGGGGTACTTCCAGGAAGCACAGGTTATCATGGCCCAGTTCATCCCTTGGCGAGGCAATCTTAAGTTCACATGTCAGCTTGGCCATTTCTTAGCTATACAAGGTTGGGCCAACCAATTAATGGGAAAAGATGTGAAAAAAAGCAGCTTTGGCCAGGTAGAAGGCATAGATTTGGAGAGCTTTGGGCAAGAAAACAGGAAGGCAAGGCCAAGAGGTTGGGACCCAACAGAAATGTTCAAGAATGCACACAGACTACAAGGCAAAGTGGTCACTTCTGTGGCCCAGCAGGATGGGGATGGGGAAGGCTGGCCAGGACCACTGGAAGCAAGGATGTTGCTTTAGAACAAGTCTCGGTATCCTGGAGAAAAGATGATAATTTTCCCTCTGACCAATCAAATCATATCTAATCATCATCTGTTCACCATTGCTAAGCTAGCTCTTGTTGTATGTTCTCGTGAGGATCCACTTTCCTCCGCTCTGGTATGAATCCCCATTGTGTGCATGTAGGTATCAGTCTAGTCCGGCGGTTGCAGGCAGAAGTGAGGCCCCGAGGGGCATAGCCAGGTGCTCACCATGTCATCTCAGCAGGAGTAACTGCCCTACCCAGACACAGAGACACAGAAGGAGACACTAATTCTCCTACACCTCACTGCCGTAGAACAGAGTGAAGAAAGCCACCCTCCTTGAGTCTGTACCTGGCCACCCCTGGGATAGACAGACAGGCCTTCAGCACCCAGCTAAGTCAACAGGAATGCCATGGGAGACACAAACCAGTCCAAGAGTAAGAGGAGCAGGATGCTAACAGATTGTGCTGGGCCAGAGCTGTGGGGACCAACAGTCAACCCCAGCTGCAGGGCACACCAGAAGACGAGCCATGAGTCCCATGCATGGCCATTTCATCTCCAAGCCCTGACCTGCCTTCCCCATCATCCAACTAGTCTGAGTTCCTTCTCAGCTGATGCCAACACCAAATCATAGCCCCATAAAATAGGAAAAAGACAAAGGGACTCCAACTAGAGATGAGAGGAGACTCATCCTTGTTCCTGTATTCCCATGCAAGGGTTCAAACTTGGAGGTTCTCCACGTCTACATAACTGAAAGGGATAAAATTTGTGGTACTGGTGTCACCTAGCAGGGATCTGCCTTTAAGGGCATATACAATCTGAGCAGCAGGGACAACGTCCATGACAAAGAGTGGAGGGGGCCATTGTACTCATTTCCTCTGATGCATATGTCAGGACATGACCAGCAGAAGCACAGCAGAGATGTCTAAGCCATATTAATGCACACAAGAAGACTTTCTTCTGGTTTGCTGGTAACCAGAGATAGACTTTTGCATACCACTGGCTGTGAAGCTATCCTGTAGAGACCAAGTCCAACTCTTGCACCCCTCCTGCCTTCATAAAAGATGGGACTAGGTCATCAAAAGGGCCACATTCACCCCCATGAAATCCACTCATAAATTGTAGGTCCCCAAGAGGTGGAGTCAGCATCCACAGTGGTAGACAGCATGCCTGGCGTCCTGGCTATCTAAGAGCACTGAGGCTGATACAAGGGATGTGAGAGGGCTCAGGGTGAGTCTGTAGGGAAGACCTTTTGGGGCTGGACACCATGGAACTCGGTGCTGCTCTGGGGGATGGGATTTGGACCCTGATCCTTGGCTGGGATGTTCAGAGAATGAGAGTCTGCAGGCGGTAGAGCACTGGACAGGAGGGTATTGATGTGCAAGCCTGGAGTTCAGGGTAATTCATATAATTCGTGATTCCTTCGTGAGTGGAGCTCAGATTTGGGGGAGGAAGAGGAATGTGAAATAACCTGCCAATAGTGCACAACCGCATCCCTGAAAGCTTCAAGTATCCAGAAGCCCAACCTACTTCAGTATCCAGTATTCTGGATACAAATGCATAGACGTCCTGTGGGATGATCTGACAAGCTCTCAGTGCTCACCATGCCCCTGCCCCTCCCACAGAAGATCAGTAATGGAAGGTATTCCTTGGGTCAAAGCCCCAGGGCAGTCTGGAGGCTCAGAGGGCCAAGCAGTGTCATCCCAGGTCAAATCAGACTTCCAAAGGGTCAGGCAGAATGCTAGTGCCCATATGCCTAGAGGTCATTGGACAAATTCAAGCACAGTTTGCTTGTCCCTGGTCACTCTTTTGAGTGGAACTAGGATCAATGCATAAAGCTTGATGACTGTAAGGAAGAACTTGCCGTGTGCCAGAGAGGATGAGCTGCCCATCTCAGCAGTGGTCCAGCAGAGGCCAGACTTTAAAGGGAAGAAAGAACATTGCTGAGATGACCTTAACTCTCCTCCACCCTAGATGAGTGATTTGTTTTGGAGATGGGACTGTATTTGAACTCCGTCATTCCTATAGAGCACAAAGCCAAGGTTGTGCTTGGTCTGTGTGGGTTGAAATCCCCTACTCTCCTGCCCAACCAAGTCTTCCGACCATGCAAGCCAAGACACTGCTCTGGCCCCCTATCCAGCCTTCATCCAGGCTAGTTATCACCAAGAACTCCAGAAAGACCAGCTACTTTGCCATAGACTAAATGCCCGAGATCTGGGATGAGACCAACCCCAGGTCAGGCCCACTGGCCATCAGGGACAGCCAGAACTAGTAAAGGTTCAAGTAGGACCCAGAGCAGAGCTTTGCTTACCACACACAGTATCTGCAGAGGTCACTTCTCCCCACTCCCCGGTCGAGGCCTCTTAGAGCAGACTGCAAAGGCAAAAAGCACAGGGACTCTATTGGCATGTAATTATACTCATCCCCAGGGCATCCGTTTCCTTGCCAGGGGGATCCTGGGCTAGCCCCGGTGAATCCAGGCTACCCCATGTTGGCAGTCAGACTCAAAAGCACTTTTCTACCCTCTGTTTTCACCCGCCATCAAACTAGCCAACAAAACGCAAAGAGTCAGGGCTTCTAACATCGCCTTGGCTACTGGACACCATCATCGCCCTCGAAGGGCCCTCATGGGGTTCCCACTCGACTCTAGGGAGACTGACATCGTCACATCCACTGGGCATATGATACTGCATGAGACCAAAGTCTCCACACTGTTTGCAGCCTTCTCCGTGAATCCCAATGGCCTGCGCTTGTACAGTTTGGGTGTTTGATAGATAAAGCACGTATGAGAAGAGAAAACACAATAAATCAACCTAAAAAAAAAAAAAGCCAGCACTGTGCTGTCTATGTTCTTGTTTTCTTTTCTTTTCTTTTTCCTTTCCAGTTCTAGCTTAAAAAAGCAGAAGGTAAATAATGTCAGGTCAATGAATATCAGATATATTTTTTGACTGTACATTACAGTGACGTGTAATCTTTTTACACCGGCAAGTCCATCTTATTTATTCTTGTAAATGTTCCCTGACAATGTTTGTAATATGGCTGTGTTGAAAATCTATACAATAAACCTGTGACCCTGAGATTCATGTTTTCCTAAGATACTCGCCCTGGTGTCTTCCTGGGGTTGGATGGGGGTGTGGGGAAGAGAAGTGGAAAGAGAAGGAGGAAAAAATGTAGGGTTTCTTCGTGTTCATTTAATCCTCAAGTCTACAATGCAGGAATTGGGGATCAGCCCCTTTTTTTTGCAGGTGAGAAAGCGGGAGGTTCATGAATTTTAAGGGATTTTCCATGATTACATACGGAGCTAGTAAAAGGGTTGATCCTAAAAGTTTTTCCCCCAAGTCTGGTCCATAGAGCAATGGTACCAGATTGACTCGGGAAGTTTATGAGCAAGTTTTTAAGCCCCTCCACAGTCACAGTTTCAAGATCTGCAGAGTCACAAACTCCCTGGATACAGAAGTTACAGCTGCAGAATATACCAGCCCCCAAACTTAATGACTAAACAATAGTCGTTTATGGTGCGCAGGTGGGCGCTGACTGACCTAGGCCCAGCTCAACTTATCTCAGCCAGCCCACACAGGTGTCAGGCTCTATTCTGGGCTCAGTTTGCCTAGACAACTCAGCTAGGGCAGGACCACAAGCTAGCTCACGGTGATAGCAGAAGCGTAACAAAGGAAGTCCAATCCCGTAAGTTGCTTTGAGACCTGTCTGCAACATCCCACTGGAGAAATCTGGTTCCATAGCATCAGGGGGCCTGGAAATATACTGTACCTCTTGACACAGAACCTGCCCTTCAGTGTTCCAGTAAATGGTGGCATGAGGTGCCACACCCACGGTGCCAGGTGTACACTTGAACCCGCTCATCTCAGCGTGTGGTCCATAGATCGCCTCCATCAGCTCATGGGAGAAACTTCAAAACATGCCAAGTCTGATTCAGTCGGGGCAGGACGGATCCCAGAAGTCTGCGTGCTTCACAGGTGCCCCAGGTGACTGTAACGCGTGCTGAAGTTGGGCGGGCACCATTCCAGATGCCGCGGCTGTTCGAGAGGGCCCAAGCATTGCAAGGAGACAAACCCCTCCCCAAACTAGGGTGCCAGGCAGCCAATCTTGGAGCTGGATGCAACGCTCTCTCTGGGGAAGCAAAATAGCTACAATTAGTTCGTTAGATTTGACTGGTTCCCAAGGGTTTTGTGCATAGCCAGAGACAAGCCTGAGCCCCAGGGCCTAAGCCAGGGCTCCCTCGTTCTCATTCAGCCTTCGGAACCCTGGCAGGGTTCTTCAACCTAAGGAATCAACATGTGGTGCCCCCCAGCCCCCACCCCCCGCCCTTCCCAAGCCCCAGAGCCTGGAGAACACGTACTTCGCAGCTTGGGTCCTGAGTGGGGAACCTGGTGGCCAGCCAGCTTGTAATCCCTGTTCCCTCGTCCTTGGTCATGTTAATCTCACTTATTCTGCCTGCTATATATTCTTTGGCCATAAATGTAGTAGTCAACAGTGAGAAAAGAAGAAAGAAGGAAAAAATCTCAGGTTATCTCCTAATAACAAAAATAGTTTGGTTGCATTATCATTGCCCCCCCCACATGGAAATCTCTTTTTAAGAGTTATTATAAAAGTAGCATATGTTCATTTGAAAGAACTCAATGCAAAATTGTGACATAAGGTGAAAGTCACCACCTCTCAAAGGTGCCTTATTAATATTTTCATGCTTTTCCAGACCTTTCTGCACATATATAAACTTACATACATACATACACATGCTGATAGGCTTCCTTCCACTTAGCATCCCACTGTGGACACGCTGCTATACATGCTTACCACCATTTCCGTGGACCTCTGCTAAAATAGCGGTTAGCATTCTTGACCCCTCCCAGTACTCCTGCAACCTGGGGGTAACCTGGTTTGAGTATGTCAAGACTCAGGGGCCCTCACAGTGATGTCTCTGAGCCATCGTTAACAGGGAGGGATGCCAACCCCTGTGTGCTCCAACCTGGAGACTGGCCACAGTGACCCGAACCCTCTTTCCATAGTGATAAGCCACCCAGGTGGGGTCTGGCCCTGCCTGGCCCTCCTTTCTGGCTGGACCTGGATTGTGGGTCGACATCAAGCCTCAAAGCACCTCAGTTGGACACTGATGGGTAGCCCTGGTTGGGCTTAAGATCTTCCTCTAACCCAGGAGTTCAAGCTCTCCATGTGAACTCTGGGAGGACCTAGAAGCCCTCAGACCCTTAAGACATGACACAAGTTCACCAACACGCCATGCAAGAGGCGACGAGGGGAATTTGATTTCCTCTGGCAGGGTCTAGGGCATGCGGTAGAGATCTAACACCCACAGACAGACGACAATCACAAACCAATAACCAGAGATAGGAGCATGGCAATAAACCCATGGAAACCAGGAGAAACTGGGGAGGATTTCAGTTTCCACAGCCCCTGGATTAGCCACTGGAACAAAATAGAAATAATTATTCCAGGTCATCCAGAGTGCATGGAAGGTGAGAGAAACAGAAAAACAGATGCATAGAGAAAATAAATGGAAGGTACAAATGAATGTATCAGTATATTAATAGCGATTATCTCTAATGCTAGAGAACATGAGTGATTTTTGCTCTTCATGTTCTCTATTTTCTAAGTATTATATTATTCTCATAACTTGAAAAACCCAATGACATAAGAAGGGGGGGGAGAGCAGAACATAGGAAAACGAAAGCAGGATAAACACGATGATAGCCAGAATGGGACCATACCCAGTGGCTTGCCATACATCTGGAGCAAAGGGTTCAAAAACTTGGTGCTGCCCAACCACCCAAGAAGGAGAACACAGCCCATTAACTTAATGTCCAAAAGGGAAAAATAAACCAGTTGCTCAGCATAAATAAAGTGTTCCTGCTACAGAGGCAAGAAGTTAATTTTTTTTTCCATGAGTCCGCTTAATAAAAAGAACAGCTTAGCAGAATGCAACACTTCCCTCCCTGAAGGCTGATGGCCTCTTGCCATGGAATAACTTGGTGAAAGCTCTTTACTGGAGGACCAAATTGAAGGGGCCCCACTATAAAGTTCTCTGAAAGTCAGCTGGAGCCAGGTATAGGTATCGACACATTCTTTTGAATGACGAGGACCCTAACAGCTATACATGCCCAGAGTGGTGGGTTCATCCCTCTTTGGGGTGGCGTGGGGTGAGGCCAAGAAGCCATCTTCATCCCAAGTTCTGACCAGGGCTGACTCCATCTGATCCTACTTCCCTCTCAAATACCTAGACATTCATAAGAGCTGGAAACTTGGCTGCCAAGCCACTGAGTGACTCTGGGGGGAGTTTCCTCTGATGATGAGGCACGAGGAGCCGGAAGGACAAATATCGTCGGTGGTTGCTGCTGAATCCTGGTTTGCTGCCTAAACCAGGTGAGGGAGCCTCGGAGAAGATGAAGCAGTCCTTCCCCGCAGACGGTCTGCGCTCACTCAGAAAATTGGCCAATGGTCCATTTCTACCCCCTGGGAGATGAAAGGACATTAATAAAAACCTCTTTGGGAGAAGGAATGGCAGGGAGAAGCTTGGGGTGCTGAGGTTTTGTTGCTTTCGGGCCCCCAATCTGTTCAGAGCAGCCCAGGCAGAGGCAGGGAGAGGAGAGCAGGCTGTCCTCTGAATATGGACGAGGCAGGTAAAGCAGATGCCTACCGTGTCACTTCAAGCATCCTCAGCCCTGCCTCCGATCCCCTCCGTGACTGTTGTGAGCAAGCAGCCTTCTGCTGACTCCACACAGGAAAAGCCACGGGGCGTCCGCTCAGACCTGCTCTGCCCCTTTAGCTCCTGCCCGCCAGCTTCTGATGTGTGCTCTCAGATGCCCACAGGAACCCACCTAGCAGTCCTGTGCATGTCCCCCAGAAGCTTGGGGAGCTACCTGCCCATCCCCCACCACCACCTGCTGCCGCCAGGGGAAAAATCTTGACCAATAGAAGAGCGGACATGTAAACAAACACTTTCTCCTTTCTTGCTTCTGAAGGCAATTCTGAGCTCTATTTCATGACGTTTTACATGGTTTCAGAACTAGCAAACAGACCCTTGCAGGAGTAGCCAACTCCATTAACACAACCTTGTATTGCTTCTCCCTCCCTCTTCTCTGATTTACACCTCCTACTCTCGTTGCTGCTTGGAATCCTATCTCCAAATAAAACCTTTTCCTAGGCTTAGCTTTGACGGGGCTATTAACTAGGAAACTGGGCTAAGCTATGCACAGCACCCCACCCTCCAGCTGCTAATCTGAAGTGGGACCCTGCCAACACACACAGAAGGCTCCCAGCTGTCCACTTCAGCTTTTAATGCGGGGACAAAAATGGACTTGGTGTAAAGTGATTCATATGGGAGAATCTATAGTCCTCTCCTAGATTTATCCTATGTGTCATGTTCATTTGCTACTCAGATTTGCCTTCCCATATTTCTGCTGAAAATAGTCAGCCTGCCCAACAGACAGCAAGAAGGACCAGAAGTGGCCCCACGGGAGCCCTACTCTGAACAGAAGCACAGTGGGGTGAGTTGGCCGGTAGAGTGGGGGAATGTCTGCCCATAGAACTGGGAACATGCAGCAACATTTCCTTCCAGCCTGCCCTTGACAAGACGCGGCTCCTAACAAACCATGTAGACAGCTAGTTCCTAATGGGGGAAATGGTGCCAAGCAAAGGTAGGGAGAAGCGGTGTCCAGCCAACATGAAACACAGACACAAGCCTCTTCAGGGCTGATGAAGCTTGTATAGTGAGAGCCCCACCTCTGGCTAAGCCCCCGGTCCTCAAGGTATGTCTGATTTCTCAACTATCAGAGAGCAATAACCAAGCCCCACCTCCTTCCCCTCCCCCCTCTTCCCCTGCCATGTTTTCTAGCAGCTACCAACTCTGAGCACGCTCAGAACTCCACTTACAAGGATGAACAAACAGGAAAACATCCCCAGACACATGAAAAGATGCAGGAGTTCAAAGCCAAGGTTCACTTTGAGAAATCAGAGAAAGTGTCTGCCCATGAAATCAAGGTTCTTGCCAGGGAAAGGAAGACATTGTACAATGAATACAAATGCAGAAAAATACTAGATTTCATGACTGAGTCCAAGAAATTTTTTGTTATTGTATCCAACAAAACAAATGGCTGACAGTGTTCACCAAAATAAAACACAAATATTCAAAATCAGGAAAATAGAAAAGGGATATTATAGTGAAAAGGGAAATTATACAACATTATAAAAGGGTATTATGAACAACCCTGGAGAGTAATTTTAAAATCTTCATCAAGTAGATCATTTTGGAAAAGTATGAATGTTACCAAAATTGGCTCAAGAAATAGAAAAGCTGAGCTGACCAGTCGTCAGAAAAAAATATTTATATTGTAAATTTTTCCCTCAAAGATACAAGGACAGATAGTGTTTTTTTTTTTTAAAGATTTTATTTATTTGACAGAGAGAAATCACAAGTAGGCAGAGAGGCAAGCAGAGAGAGAGAGAGAGAGGAGAAGAAGCAGGCTCCCTGCCGAGCAGAGAGCCTGATGCGGGACTCGATCCGAGGACCCTGAGATCATGACCTGAGCTGAAGGCAGAGACCTAACCCACTGAGCCACCCAGATGCCTCAAGGACAGATAGTTTTATGAGTGCACTTGGTCAAACTTTCGAACAAAAATATAATTCTTATGTTGTATGTCTTATTCTAGAACAATGCAAATGAGGGGAAGTTTCACAACTTATATTATGAATATTATGAAATTAAAATGGCATAGATACCAAATCTGAAAAGGTACACATACACACATGCCTAAAACTTTTAGACCAGTCACATTTATAAATGCAGAGATTTCCCCCAAATTTTATTATATTTAGCTGCTTTTTAAAAATAATATACCATGTCCAAGTGGTCTGTATGCCAGGAATCCAAGAGTAATTCAATATTAGGAAGTCTACAGATAAAAGGAAAAAGACATATAATCATCTTAATGCTGAAGAAGTATTTGACAAAATTTAGTATCAATTTCTGATTAAGTATAAGTCTCAGTAAGCTAGAAATTATAAGACACTTTGTTAGCATAAGTATGCTAACTTATGCTAACAAAGTAATAAGTGGTAGGCATTACTAGAATTTACCCATATCTGCTGCTCCTTTCCATCCAGACATAAAGGAAGATGACACTTTTTACCCTCCTTGAAATTAGTTGTGACAAGTCCTAGCTAATCAGTTGAGCAGAAATGATGTGTATCAATTCTATGCCAAAGTATCAAGTTGCTGGGAAGAGACTCTACAGTATTTTGTTCCCTGTCTTACCAGTCAAGGAGCGATCCTGTGATCCAGATGGTACAGCCACAGAAGGGAGGAACCCCCATCAGCCTGGAGCACTGAATCACCACAAGGAGGATACTTACTCCTGGGGGTTACCTGGACCTACAGAGATTTCTGGTACTTAGCCAATGAGTATCTGGAGCTCTATATGACTACGGAATATCTAATATAAATAGTCAATGTAGCCAATAATAGAGAAAAAGTAAGTGTATTTCTATTAAAATCATGAATGCCTACATTGTTGCTATTATCTAGTATTTGGCTGATGCCAATGGAGTGAATGCAATTAGACAAGAAAAAAGAAAGGTTACTACCAAGGTTGCCATTACTGTGCAAAAAATTCACCCAAAACAACCATTTTTATTTTGTTCATGATTTCTGGGTCAGGAATTAAGGGAGGGATCATCTGGCCAGTCCTTGCTTAGAATTTCTCCTGTGGGTACAATCAGATGTCAGTTAGGGCTGTAGTCATCTTTAAGCCTTGACTGGGCAGGATGTTCTGGATGGCTCACAAACTTGACTACTGTTGACACTGGCTGTTGGCTGGGAAATCAGTTGGGCCATCAAATAAGGTATTTACAGGGGCCCTCTCTAGTATGGTGGTCTCAGGGTAGTCAGACTCATGACCTAGACCCTGCCTTCACCGAGAGGAGTGTCCCACAATTTCTGGTGGAAGCTAAGTGATTTTTGTCTGTCCTCACCTTCAAAGTTATACGAACACTTCTGTTGAATTCTACTGGTTGTGAGGCATGCATTGAGGTCAACCCTGATTCAAAGGAAGAGGACATCATCCTCTTTATAAAAGGAGTGTCTAATAATTTGCATATATGTTTTTAAATTGTCACGATTACTATGTAAGTGAAGGTTCAGAATTATCACAGCCAATGATGTATGCTTAGTAACCCCAAACTTATTAAGAATAATAAGGATATTCAGCAAAGGTACAACTTATAAGTATGCAGAGTAAATGGTTTCCCTATTCATACTTGCAGAATGAAGTAATGAACTAATTAATTCATTGATCAAGCATAAATTATATGTTAGGAAACATAATGAGAAAGAAATATTGTATTCACAATAGCAGCACAAAGTATTAGAAATCTAGGAATCAGCTTTAAAAATGTAGAAGATTCCCATAAAGAAAACTACAGAGTCCTATCTCAAGACCTCAAAGAAGACAGTAATAAATGAAGAGATACAGCAGAGGGAAAGAATAATTATACTTAAAATGCCAATTCTAGCAAAATTAAAAGAATAAATTTAATTCAGTTTCAATCAAAACCCAAATGAGTCCTTTAGTAGGTAGGTAACATGAAAAAAAAATCACATTAAAGTTTATCTGAAAAAAAAATTAACACACAAGAACAACCAATCTTTAAATGAGCTACGGTAATTGAAACTACATATTACCAGTTGCAAGAATACATCTAATCAATTCCTTGGGACTTCTTGTCATGCTAGATATTAGGAAGACAAGTTTCACATCTATTAAGATATAATTTGAATAAAAGTGGTTTGATATTATCAAGAATCCATGGATCAAAGGCAAGAGAAAATGAGAGGGAAAACCTCTTTGACAAAACACCAAAGCGAGTGTTTGTTGTCTTCCTTGTCTTTTGGGTTTAGTTCAGTTCAATGCATTTTACTGTATTCAGGACATCCATTTATGTTAATGTTGAAGACCTAAAGTGTTTGCATTATTCCTTTGCTTAATTTTTAATTATACAAATAACACACAAAGACATTCCCCTGGTAAAATAATGAGAACCTTACCAATGAAGTTAGGCCCTCTTTGGTCACCATCCTCAAGCCCCGGCCCCTCCCCAGTAGAAACAGAAAAGCCTTTGATCCATCTTACTAACTCTGGTGCAATGTCTCCAGGCTACCGTGAGGCAAATAGGCTCCCAGGCACTACTCTGAGGAAAAGAAGTGGCCTTACCTGGTTGAGAACACCTCCCCTGAAAACAGAAGCAAACAGGGGCCAACATTAATATACTGACTCCTGGGCTGGGATGATGGGCAAAGCTTCTCCCAGGGTTTACACCACATACCACAATTCAGCTCCAGCTGGTTGTGTGCAAAACAAGGAGTTGGGTGAGGAATTTTCCTTGGAGGTGAATACATCTGTCTCTTCAAGATTAGCCTTGGAGAGCAATCAGCCATCACTAATGGCTCCAAGTAGGGCCCCAAGGGATACCCAGACAGTTCTGGCAACCAGTTCCCCAGAGATAATGAATTCTGACCTGGGGTTGTGGAATGAGTGCAAGCTAAAGGATCCTCAGAGAGGCACCATATGTCCAAACAGACTTTGGGTGCCTTCAGAGGGGAAATAAGCTAAGGCAATTCATGTCCTTTTTGTCAGAACCAGAAAGACAGAAGGTCCTGGTCACAAGAGCCAAAGAGAGCTACATGATATATGCAGAAAGGAAAATGTTAGCCAATTTTCTGTTATCTATGCCACTGGAGAAATACAATATCTGAAACCATGAATGTGACCACATGAATATTCTATATTCCAGACCTCTTGAAAAAAAATTATTAAAACTTTTTAAAGCCAAAGGATCCAGATTTATGCCTTTATAATCCCAACCAAATAAGTCCAGAAGAAATGCCCTGTCTCTGAGGAGTGTACCCCAGACTGCTCACTGCAGCTGAACAAGCAGGCCTTGTTACCTACAAAAGTCCTCAATCCCCAAGAAGCACTTCATCTAGAATCTTACAAGCCAGCTAACTGGTCCAAAGTCATGCACTGCTTGCCAGTTCCTGAAGCAGGTTAAGAAGTTATAGGTTTTTACACTGGAGTGAGGAGTTTTGGAAAATCAGCCAACTAGAAAAAAATTCCCAGAAATGGTAGTGTAGGCCATAGGCAAGAGGAGGGCCTATGAGTTCATGTTCTCCATCAGGAAAAGAGAGGAGATGAGTGTGAGGGAAAAATGGTGGCAGAGTAGGAAGACCCTAGGCTCACCTCATGCCATCAATACAACTAGATAACTATCAAATCATCCTAAATACCTCAGAAATCAATCTGAGGACTAGCAGAACAAACCCCACAACTAAAGGTAGAAAAGAGACCACATCAAAGAAGGCAGAAAGAGCAGAGATGCAGGTTGGGAGAGAAATGGATCATAGCTGATATAGTGGGGAGGGAGCCACTGTCACAGAGAAGGGTAAGAGACAGACGAGCACACAGGAGAGCTCACAGGCAGAACAAATCCCCATAGCAATTGGCTTGGAAATTAAGAGGGCCTGAATTTCATGAGTTCTTGCAGCCAGCAGAGCTTAAAGCCTGGAGTTTTAAAGGTCAGTAGGCTTGGCTGGGAAAGAGCCCAGAGACACTGTGCTACTCTTGGAGACAAGGTAGACAAACAACCCACAACACACAGCCAGTAAATAACAATCTGAAGATCACCTGGGGTACAGAGTGAGAGATTAGTTGTTCATCTCAGAGAATGTCCCAGGAAGCAGCATTCATAGAGAGACCCTTGAGGAATAAAGGAACTAGCTGGTGCCACTTTCCTCCACAGCCCCTCAGCATAAACACGGGGCCATTTGTGGGAACCAGCACTGTATGGACACTCACTATCTAACTAGCTTACACCATGCCCCACCCCACCGCACACCCTGGTGAACCTGCCCTTCCCAGTCACATTTGCCTGTTCCAGTGCAATGGGCCCCCTCCCCAGAAGTCTGGTCTAAACCCCTACCCAAACCACCTCTCCCTATTCGAGAGTTTTGCAAGGCCTTGGTTTGGTGGCAGCAGCAACAGGTCTCCTATCACAAGCAGATCAGAGCACACCCAGCTGAAACATACCACATTCAGGTCAGGAACCAAACACTGCCCAAAATAGGCAGAAAACCTCTACAGACAACTGGCCTGAATGATAAAGCTGCCAGGACACAACAGCAGAGTGCATACAGCACACAGTGGAGACACTCCCAGAAGTGGCAGGAACTATAGGGGACAGGGGATGCTACACTGCATGGTACTACAGGACCTCTTCTTTAGAAGACCATTGGCCTCAGGAATAGGAGATATAGCTCACTTTCCTAACACAGAAGTAGACATAGAGAGTTAGACAATATGAAAAGATGGAAGAATTTGTCCCAAATGAAAGAAAAAGACAAGGCCACAGTCAGAGATCTAAGCAAACAAGTATAAGTAACATGTCTGATAGAGAATTTAAATCAATGATCATAAGGATACTCACTGGACTTAAAAAATGGTGGAAGACATCAGTGAGACCATTAACACAGCGATAAGGAATAACAGCAGAGATAAAGGACTCAATAAACAAAATGAGAAACATGCCTGATGGAATGAATAGCAGGCTGGAAGAAGCAGAGGAACAAATCAGTGACCCAGAAGACAAAGTCATGGAAAGTAATCAAGCTGAACAAGAGAGAAAAAAGAATTATGTAAAATGGAAATAGACTTAGGGAATTCAATGACTACATCAGCTGTAATAACATTCATATTATAGGAGACCCAAAGGGAAAAGAGAGAGAAATGGGGGGCAGAGAATGTATTTGCAGAAATAATAGCAGGAAACTCTCCTAATCTGGGGAAGGAAACAGACATCCAGATCCTGGAGACACAAAGAAATCCCATCAAAATCAATAAATGCAGACCCACACCAACACATATAGTAATTAAAATGTCAAAATACAGTGATAAAGGAAAAATATTAAAAAAAAAAAAAAAAGCAGGGGTGCCTGGGTGGCTCAGTGGGTTAAAGCCTCTGCCTTCAGCTCAGGTCATGATCCCAGGGTCCTGGGATAGAGCCCCGCATTGGGTTCTCTGCTCAGCAGGGAGCCTGCTTCCTCCCCTTTCTCTCTGCCTGCCTCTCTGCCTACTTGTGATCTCTGTCTTCAAATAAATAAATAAAATCTTTAAAAAAAAAAAACCAAAGCAAAAAAAAAAAAAAAAAAAAAAGACAGCTTATATACAAAGGAAATCCCAAAAGGCTATCAACAACTTTTTCAGCAGAAACTCTGCAAACAAGAAAGCCATTTGTATGTCTTCTTTGGAGAAGTGTCTGTTCATGTCTTCTGCCCATTTTTTGATGTGATTATCTGTTTTGTGTGTGTTGAGTTTGAGGAGTTCTTTATAGATCTTGGATATCAGCCCTTTGTCTGTAGTGTCATTTGCAAATATCTTCTCTCATTCCGTGCCTCTTTCTTTTGTTGACTGTTTCCTTTGCTGAGCAGAAGCTGTTGATCTTGATGACATCCCAAGAGTTCATTTTCACTTTGGGTTACTGTGCCTTTGGAGACATATCTTGAATGTGTCCAATGTTGAAGAGGTTACTGCCCATGTTCTCCTCTGATATTTTGTTAGATTCCTGCCTCAAATTGAGATCTTTTATCAATTTTGAGTTTATCTTTGTGTATGGTATAAGATAATGGTCCAGTTTCATTCTTCTACACATAGCTGTCCAATTTTCCCAGAACCATTTATTGAACAGACTGTCTTTTTTCCACTGTATATTTTTTCCTGCTTTTTTGAAGATCATTTGCCCAAATGGCTAACAGACACATGAAAAAAAAATATTCATCATCATTAGCCATCAGGGAGATTCAAATTAAAACCACATTGAGATACCACCTTACACCAGTTAGAATGGCCAAAATTAGCAAGACAGGAAACAACAAATGTTGGAGAGGATGTGGAGAAAGGGGAACCCTCTTACACTGTTGGTGGGAATGCAAGTTGGTGCAGCCTCTTTGGAGAACAGTGTGGAGATTCCTCAAGAAATTAAAGATAGAGCTTCCCTATGAGCCTAAAATTGCACTACTGTGTATTTACCCAAAAGATACAGATGTAGTGAAAAGAAGGACCATCTGTATGCCAATGTTCATAGCAGGAATGGCCACGGTCGCCAAACTGTGGAAAGAACCAAGATGCCCTTCAATGGATGAATGGATAAAGAAGATGTGGTCCATACATACAATGGAGTATTATGCTTCCATCAGAAAGGATGAATACCCAACTTTTGTATCAACATGGATGGGACTGGAGGAGATTATGCTGAGTGAAATAAGTCAAGCAGAGGGAGTCAGTTATTGTATGGTTTCACTTACTTGTGGAGCATAAAGAATAACATGGAGGACACTGGGAGAAGGAAGGGGAAAGTGAAGGGGGGGGGAACACTCCAATCAAAAGACACAGGGTGACAAAATGAATAAAAAACAAGACAATTATAAATGTTGCCTAAAAAACACTCATTATAGACCTAAAGATACCTGCAGATTGAAAGGGAAGAGATGGAGAAATATGCGTCATGCAAATGGATGTCAAAAGAAAGCTGGGGTAGCAATACTTATATTGGACAAAATAGACTTTATTTTTTTAAAGATTTATTTATTTTAGAGATACCACATGTGAGTAGGGAGAGGGGCAGAGAGAGAGAGAGAGAGAGAGAGAGAGAGATTCTCAAGCAGACTCCACACTGAGTGCAGAGCCTGACTCGGGTTTCAATCCCACAACCCTGGGATCATGACCTGAGTCAAAATCAAGAGTCAGATGCTTAACCAACTGAGCTACCCAGACTCCCCTGGACAAAACAGACTTTTAAAAAAGACCATAATAAGAGACAAAGCAGGACACTATATAATAATAAAGGGGACAATCCAAAAAGAAGAGATAAAAATTGTAAATATTTATGCGCCCAACACAGGAGGATCCAAATAAATAAAACAGTTAATAACAAACACAAAGGAGCTCACCAGAAGTAATACAAATAATAGTAGGGGACTTTAACCTTCCACTTACATGAATGGACAGATCATCTAAACTGAAAATGAACAAGGAAACTGTGGCTTTGAATGACACACTGGGACAGATGAATTTAACAGATATATTCAGGATGTTCCATCCTAAAGCAGCAGAATACACATTCTTTTTAACTACACATGGAACATTCTCCAGAATAGATCACATACTAGCCTACAAAACAAGCCTCAATACAATTTCAAAAAGATCAAAGTCATACCATGCATATTTTCTGACCACAACCCTATGAAATTATAAACCAACCACAAGGAAAAATCTGGAAAGACCACAAATACATGGAGGCTGAATAACATGCTATTAAACAATGAACAAGCCAACCAGTACATAAAAGAAGAAATAAAAGAGTATATGGAAACAAACAAAAAATGAAAACACAACAGTCCAAAACCTTTGGGATGTAGCAAAAGCTATTCTAAGAGGGGCGTTAAGAGTTATACAGATCTATTTCAAGAAGCAAGAGAAATCTCAAAAAAACAACCTACCCTCATCTCTAATGGAGCTGGAAAAAAATAACAACAAACAAAACCTAAAACCAGCAGAAGGATGGAAATAATAAAGATAGAACAGAAATAAATGATACAGAAACTTAAAATGCAATAAAACAGAGAATGAAACCAGGATATGGTTCTTTGAAAAAAATCAATAAAATTGATAAACCTCTAGCAAGACTACCAAGAAAAAAAAAAAATGAAATGACTCAAATAAAATCACAAACAAGAGAGAAGAAATAACAACTGATACTATCGAAACACAGTGGTGAGAGACTATGATGAAAAACTCTATGCCAACAACTTGGACAACCTAGAAGAAATGGATAAATTCCTAGAAACATAACAACTACCAAAACTGAAACAGGAACAAGTAGAAAATTTGAACAGACTGATAACCAGCAAAGACATTGAGTCAGTAATCAAAACACTCTCAAGAGACAAAAGTCCAGGACCAGATGGCTTCACAGGCAAATTCTATCAAATATTTCAAAAAGAGTTAACATGTTTTCTTCTTAAAATATTCAAAAAAAATAGAAAAGAAAGGAAAATTTCCAAATTCATTCTGAGAGACCAGCACTGTTCTGACACCAAAATGTGACAGAGACACCACAAAGAAGAGAACTACAGAGCAGTATCTCTGGTAAACATAGAAGCAAAAATCCTCAATGAAATACTAGAAAACTGAATCCACAAATGCATTTTTTTAAAAAAGCCATTCATCACAAACAGGTGGGATTTATTCCCAGGTTGCAAGGGCAGTTTCATATTTGCAAATCAAGCAACATGATACAGCAGACGAATAAGAGAAAGGATAAGAACCATATGATCATTTCAATAGACACAGAAAAGGCATTTGACAAAGTACCACCTCCATTCATGATTAAAAAAAAAAAAATCTGGGATGCCTGGTGGCTCAGTGGGTTAAAGCTTCTGCCTTCAGCTCAGGTCCTAGGATCGAGCCCTGCATCAGGCCCTCTGCTCAGCGGGGAACCTGCTTCTCTCTCTCTCTGCCTGCCTCTCTGCCTCCTTGTGATCTCTGTCTGTCAAATAAACAAAATCTTTTTAAAAATTTCAACAAGGTAGATTTAGATGGACTATATCTCAATTTAAGAAAGGTCTTAAGTGAAAAACCCACTGCAAAATCAACCTCAATGGAGAAAAACTGAAAGCTTTTCCCCTAAGGTCAGGAACAAGATAAGGATGTCCATTCTCGTCAGTTTCACTCAACATAGTACTGGAATCAGACAACACAAAGAAATAAAAGGCATCTAAATCAGTAAGCAAGAAGTAAAAATTTTACTATTTGCAGGTAACATGATACTATGTATAGAAGACCTAATAGACTCCACTAAAAAACTGCTAGTCCTGATAAATGAATTCAGTGAAGCCACAGGATACAAAATCAACGTACAGAAATGCCTTGCATGTCTATATACCAATGACAAAGCAGCATAAAGAGAAATTAAGAAAAAAAATCCCATTTAAGTTGCACCCATAATAATAAGATACCTAGGAAGGAACCTAACCAAAGAGGTAAAAGACATGTCCTCTGAAAACTATAAAAGACTCATGAAAGAAACTGAAGATGATGACAAAGAAATGAAAAGATACTCTGTGCTCCTGGACTGGAAGAACAAATATGGTTCAAATGTCTGTAGCACCCAAAGCAACATACACATTTAATGCAAACCATATCAAAATACCAACATTAGTTTTTATTTTTTATTTTTTTTAAAGATTTATTTATTTATTTGACAGGCAGAGATCACAAGTAGGCAGAGAGGCAAGCAGAGAGAGAAAGAGAGATGGAAGCAGGCTCCCTGCTGAGCAGAGAGCCCGATGTGGGGCTTGATCCCAGGACCCTGAGATCATGACCTGAGCCGAAGGCAGCGGCTTTGACCCACTGAGCCACCCAGGTGCCCCCCAACATCAATTTTTAGAGAACTAGAACAAATAATCCTAGAATCTGTATGGAACCACAAAAGACTTTGCCTAAATAGCCAAAGCAATCTGGAAAAAGAGAAGCAAAGCTGAAGGCATCACAGTTTCAGATTCAAATTATTTTACAGAGCTGTATCAATCAGAACAGTATGGTACTAGTACAAAAAAACCATACATATAGATCAATGAAACAGAACAGAAAATATATAAATAAACCTACAACTATAGGGTCAATTAATCTTTGACAAAGCAGGAAAGAATATCCAATGGTTAAAAAAGCCGTCTCTTCAACAGATGGTGTTGAGCAAACTGGACAGCCACGTGTAGAAGAATGCTAGACCACTTTTTTACACTACAGACAAAGATAAATTCAAAATGGATAACAGACCTAACTATGAGACCTGAAACCATAAAAACCTAGAAAATAGCACAGGCAATAATTGCTCTGACACTGTCCCTAGCAACTTTTTTTCTAGATAGGTGTCCTGAGGCAAGGGAAACAAAAGCAAAAAGAAATGATTGGGACTGCCTCAAAATACAAAGCTTTTGCACAGCAAGAACAACAATAAGAAAAAACACACAACTAAAAGGCAACCTTCTGAATGGGAGAAGATATTGGCAAATGACAGATCCGATAAAGGGTAGTATCCAAAACATATGAATACCTATGAAGCTCAACACCCAAAAACAAATAACCCAATTTAAAAATGGTTCAGAAGACATGACTTGCATTTTCTCCAAAGAAGACCTCCACATGGCCAACAGACACATGGAAAGATGTTTATCATCACTTATCATCAGGGAAATGCAAACCCAAAATGGCAATGAGTTATCACCTCACACCTGTTGGAATGGTTAAAATAAAAAACACAAAAAACAACAGGTGTTGGCGAGGATGTGGAGAAAGGGGAACACAAATTGGTGCAGCCGTGGTGGAAAATAGTTGGAAGTTCCTCAAAAATGTAAAGAGAGAACTAACCTATGATCCAGTAGTTGCACTACTGGATATTTACCCAAAGAATACAAAAACACTAATTCTAAGGGATACCTGCATCCCTACGTGTACAGCAGCATTATTTACAATAGCCAAGATAAGGAAGCAGCCCAAGTGCCCTTCAATCAATGACTAGATAAAGAAGGTATGTGGAATATTATTCAACCATAAAAAAAGAATGAAATTGCACCATGGGCAAAGACCTGGATGGAGCTAGAGAGTGTAATGCCAGTGAAATAAGCCAGTCAGCACAAGACAAATACCATATGATCTCACTCATATGGGAGATGTAAGAATCAAAACAAGCAAAGGGAGAAAAAATAAGAAAGAAAGCAAGAAACAGACTCTTATAGAGAACAGTCTGCTGGTTACCAGAAGGAAGAGAGAGGGAATGGGTGAAACAGACGATGGGGATTAAGGAGGGCATCTGTGATTAAAATTAAAACTTTTAAAAAATGAAAAACAAAGAAAGGAAAGACAGGAGAGAGAGAGACCTCCTTCTGGGGCTGGGCAAGAGTTCATCCAGTGGTGGCATCAGAGGTCCCATTTGTGTGACAGAAATACCATCCTTACCATTCATCAGGGACAGAGGGAAGGATGAGATGTGCATGACATGGGGCATATTGTCATTAGGGTCTCACTCTGCAAGCTGATAAAATCCCCCTGCAGAGACACTACCCCCCCAAGCTTCCCAGAAGGGCATCTGCCAACCTTTAAAACAATGTTTCCAGAGCAGAGAGCCTCAATCCTGATTTTTCCCCTGATGCTCCAAGAGCTTTCCCAGGAGGACTCTAGGACCCTACTCTTCAGGGGAATAAGCTTCCCTTCTTTTCAGATTTTAGAATTCTCAGCCAGCTCACATTGCTTTCTATGTTCCTAACAAATGCAGTTGACCTCCCAGATGATTGCATTCAAAAAAATCAGAGTCTGCCCTCTTCTGCTTAACACTTCCCATAAAAGGAAGAGAGTCAAGGGGCCCACCCAGCAAGATGTGTCTTCACACCTGCTGAGGTGGGAGGTAGGTAACTCAGGAGGAAGTCTTAGGAGCTGAGTAGTGCCATCCAGCTGTGGGCACCTCTAGGAAAGATCACCACGATGTGGCTCTTTGGAGCACTGGGCTAGGGTACCTCCCTGCATCAGGCCGGGAGGAAACATCAGCCATAACACCTCTCTGTAGGGGGAGAGTCAAAGCCCTGGGGAGGCCAAACCATGGGTCCCCTAAGCACCCAGGGTGAGATGTTTGAAATAACTAGAAGACATACTGACCCAAGGGGACCCAAAGAGGCGGCTGCGGAAGTCGCCGGAATGGGAAGGATGATGGCCTCTAGGTTTCCCAGTAGTGGGGAAAGTTTCTCACTCCTACTGTCCCTGCCAAACTACTTCTTATTGGTTGTTATAAAGATAAGGCAAAATCAATGAGCAGCATAAAAGAACAAGAAGTGATAAAATGTTAAATGGACAGTAAAAGAAGAAATAATAAGCAGGAATCAAACACATGCTTCCAGTAGGAAGATTAAACGATCCACACATCAAAATGAGACTTCTTTAAAAATAACGTATATTTCATATTTAACAAAACTAAAATCTGCCGGCAGAGCCAGTGCTGGTCAGCGAACGGTTCTTGCCTTTCCGGGGATCCTTCATAACTGTAGTTGAGAACATATGACTGATTCTGGCCAGTAGTCACTGGGGGGCAACCGTATGAGCTATTTGAGAGGCTCTGGAAACCATGTGTGAAGACGTTTCGCAGGATGTGGGGAATCTGGATCGCTGAGTGGAACACAGAGGGCCCGGGAGATTTACTGAATCCCCATCTGACTCCAGGTGAGTGAAAAACAAACCTTTATTGCATTAAGCCATTGAGATACACACACACACACACACACACACACACACACAATATTAGGGCTTTGTGTTTTTTTCTTTAGATTTTATTTTTTTTGACAGACAGAAATCACAAGTAGGCAGAGAGGCAGGCGACGAGGCGGGGGAAGCAGGCTCCCCGTCAAGCAGAAAGCCCAACACGGGCTCAATCCCAGGGCCCGGAGATCATGACCTAAGCCAAAGACAGAGGCTCAACCCGCTGAGCCACCCAGGCGCTCCAAGCCATTGAGTTTTGGAGGTTGGTTTACTACAACATATTTGGACTAATACAAGTGCTTATAATTTGCTCATTTAATCCTCCTTATAATCTTACAATATAGGTATCATGATTACCCCCATTAAGGAGAGAGAGGCAGAGGAAAAAGTATAATAACTTTTTTCAGGTCTCCTATTTGGTAAGTGGCAGCTGGGTTCCAATCCAGATGGCTTTGTTCTTAACCCCTATGCCAGGCTGGCTCTCACTGATAGGGCTTTCTTAAAGGAAATTGCAAAGGACTTCACGGCCAAATACCTTCCATAAAAATGGAAGATTTGGGGGTGTTGAAACAGGGCAGAATAGGGGAGGAAGGAGGGAGGGCAGCCCTGGAAAGGTAAACTAAGGGGTTAATCCCTTCTTCCCATCCCCCTGGGATAAGCCCACCAATCCCCTTGTGATAAAGCGAAGAGAGCGTGCACCTCTGGAGGCCACTTCATGGCCAGAAAGGCCCTCACTCTCAGGAGTCAGGAAACCTGAGTTCTAGTTCCAAATCTGTGAGTAAAACCCTGTAGGATTTGAACAGTTGCCTAATGACTTTTTGGGCCTCGGTGTCTCCATCTAAATTTGGGGAATGAGGATTTCTAACTCATCACATTATGGAAAGTTCAAACCAAACCACACCTGCAATGATGCTTTAGGAAGCTATAGAACATTTGGCACGTGTAAATCATCGCTTTCACTAGACCATCAGAATTAAGGAGACAGAAAGTCCCTCCAACGTCCTAATCCCCCATTTCACTGAGAAAACTGAGGTCTTGGCAGGTTGCCCAAGAATTAAAAGGATCACGGTAGTTGAGGCTGTTCTTTAGTACAACAATAACGTAATAACAAAGGGGAAATGAAAGAACCAGGCACGAGGACCCCGACCTTTGGCGACCGAGACATCACTTTTCTCACAGCTTCTTCATGTGGGAGATCGCAGCTCTGAGGCCAACATGGCAGCGTAGCGGCTCAGAGACTTTGAACCAGACATACCTAAGCTCACATCTGAGCCCGTGGTGGTCCCTGGGTCTCATCCCCTCTGTACTGCTGCTGCAACTATGATGTTCAAGCATAGGAGATTGCCAATTCTGTAGGTCAAAAATGACCAGCTATCACAATTTCCTATGATTCAACCTAATAAAATACGGTGCTACATGTCGGGAACCTCCAGTGTTTCTCCCATCCTTGGACATGACCCTGATGCTTGAACCACCTTATACATCTCACATACCCTTTCCCTTAGACTGAACATTTCCCATGAGGCTCCTTGGTCTTCATGCAAAGACTCCTGCTGGCTATTCTCCAAACGTGCTTGGTCCCACCAACGCACTCAGGCTAAACACCTCTCCATCCTCCTTTTCATTTTACTGCATTCACTCCCAGGGGGTGAAGAAGGCAGAGCAGGGAGCAGTCCTGTGTTGTGGAAAGGGCAAACAAGTCAGGGGAACCAGGACTCAGCCTTTGCCTTGCTGTGTGGCCTGGGGCAACTGTATCTCCTTCTCTGGTCCTCAGAGTCCTCATCGTCCAGAGACAAGACGGTTAAGAATGAGATGCCGCCCCCACTGCTCCCTGGGCAGCAGAATCACTTGGGAAGCTTTTATCAAATACAGGTGTTCAGCCCCCCTCCAGAGGTTCATTTTTCATGAGACTGTCTGGGTAAAGGTATCTTTTAAACCCTCACCAGGTGATTCAAGTGTTGAAAAGCACTTGACTGGATGATCCAAAGGCCCCCCGACTCTCACATTCATGAAATCTCTGAAGAAGGGCGGGAATCCGCGTATTAAGATCCTGGACTGGGGAAGACAAAGGGACAGGCCCTCCTGGAAACGGGTCCAAGACCTCATTAGAGTTTGGAGCGGGTCTGCTGAGCCCCAGTTTCCCGCCCCCTGCTGTCAGAAGGATGCCTGGGCTCCGTCAGGGCCCAGCTGGAAGGCCATTTCGTTTGGAGAAAGATTTCTTCTCAGCGCCTCTCAGAGGCCTCCTTCACTGATCCAGGGAACTGAGGCTTTTCATTTTAATTAGCAAATTCTTGTCGCTGCCACTGGAAATGAGCCTCTGTTCTCATTTCCTTCACAGACTCTGTCAGCGGAGATGAGGGTGGGAGGGTGCAGGGGCGGGGCGGGGGGGGGCTGTGGGAGCTGTTAGCTGATGCAACTTCTGGGCTGGTGGGGGACTCGGAAGATGCGAGAGTGGCTGAGATTGCAAGGAACCAATCATACACTTAAGGAAATGGCTTCTTGGCTTTGGGACGTGGTGACGTGGATTAGTGCCTCTTTGTGCTCTGGGGCCGACTGAGTGTCATTAGAGCCACCCAGGTTCCAGGGGCCCAGGGGATAGCTCTGTCACATCTTGAACCAAGAGATCCTTATTAGGGGAAACACACACACACACACACATACACACACTTTTCACAAAATACCTGCAGATCGAGAGAAATGGAAGGTGGCATCTGTCTAAAGCATATTTAATAAGCCCGTGAACTCTCCGGGCTAGCAAGAGCACTCCTTGGTCATCTAGTGAGTACCTGGCATGCGGGAGAGAGGTAGCCTTCCTGAGGTACTCAGATCACAGAAAGCCGCTGCCCCGGATGTTCAGTAGGAGGGAGAGACTGACCGCGTGAATCCATTTCCAACGTCCCCGACTTGTTTTCAGTCAGTCTCAGCATCTCTTATGGGTTTCCTGCGTTGCTCGACGTTTCCAACACTGAGGGAAATCTTGATCCAGACAAGGAGTATAAAACGGTCGGGGTCGTTAGGAGAAATGGCCTTAAACAATTAGCCAGATCAGAGAAAGGACAAGGAAAGATTGTTTGCACATGCCCTAGAGGTCATTTAATCAAATTCCATATAGGGGAGGGTGAGGGAGCCACAGACCAGGGTCAACATTGTGGCTCACGAGCCCTACAGGAAGTGGCCCAGTCTCCCCATGGCCCTTCCCCATAATATCCCCAAACCCTGGGATGCAGCCATGCTGAGCTGTGTCCACCTCCCAGCACGCTGTCCTGTCACCAGACCTCTCCACTCTCTGCCTGAATACTACGCTTCCAGTTCCCAACCCACTCCTCCCCTTCTCTCTTCAGTTGCCCGGTCACCTGGCTCAGTAGCTCAGCATTTCAAGGCTCCGACTACACACTCCTCCAGTATTTACTGAATACCCATACATGGCCAATGGAACCACCATGGGTGTTCCTGTCTTCATGGTGTGAGGGAAACAGATAAACGATGGAATGATCCCATGAATGCACAGAAAGTCATCTCAGGGGTGAATGCTTGGAAAGGGGGTTCTCTGGGGCTATGAGCATGAATGAGGAGGATTTGTTCTGGTGGGGACAGGTCTAGGAAGGCTTCCCAGAGGAAGGGATGATGGAGCTGGGAACTCAGTAACTGAGGCAGACAGGAATGGATGAGGAGAAGCCATTTGGAAGGTCCACAGGGAACTTTTCCAGGAAGTCCTCTGCTCTTCCCTGTGCCAGGTGTTCTGTAAGGTGACCACATGTCTTGGTTTACCTAGGACAGTCCAAATTCATGCTTGTCCCAATGATGTCGGAAATTGGATGACAAATGGTACAGTCCCCACGTAATTGATGCTCTTCATCCCTGATTCCATGTCACACAAAGGCACATGTGCACCCAAACACTTACCACACAAGGCTGCAGGTCAAACTGGTGGCACAGAATTCAGTCTTATTCACCCTTTGATGTCCCGCATGTACACATATGGCCGCTGTCTGGCAGGTGTATTGTGATTAAGTGAATATATTGTGCAGAGATAAGGCTTCTAAAAATTCCCAGATGTCTGACGCCCTGCACGTCACCTCATCTGTCTGTTTCTCTTGCCTCCACAATGTTCCAAAGCATATTTGGTGCACATTTTGGGTTTGTCCAGAGGCCAAGGGATTTGAAATATATTTTTTTCCATGGCCTGACTTGGCTTCAGAAGTTGACAAAAGCATCATCTCATTAGAGGCTATTTGAATAGAAATTATAGGCTTGTTCTCTGAGTGTGGACTTGAGAGTACTTCATGAAACAATTACTGCTAAATATCTGAAGAGAAACACCCTCGTTGGCTTCTAAAAGCCCATCTCAGGTCAAACCAACCTAAATTCCTCTCAACACAATTAGAACTTCAATAAGAATGAGAGAAACAAGCTTCCAAGAACATCAGAACCACAACGGGACAATCAATAGCGCTGTTGGAGGATTGAGAGGGGGACAGGAAAGGGCGGGAATATTCTGGAAGGCAGCATAAAGCATGCAGAGCAGAACACCCACTCTTGGATCAAGAATGATCAGCTAGCCCCTTACGCAGGAGAGTAAACATGGCTGAACGGCTCACTGGGCTCCTCAAAGTCGCTCACGCACTACTCTGCGCTTTCCGGTTCCCCTGAGGGCCGAGAGAAGTATGTTCTCCTACCCAGTTGGAGCTCCCAGGCCTCCACAAATGCAGTTCCTCCTGCTCCAAATGCTCTTTTTTTCTTTCTGCACCTCTTTCTTATTCCTCTATGATGCCTTCCATTTCCCCCAAAACCATGCTTTTCTGCAAGCCCTGGTACCATGTCCAGGAGTCATGCATGGAACTCAAATGTGTCCAGGAGAAGACCAGAAGGAGAGACAGTGCTTGTGAGAACAGGCTGCACTGCCCGCCTCCAGGGGGGTGCCACTCACACGTGGTTTATGCAAATGGTGCCATCCCCACGCCCACCTCCCCAAGAGCTCAGGCATTCCAACTTGCTTTTCACAAAACAGACACCGCAGCTCCATCTTCTCTCTCTCTGTCTCTCTCCGTCTCTCTCTCTTTCTCCCTCCTCCTCCCCTCACCTCTGAGAGTCTTTAAGACAAGACAGGAATCCATTCTCCCTAATATCCATGCTTCCCAGCCCTTGGCATCGTTAGCAAAAGATTAAATCATCAAAAGAATGAATAAATTTAAAACAAGGACGAGAAGAGTTGATAAGCCAAGTTCTTGGTCCTACCTAAAAGAGGAGATATCACAAAAATTGGAAGAAAATCTTTCAAAATGTTAAGTGCCATTTGGAGATGTCCTTTTACTTGTCTCGGTGGGAAAACAAAAGGTTAACAGAACGTGGCAATGCCAGAGTCTCACCTGTACATTCACCTTCAGCGCACCTTCCCATCGAAATATTAGGGAAAAGCAAGGGAAGTCATGTGAACAGGGGCACCTGGGTGGCTCAGTGGGTTAAGCCGCTGCCTTCGGCTCAGGTCATGATCTCAGGGTCCTGGGATCGAGTCCCACATCGGGCTGTCTGCTCAGCAGGGAGCCTGCTTCCCCATCTCTCTCTCTCTCTCTGCCTGCCTCTCTGCCTACTTGTGATCTCTCTCTGTCAAATAAATGAATAAAATCTTTATTTAAAAAAAGAACTTTCTTTAATATAATCCCTTTTCCACAGTATATGTCTTTGGAAAATGGAAAGACCACACGGTTTCTCCAGGTACCAGGTCTCTGCCAGTCTATCCCCCCTCACTGCTCAGTTGTCCATAAGAAAGATGGTAAGGGCACCTGTTCTAAATATCTTCTTATACACCTATCTCAAGGGATTGTCCCTGGTGAGAAGTCCGGTAGGTCTTCTCTGAGTGGACGGGAAAGCTAATTCCCAAGGGAGAGAGGGGATGCGGGCAGAAGGGGGCTGGGGTGGGAGGTGGAGGAGGGGAGAGAGAGTGGAACGTTCTCCAGCATCTCCCCAGGCACCACCAGAGAAATGGATGAGTCCAGAGCGCACCACAGAAAGACAACTAACAAGAACAATCCTCCAGCTCTGACAATCGGCGGGTTTAACGTGGAAAAATATTCAGCTAAAATCAATGGCATGGTTAGGCGGTGGCTTAGCAATTCCTTTTTATGAAATAAAATACTGTCTCTCTAGAGTGCAAAATGGCTTTCTGCTTTGGAACTGTGATTCATCCTGTAAGATGGGCTGATCTTTAAATCTTTCATTGGCTCTCATCCCCAAACCAGTTCTACAGAAATGGTCTTTCTGACCAGACTACTCTCCTACCCTCACCCCAGTGAGAAGAAAATAATGAGAAGGTAAGAAGACACTCTGCCCTACTGAGCCCCTTCCCCAACATGTTCAAGATCATATGGCCCTGTTGCCTGGGAATGGGCCTTATCACGATTGAGCTCAATGGCGCAGGTCCTGAGAAAGGCCACCCAGGATGTCCACCCATATCCAAGGCCTCTCTGTGGCAGTGAAGCTCAAGGAGATGGACCTGTGTGTTCTATGACCTTCTCTATGTTTCCTGACCAACGACTGACCCCTGATCCTGGGCCTCAGGATATAGCCCAGATTCCTGCCCCAAACTGATTCCTGATTCTGATAAAACTGACTCCCTTTCTCCACAGCCACTCATAAATGTATTCCCTTGGTCACATGAATCACAGTTAAGTGAAGACAATGATAATGGCTGACTCAGCTATATTTCCTGGATGCCAGGACAGGAGCTGGCTCCAAATGGGTGCTAAGTAAATGCTCATTAAATACATAAGGGACAAACTAAATGAATGAATGAGTGAATGAGTAAGTAGATTTGGGTTGGAAATGGCTCAGGTTGATTTTTCAAGGACATGGGGCCAAGGAGATGGGTTTATTTTCAAGGTATCCCTCTCTCGTGTCCACTCTGGAAGGCTCCAAGCTCTTCTCTGTGTGACTTATTAATATTCTTATCACTGGGCTTAACTGTGCAGTGGGCAGTTCCTCCTGAGCTAAATGGCAGGCAATTAGAAACTAATGAGGTGAGAAATGCTCCCATTATCCAAGCCCACTGATGCCCACAGCTGAGCTCATCATACCTCTCTGTTCCAGGAAGGGTCCCCAGAAGTCCCCAAAGGAACAGGTGGAAACAGAAGAGATCCTGATCCAGGAGGAAGAGCAGAGCTCTGCTTCCAGCTTTGCTGCCGGTCCAACTGTGCTGCTGTCATTTCCCAGCAGGAGCTGGGCTGGCCTGCACCTCTAGCTGCACTGCCAGATTACCCACCAAGTTTGCAAAACTACAGATTCCTCGGTCCCACTCTAGGATCACCAATGCAGAACCTCCAGATAGGGGACCTAGAACTTTTAACAAGTACTCAATCAAAGAATGGAACCAATATAATTATTCTCAGAACCTAAGCTCCAATTCAGGAGTTAGCAAAAATATGGTAGGCAAGCCAAATCCAGCCCATTGCTTATTTTTGTAGATAATGGACTACAGCCACGCCTAGCCATTTACATATTATCTAGGGTGGCTCTCATACTCCGTGGCAAAGCTGAGCAGTTGCAACAGACACCGTATGACCCCAAAAAGCCTAAAATATTTGCTGTCTGGCCCCTTACAGAAGAAGCCCGCTGACTGCTGCTGTAATTTACAGGTGCTTCCAGGAGATAAGTAGGATGAGGAGTCTGACACTGGCCCAGGGTTTTCAGTAGAGAAGGGCACATTATTTCTGACCACTGTACACGAAGAAAGCAGGAGAGCACCAGGCTGTAGGAGCCCAGAGGTTGCCTGGCATGGGGAGGGCCCTAGTATGTAGGCTGGCACCTGCAAGATGAGAGCCAGAGGCTAAGCTGAGAGTGAGGCCTGTCTGAGAATCAGGCTCCGGGTCTCCGCAACTTGAGTCCTGGTGAGGTGAGTGCAAGGGTGTGCATAGAGCTGAGTTTAGCTCCTTGACTTTAAATTCCCACACCCCCGCCCTTCTGTTCAAGACTTGCCTGGTGGACGAAAGGAAGTGTTGGGGCAGAGAAAGGAAAGTCAGCAGCAGTCTGGGGACAGCCCTTCAAGGATCCAAATTCTCTAAAACTCAAGAAATCAGCAGGTAGAATCACTGAACTTAGGACATCACCGGACCCACAGGATTTCTAGGGCAAAGAAGCCACCCAGGCCAACTATGGCCCCAGCCACCTGCCTTATCAGTCACTCTCTGGGGCTCAGGAAGGCAGGTCTGCCATCTGTCGTGTGCTCAGAGGTAGACAGGGGCCAGAAGAAGGGTCTCAGGGTCTAAGGGTCCCCAGTCTGTGTATACCAGGGTGCCTAGTTGGGCATGTGGGAGCCCAGCACTGTTTCTACTCTTAGGTCTCCCTGAAATTGGCCAGGCCAGGCCTGCCTTCTGCTGGTGCTTCCATGCCTGCCCTGACCCACAACCCCACCTGCCGGGAATAAACCACAGTCAGTTCTGGGAGTGTTGACAGATTTGGGTTGTTTAAAAATGACTTGAAACACACACACACACACACACACACACACACACACACACACACGCCAGTCAATGTAATCTGCTCAGCTGGCAAATGGAGCAAGGCCGTGGGGTAAATTCCAAATCAACCAGACCCACCAGAAACCCAACAATCAGGGAGTTGTATCTAGAAATAGCTACCTGCCCAGGAAGAGTCTGGGAAAGGTAGCCTCCCACAAATGATTCACCAGGTCACTCAGACCTGAAAACAAGTCACAGCGATTTTGCACTAGTCCCAGGGAAAACTGACTGAATCGCAGTATCAGGGTTGAGACAAACGTTAGCTTGATTTCTGCCTATGTACGGATGGAGGCCTAGACGGAACTCCAGAATGTGATCTCAGTATTGAGTGCTCCTTCGTTTCCTGCTTCCCTCTCCCCTGCTCCCCAGCCTCAGAAGGAGGTTTATGCCCAGTTTCCGGGGCGGTCTGACACCCATTCTGACTGCCGGTCTCAGCCTATCCCGTGCGCCTCAAGCCACCCTCACTGGGGAACCCAGCTAGATTTTGCAGGTGTTTATTGTCCCATGAACTCACCATTGGAGGCTGGGGCAATGGTAGCTGAACCCTAGACCCCTCAAAGCAAGACAGGCACGGATTCTCATAATTATCCTTCCTTTTGCAAGCTTTCTGGGACCACCACCTCCAATAAACCATAGTACCCATCCCTGTCAGAGTCTACACCCATGGAAGCCCTGCTGAGAGACTGGGGCCACATCCCCCTTCCTCTCCTGGCCCCTCGTACAGACCACCCAAATGAACCTGCTGGCCCCATCTGCTTTTAGGGCTTTGGGAAGAATCCTGGCTAGGCCCAGCTTTGGTACTCTGGCCAGAGTGACAAGCAAGGATGCTGCCTAGAGAGCCAAGCCCGCGCAACTGGTCTCTAGGTGGTGGGGCTGAGGCACCCGTGCACATTTTTTTGAGGAACTTCTGTCCTGTTTCCCATGTGACTACATTACTTAACATTCATACCAATAATATACGACTTGGCCTTATTTTGTTAAATAGTAACCATTATCAAAAAATCTGTGAGATAATATCTCATTGTGGTTTTGATTTGCATTTCTCTGATGATTGGTGATGTTGAGTATCTTTTCATGTGCCTTTGGACCACTACTATATCTTCTTTTGATATCTATGCAAGTCCTCTGCCCTTTTTAAATTGGGTTGGGTTTTTGTGGGTTTTTTGATATTGAATTGTAGGGGTTCCTTATGTACTTTGCATATTAATTCTTATCTGATACGTGGTTTGCAAATAGTTTGTCCCATTCCATAGGTTGCCTTTTCAATCTGTTGCTTGTTCCCTTTGCTGTGCTGCTCTTGAGTTGTATGTAATCACACTTGTCTAATTTTGCTTTTGTTACCTCTGCTTTTGGTGTCATATCAGTGAAATCATTGCCAAGACCAACATTCTGAAGTTTTCCCCTATGTTTTCTTTTGGGAGTTTTATTGTTCCAAGTCTTCTATTTAAGTATTCAATCCATTTTGAGTTGATTTTTGTGTATTGCCTGAGATAAGGGTCAAATTTCATTCTTTTGCGTGTGGATATCCAGTTTTCCCAATATCATTTGTTGAAGAGACCACCCATTCCCCATTGCGCATTCTTGGCATTCTTATCAAAGACCAGTTTTCCACATATGTGTGGGTTTATTTCCAGAACTTCTATTTGTGTCTGTTGCTCTGTATGTCTGTCTTTATGCCAGTACCATATTGATTTAATTAATGTAGTTCTATAATATACTTTGAAATTGGGACATGTGATGCCTCCTGCTTTCTTCTTTTTTTCAAGATTGTTTTGGCTATTCAGGGTCCATTGTGGTTTTATATAAAGTGTAGGATTGTTTTCTATCTCTATTAAAAAAAAACTCCAAAGGGATCGTGATAGGGATTGCATCAAATCTGTAGATCACTTTGAACAGTATGGACATTTTAACAATATGACATCTTCTGATTCATGAACATGGGATGTCAGTTCATTTATCTTTCTCTTCTTTATCTATACTCCCATGTTCTTTGCAGCATCATTCACAATAGCCAAGATGTGAGTGAAAACAACCCAATGTCCATCAGCAGATGAATGGATAGAGGAAGGAAATGCAGTAATAAATATAATGGAATATTATTCAGCCTTTAAAAAAGAAATCTTGCCATATGTAATAACAAGGATGAACCTAGAGACATTATGCTATGTGAAGTAAGCTACTCACAGAGAACAAATGCTGTAAGATTCCACTTTTAGGAAGATCTAAAATAGACAAACTGAGAGAAACAGACAATAGAATGGTGGTTGTCAGGGGCTGGGCAAGGGAAAAATAGGGACTTGATGTTCAATGGGTATAAAGGTTGTATTACGGAAGATGAGTGAGTTCTACAGATCTGCTATAAAACAATGTTTGAAGTACTGTATACTTCAAAATTTAAGAGCGTAGACCTCATGGTAAGTGTTCTTCTAATAAAAAACGGGAAGCAAAGTATCTAAAGAGATATTTCTCCCAAAAAGATGGGGAAAATGTCAATAAGCTTCTGAAAAGATGTTCAACATAATTAGCCACCAATGAAAACCACAATGAGATACCCTTTCATACCCACTGGGATGGCTAGGAGAGACAGATAATAACAAATATCAGCAGACATGTAGAAAAACTAGGACCCTCATATGCTATTGATATGAATATATAATGGTGCAGCCACTTTGTGACGGAATCTAGCAATTATTCAAAGGATCGAATGCAGAGTAACAATAGAACTTAGCAATTCCAGTCCTAGAAATAAATACTCAGAAGAAACACAAGCACACATTCATATAAAAGTTCGTACATGAATGAACATCCACAGAAACATGATTGATAACAGCCCCAAAGTAGAAACAATCCAAATGATCATCGACTGATGAACAAACCAAACATGGCATATTCGTGAAATGGAATATTATTCAGCCATTAAAAAGTAAGGAAGTACCACTAACACTACAGTGTGTATGAGCCATGAAAACATTACACTAAGGAAAAGAAATTATTCCAAAGACCATCTATCATGTGATTCCACTTTATGAAATGTCCAGAATAGGCAAATCCATAGAAACAGAAAGTGGATCAGTGGTTGCTTAGGACTGGGCCAGTATGGGGAATGGGGGCGGTGACTGCCAAAGTGTATAGGGGTTCTCTTTGGACAACAGTGTTTTAAAACTGATTGTGATGATCGATGTCCAACTCCATGAATGTACTAAAAATCATTGAATTGTACACTTTCAATGAGTGAATTCATTGTGATAGATGAATTCTATTTCAATGAAGCCATTGTTTTAAAAATTCAACAGAATGGGGTGCTTGCTAAAAATTCAGATTTCTGGACCCCACAGAAATGGTTTACTCTATGATGGGGTGCAGAAATCTGCATATTCAGCCAGCTCTCCCACAGGATTCCAACACACTTTGATAACCATCATCCTAGGAATATGGATATTTTGTTATTTTTTGTTTTGGTGGCTTAAGCCCTGAGGGGGGATTTTGTTTCAAGTTTTATTTTACAAAAGTAGCTTCAGATTCCCTTGAAGAAGTCTGTTTATGAAACTTGCCTTCAGCCTGGCAGAAGTTATTACGGTGCTAACAGAGGGTTTTTACGATTTTAATTAGAAACGGGCAGCGGAGCCCATGTAAAACTTTCCTTTTGACTTGGCAATAAAGGCCAGTATTCCCCAACAGGGAGGCCAAGAGACAGGCAGAGATCCTTCTAGAAAGTGAGGGAACCATGATTTCCTGAGCACCTACTGCGTGCCAGCAGCTTCAATATATATTGTCACATTCAAACCCTGTAAAATGAGATCACCATCCTGTGTTTGTTTCAGATAAGGGTCTAATTCCAAACCACAAAAACTAGTGACCATTCTAGTTATATTATGCTGCATACATAATTACCCTAAAATTTAGTGAAATAAAGCAACCATTTTAGGATACTCATGTACTCTGTGGGTCAAGATGTAGGCAGGACAGAGAGATGGTGGCTTGCATATAGTCCTCCATGTCTAGGGCTTCAGCAGGAAAGATTCAAAGGCTGGGGGTAACTCATGGCTAGCGGCTGGTATCATCTTTCTCACCTACCTTACTTTTTTACACTGAGCCTCCATTTTTCCATTGCAGAGCCTTGGTGGGGCTGATGCAGGAGGTGAGCCACACGGCATAGCCCATGGCTCACAGGAGGCACTTGCTAAACAGCAGCCAGCCATTGTATATGATACACAAGTGACAATACTGGATGTCTCAGCTCATCCCCAGAACGGCTGGACCCCAGCTGCCACGGCGGCCCCAGAAGAAATGAGTCCCTTGGGCACATGTCTATGGCTGCAGGCAGAGCCAGAGATCCCAGATGCCCCTCCACCACCTCCTCCCACACCCCCCAACACACCCACACACTTTATCTGACAACCTTCTCCATGTGTACGCATAACCAGCAGTGTTCTCCCTTGGTCTAACAAAACAAATTGATCAAGAGTCAATACAGATCCTAATTACAAGTTGTACACTGGGAGATTGATGGGGAGAGATGAAGAGGGAAGAACAGGCCCTTGATGGGTGTCCGTAATGAGGTGTCACTGGTCCCCACTGTAAGTCGTTTATAAACATGGTCTCACGTCGGTGGCTGTCAGCAACCCCGCCAGAGCTTAATGAGCTGTTCCTTCCTGCCCTAGGGTTAATGTCAGAAGCTGAGCATAGTTTCTGCTGCGAGACACCCTGCCTGGTGGTTGGTGAGTTTCATCTACACCACAAATATCCCCGTCCACTCAGGAAATGCATTATCCCAAAGCTCCTGGCAGAGATATGCACTGATTTCCCCATCTGAACCTCTCAACCTCTAGGAGGTGCCATGGCTGAATCCCTGCTAGCGGCCTGGCACTGGGGTCCTAGAGGAAAATGGATAAGAAGGGGGCGTGGCATTCGACTGCTCAGGCTTACCTCCTGGCACTACTATTCACAAGGACGTGACCTCTCCAAGCTGGAATTTCCTCCTCTATAAATTGCAAACAACACTAGATTTTAAAAAGAAGAGGAAGAAAAAAAAAAAGGGGGCCTTTTCATTTGGAGCAACACTCAGTGCTAGGTTTCACCCAATGGCTCTAACCGGCCACAGCTAATAAATATCTATAGATACTTACATCTATTGATAGGACAGCAGACATAATTTAAGACTCTTTCTTGACTAAGATACAATGAGACTTACTTTAACTGACCGTGTATAAACAAATGGATTCATTCTATCCAATCCAGAGGGAAAATGAGAATTTTTAATTAGCATAATCACAAAGAACCTTCCTTTCCTACCACATAAAATTCCTTGACATCTTCCCTTCAAGGAGGCCCTTGGTGATTTCCACCCCAGCATGTTCGTTGCCCTTTGGCTGGTAGATAAGTAAACTCAGTGCTCACTCTTCCAGTCACCGTGGTGGTCTTTGTCTTTCCACTAACAGCACAACCTTCACTACCAGTACTCTCTGGTAGAAAGAATAATGCCCCCTAATCAAAGCTGTCCAAGTCTTAATCCCGGGGATCCATGAGTATGTGAGGTTACCTAGCAAAGGAGAATTACGGCCATAGATGCTGAGCAGCTGACCTGAAGACAAATAAATGAGTCTGGATGATCTAGCTGGACTCGATGCAATCATAAGCATCTTTAAAAAGGAAAGATGGAAGCAAGGGAGAGCTGGGGATTTGGCTGCAGGAGGACTCAGCCAACACTGAAGATGGAAGGAGGCATGAGCCAAGAAATTCAGGTGACCTCTAGCAAACTGGAAAAGGCCAGGAAATGGATTCTCCCCCAAAGCTTCCAGAAAGACTTCTGACCTCCAGAATTATAGTATAATAACTTGTGTTGTTTTAAGCCACCAAGTTTGTGGAAACCCATCACAGACCCTTTTTTGGGGATTAAGTGAGTTCTAACAGGTAAAGTGCTTAGACCCATGCCTGGAACATCATACGTATTCAATTAATCTTATTCTGTTATTACAATGTCATCAGTTTCTTCATTGTAGAGAGCCTTGCCTTCTCCCTGTCTCTGGCCGTCTCTACAACTCCGATCCAGCCAGCGGAGTCAGAGGAAGGAGAAGGACGGACTTTTCCTGAGCACTTCCTGTGACAAGGCGTGGTGCCAGACACCTGGCACAGCACTTGGCACGTGCCCTCTCCACTGGTGAGTGTCCGGAACCACCTGTCCTGGAAAATCAGGCAAAGTCTGGGTGCACATTATTGGAAGATCCTGGTTACAAACCATCAGCCCTTTGGGGGCTTTGGAACAAGTGCTCTCAGTTAGGATCACCCAAACCTTCTCCAAACACAAGCAGGAGGCCCTGTTCTGCTGGGCATTTTCCCCGTCATCATCTGCCAGGGAAGCTGAGCTGCCCTCCCAGCTCCAGCTGAACAGGGCTTTGCCTGGTCTAGGATCCTGAGCTCTTGGCTTGTCCACACCTCCTTTGGAACCAACATGGCATTCTTATTTGTCTGCTTTCTCATTTCACTGTGAGCTCCTTGAGGATCAGGCCAGAACCTGGGTCTCCGTAAGTCTTCATTGCTTTGTTATTTCCTCTTTTAAAAACCAGAAGCTCTACCCAGCTGTGCTTAGCTTAACAGGCTGGGCCTTTTCAGGGACACCTGGTGAGGGAGAAGGTTGCTCAGTTGGTTCAGCATCTGCCTTCGCTCAGGTCCTTGATTTCAGGGTCCTGGGGGGAAGCCTCAAATCGGGCTCCCTGCTTCACGGGGAGTCTGCTTCTCCCTCTCCCTCTGCCCCTCCACACTGCTTGCAGTCCCTCACTCATTGCCCGTGCTGCCATGCCAGGCCTGGGATAAGGCAAGTGAGGCATCTAGGATATAAAACTGCAGGAGGTGCTCACTCTTCAGGGCTGACCCTTTGCTGGCGTGAACCTGAGAACGAGCGCCTTCTTCAATATGATGCCGACATGCCTCACTTTGCCACGCCCTCGTCCTAGCCCTGTCCACAGCAGTCAGATACTGTTTCACCAACAACTGCTACTGGACCTTGAAGCAAATCTCATTAAATTCCTTAATGATAGATAAATCAATTGTCCGACATCACTGAAAGATGATGAGTTTGGCTTGTAGCTAGGTGGGAAGAATGCTAGGTGACGCTGTGATGAATTAATCCTGAAATCTCAGGGGCTTGACAGTGCAGGCATTCATTTTCCACCTGCCTTCCATGTCCACAGGGAGTGGGAGTGGGAGTCAACTAGGGGGCACTGCTCCATAAGGCCGCTCGGGGAGCCAGCATGATGGGGCTCTACCATCTTGTACCTCCCCAGATGGAACCCCTGTCCTCCTCAGTTGCCACAGAAAGAGAAGATGGACACTTTGGCCTGCTCTTCGACACTTGGGCCCAGAAGTAATAAAATTACTTTCTACTCACAGCCCATTACCTAGAAATGACTCCATGTCTCACCTCCTTACAAGGGAATTGGGAGATGGGCTCTTCCTTTGTGCCCTACAGGGGGAGAAGGGGAACCAAGATGGTCTGCTTCAAGAAGCTAATGGCGGTCCCTGCCTGAATGGAGTGCACAGTCTAGAGCTGCGGTTCTCAACCTTAAGGATCTGATCGCATGAGGAGAGCCATTGTTAAAATTTCAGATTCTTCCGATTCTTCCCCACTTCCCAAGGCTCTGATCTGGTAGGTGGTGGGAAAGCCCAAGTGCTGATATATTTTTGCACACTCCCCAGGTGACTCAGAGCCAGGTGGTCAAGGGAGTGCATTCTGAGAAGCAATGACTAGTGACTGGAACCAGTCAGACAAGCCATTCCCCACCTAACAGCTCGGCCTTGCTGGTGCCAGATTCGGGCTGACCCCCGAGTTCTCTCTGCGGTCACTTGCCTTTACACATATCTCTAAAAAGCTGTAAGTTTTCATAACCTTTGCAGACTTTGATGGGCTTCTCCTAAGGAGAGAAGGCATGCCTTCCCCGGGTATTCTCAGCTGGAGCATAGACCACCTGCCACAGAGCCAAATGCAGCCACGTGGGGGCCTCCCCTCCCTAGGGAGGTGCCTGATTCCACACTCCCGGCACTTCTATAAGCCAGCAGGCCTGCAGCACTGGACGAGCAACAGCACGAGCTTGTGTGAGTTGACAGCACGAGCTTGTGTGAGTTGAAGAAGAATCCAGAACCGAATAGAACCGAAAACACAGATTGACCGGAGGGCATGACCCAAAGGAGTGGCAACCTTATTTTGTACAACAAATGAAGAAACACGGACCTACTGAGCAGCTAGCAGGAGAGCTCATTCATAGGGAGAGGACTTCTGTGCTAAAAAGGAGCCCCAATGAGAACCTTGGGGGTTGAGGTGAGCTAGATGCCAGGGATAGGGCAGAAGATAGAAAGGTTCTGAACACTAAAGAAAGGAGGAGGAAGGAGGAGTAGGGCTGGGGGCACCTGGGGGCAGGGGGATGGGCAGATAATCCCAGTAAGCTAAAGAAGTGTTCAAAAGGTGCTTCACTGTTCAGTGTGCGATGAAACCAGGTCTTTGATCCAGCCTCAGGTGAAAGCTCCATCCATTTGCTGATGGTTCAGAGCGGGTTTTCTTTGGGGTTGGAGAGGAAGGTGGATGAGGCAGGACGCCTGTGTCAAAAGAGCAGATCAATGGGCACGGAGCCATTCTCCTGGTCTTGCACTGGGTCACCCTGCAGGAGAGGCTCTGGACCTTACAAATGGTCTTAGAAGAACTGCTGGGACTGCATTAGCCAAGGGAGGGGCACTATTTCCCAGAGAAGCCAGGAGGCAACACTAGGGTCAAGGTGAGAGTGAGAGCAATGACCCACCAAAGGCTGCGCCTGTAATGACAGCTTGCTACAGAGGACATGGGCTGGGTGCTAAAGGCAGGTGAGCCAGCACCTGGGAGCTCTCCAGATACCTCACGGGGCTTGGAGCTAATGCAAGCAAGGGAGGGAGCTGGAGGCCCGGATCACATGGATTATTCCACTAACCTACACAGCTAGCCAGGAGAGTAAATGTAACGACGATGATAACAGCAGGAGCAGTAGCTGACATTTGTGTAGACCTGCTACATGCATGTCTCTTTTATGAACTTAGCTATCCCTGCAACAACGCACGATTCCTACACATGATTGCCCCCATCAGGGGAGAAAACTGAATGTGGGAAAAGCGAGCTGCTCAAGGTCGCGCAACCTGCAATGACAGAACCATGACTTGAATTCAGGCAGTGTGTCTTCAATGTCTCCATGCTAAGCCAGCGCTCTCTAATATATGTAAAAGTGCTCTATTAAATAACGCTTAAAGTGCTGAGCAATGCAATGTATCACCAGGCTCCTGAATGTCTAGACAAAAGCTATTAAAACAGAAGAAATCAAAAACCAACCCAAGAATTGAGGACTTTCTGGGAGGTAGAGAAAAAGTGTAACTCAGATGTTCCCACTTAAGCTGAGACCTTCCCCAGGTGGGCAGCCGTGTTCACCGTGTCCGCCATGTCAGCCCTCTTGCACGATAACAGCTGCTGTTCCAGGCACTTCTCTTTGGCAGATCAAAAACAAAAATAAGAATCAGTCAGTCCTTAGGAATGGCTATGAACCAGATCAAGCATTGCCTATGCCCCTAAAAGTCACAGAACCGGGCAGAGAAGACAAAACAGGAGTACAGAGGGTCAGTCCTGTGTTGGGCTTTTTCAGCACCGGCGATTAGTGGACAGCAGAAGGTTTTGGTTAGAGCAGGGGAGTTAGCACAGACGTTCCAGAGGTCTCCAGGAGATAGCAAAAGGACCAGTGAGTGTCAGAATCAGTGCCCCCTGTGAGCACAGCCAGGAACACAAGAATCAGACCCAGAAATTGTTACCAAAGCTGCAAAGCCCCATCCATAGGAAAGCTCCCAGTTCCAGGCAAAAAGGCTTTGCCTAGCATTTAGACCATGACACTGAAAACCCGTCCTCCAGGTGATTCCAGACCCAAAGATCAGAGCAATTTAGGCTTTGCTGGTGCCACAGCCAAGATAAGGTTACCAGAGCTGCAGGACGAGTCCTTACATCTCCACCAGGCAAGGGAAACTACAAGGCCAGATCCCCTATGGCATGCGAGGGCGGCTTTCCCAATTTCCAGGTCTGCATTTCATCTTTGTTGATATATTTATGTCAGATCTCGCTCATCATACTTTCCTACAATTTAGGCTGTTTTTCTTTCCCAAACACTAAATACATGTTACTGCTAAAAGCCCGAGTTCTCAATTTCCACTGTTTTGGTCTCATTTCTTTAAATATCCTGGTGTCTTCCCAGTGCGAGCCATGAAGCCAGCCCCGACTGCATCCTACCTGCAGGGAAACAATCAGGCATTCCTGGAGCACCGTGGCAGATGCTTAGATCTCTGCAGCCACCCTACAGGTCCTCTTTTGTGGGCAGGAAATGCTTGGGGTCACAGCAAAAGCAAAAAGGGGTTTGGGCTCAATTTAAGCAAATTCTCCTAAGCAGACCCCAAGCTGGCCAACCCTAGCCAGAAAAGACCCCCAGTAGCCTATGCCGCTCATCCTCCCTGCAGAGGCACAATGATGTCCCATGGGAGTTTCCAAGGCTGCCAAGGGAAGGTGGAAACTGCTCACACAGCTGGCCCTTCAACAGATGAACGGATAAAGAAGATATGGTCCGTATATACAATGGAGCATTATGCCTCCATCAGAAAGCGTGAATACCCAACTTTTGTATTAATGTGGATGGGACTGGAGATTATGCTGAGTGAAATGAATCACAAGCAGAGAGAGTCAATTCTCATATGGTTTCACTTACTTGTGGAGCATAAGGAATAACATGGAGGACATTATGAGAGGGAAAGGAAAAGTGAATTGGGGGAAATCTGAGAGGGAAACGAACCATGAAAGATAGTGGACTCTGAGTAACAATCTGAGGGGTTTGGAGGGGAGGGGGGAAGGGGTTGGGTGAGCCTGGTAGTGGGTATTAAGGAGGACACATATTGCATGGAACACTGGGTATGGTACATAAACCATGAATTCTGGAACACTGAAATTAAAAAAATAATTTTTTTTAAAAAATGAGAAGAAGAAGAGAACCCACCAAAAGGTGTGGCAGTGATGCATGTAGTTAGCACACATAGAGTGTTAGAAGGGTCCCTTGGGTAAAGCAGAGCCAGCAGCCCCACACCCCTCCTGGAAGGCAAGGCCATGCCTTCCACACCTCAGCAATCCACACCTTGCCTGGCATCGAGCATGGCGCGCAACAATTGAACAGGATCAAACCACAAATGCCCATCGCACCCCTCCTCCAAGCCACACGCCTCCAGCCTGCAGGGACAGAGTCAGAGAACACCCATGTCCTTACCCGTGTCACCCGTATCCTTCCATCATCCATCTTCATGTCACAGGGTGAGAAATCAGAATGTTAAGGCAGCACATGCAAGTGCTCACTTCTCAGGTGGGGATGTAGAAGCAGAGAGGCCAAGGGACTCCCCTGAAATCACACAGCAACTGCATCTCCTCTCTCAGGAAGGGAAGTGGGGGGCAGGGGTCTGATGCTAGAGGCTCCTTATTTTGGTGATGGTGCAGAGAGAGCAGGGGTTCCCCCATGTCCCTCCTACAGCATTGGCTCCAGCTCTGAGCCCAGCATCCCGTGAAGACTGGACGGGGCAGGGCTAGGGGCCACCATGTTGAACCTGCACCAGCCATGGGATGGAGGCACGGATTCCCATCTAGAACCTCCTGTGACTATCACAGCTACACAACCAGGCAGAATCTTGCTTCTCTCTACAGAAGATGATGATGAGGCTGTGGGTGGAGGAACTGACCGGCCCCAGTTTGCAAGTTCCCTCGGAGCTACAAGTGTCCATTTGTACATGGAAGCGACTGATCCCTGAGTGAGAACTGGGAAGCCCAGCAGATTCTGCTCTGTGGCCATGGGGGAGCCATTTCCTCTGGCTGTGCTCAGTTTCCCCATCAGAATAGCGAAGACCCAGCCAAACTATCTCCAAGGGAGGGTTCTTTTAACTCTGGCATGTTGTCACCAAAGGGTGATCCCAGAGGCTCGGCCAACCGAAGCAAAACCCAAATGAGTCATTCGAGCTGGAGATCTCAGGGTCCCACAGAGTCTTTACTGCCTCTTCTATTTGATGCATTCTATAAAAACTTCCTTCTGTTGATTTGCAAGGGGCTCCTGATGTATCTGGAGGTACAGGCTCTTCCCCCACCCTCCCTGCCTCACACTGAGGTCTCCCCATGTCTCCTGACCCACACTGCCATCTATCTGGCTTGGGCTGCTGCCCTTGACCTAGACCTGCCACCTGCAGCTTCTACTCTCCCATTTCCTTGCCTTTTTTTTTTTTTTTTTTTTCTCACCCAGCCTGTGGCTAGCCAGGACCTGGACCTTCTCAGGCTGTACTTTTAAGTGATCTCCGGAATCCTGCTTTTACCAACATTTAAACCCTATCATCGTCCTCTTCGTGAAGCACTGCCAGAGGTATGATGCAGTGGAATGGCAACTGGCTGAGGAATCAGACCTACCCACCAACCTGGACATGTTAAGTAGCTTCTCTGAGCCTCAGTTTTCCCATCCATAAAATGGGCCTGATGATAGTAATTCCAGGTACACGTGCCTGGTTCGTAGCAAGCTCTCAGTAAGCCTTGGCTATGAGTTTTAGTACAGAAATTGCTGCCCCAACAAAGAGGTGAGTAGATAGATATTCTTGGTATCCTGCTTGGGGTTCCCATATACTCCCCCAGAGGGCATCTCCCCAGAGTTTCTGTCTGCACCAAGAGCCACGGGACAGTCACTGAGGGACAGGAGTTGGTGGATGAATTTCCCAGCCTTCTCACCCCGGTAGAACAATCTGTCCCATACCACCTCTTGGAAAGCTGCAGGGTTCTGAGCCCAGTTACCAACAACCTGCTTCTCTTTACTCACCCCCATCATCAGTTTGTCTGTTATCCCCTCCCCCATAAACTATTCACACCCAAACCCTTGTTTCAGGATTGACTTTGGAAACAACATAAACTAAGAGGCAAACAAGTAAACATTCATATCGCAATCTGGTGCCATTAGGGCTAAATGCCTGTCCTCCACAGCCCACCCACCTGGCAAAAGCAGCAAATGCTTGTAAGTCTACACACTTGCTGCTGCAGCAGGGCTGGGGCTTGGGGGCTGTCATTGAGGCTACCGTGTGGAAGCCCAGGGGTTGCTTAGCACCAGCTGGGTTGGGGGCAGGGAGAGGGCACTAGGCTGGGGTTCTCCTTTTAGAGACCCCAGTGACACTATTAGAGTCATTGCCAGGGATGACAGAGGTCGATGCTACCTCTCCCACGGTTAGGACAGGTCAGCAGTTCTGGTTCTCAGGGACAGCTGCTGAGCTGTATGTTGGAAAAAGCCTAGAATTCAGAGCGTCACTGGCCTGAATCCCAGTCCTGGCTTGGCCTCTTGACACCGAAGTCACTTCAGTGCTCTGGACCTCAGCTCCCTCATATTTCATAACTTGGAGTTAAACATACACCTCTCTTGGCTGTCATGCAGGTCAGATGAAATACTGACCAGGACCTGAGAAAGCAGCAGATACTGTGGGAAAGTGCTGAGTGCAGATCTGAATGTGGACTTAGCTGACCACTTGTGTCCCAAACAAAATGTGAGCTTCTTGAGAGCTGCATTGGTGAGGGATGCTGGGTATGGCATCTGCAGGTCATGGATAGGAACTGCCCTCCAAAACCTGATTTGGTTTCCAGGGTCACAACCCCTCAATGCGTCCCTACCCCCAAGTCAGCTCTGGAGAAACTCCCATCAAAGTCCCAAAGCTGTGACTATACTGGGAATCAAGGAACCAAGGGTGGAGGATATGTGAGGCTGTGACCACAGATTCCAAACACAGAGAGTGATCAGCATCAAAGCTCCAGAAGAGCCTAAGACCTTCTGATAGGAGAGGTGGAAAACCAACCACACAGAAGTAGCTTTACCAGATAATTTAAACTTCTCACTGAATTTTTCAACCAAAGATTATCCTGTACAAAATCATATGATCTGTCTGAAATGATCCTTCCTATTAATGCACACAGCACACCCAAAATTGGGCAGAGGTGGGAAGAGGGTGGGCAGTGGAGTAGAAGGCTTTGGAGCTTAGCCCCCAAGAGAGTGCTGAATGGTCCCCTCTAGCCATCACTGTGGAGAGGATCCTACATAAAGACTCTTATCACAATGAGGTCTAGAGCCTCTGACTAGAGACACAATCTTCAAATATTAGGAGACTAAGAGAGAGTATGGACTCCCTACAGGGAAGCAAGTGTCATAGAGACCTGAGTTCTTATCCCCAGTAAACCTTAATGTGTTGGTAGTAGTTTAGATGCCAACTGGACTCCTATCCTTGATGTGGTATGTTTTACTGGCATGCAAAGAGCACCCCCCCCGAGAGGTAGGGAGTTTCTGATGTGGCCCCAGTGATCTCTGCCATTTCCACCCTTGCGTAATCCTCTCCCCTTAGTGTGGGTTGCATGTTGTACTTGCTTCTAATGGATAGAATAAGGCCAAGAGGTGGGATGTCAATTCTGAGATTAGGACACAAGAAACTATGACTCTTTCTCTCTCTTTCTCTCTCTCTCGCTGACACTCTTGCCCAGGCTCTTGTGTGCTTGCTCGATGAAACAGCTGGAGATGTCTGTGTGGCAAGAAGCAGAGGGAGGCCTCCAGTCAATGGCCAGCACGGATCTGAGCCATGAGTCCAACAGTCTTCAAAGGAATGAATCCTGCCCACAGCCACATGAGCTGGGAAGATGGTCCTTACCCAGTCAGTCCTTCAAGTGAGAATGCAGCTCGAGAGAGACCCAAAAACAAAAATCCCAGATGGGGGAATGCCTAGATTCCTAACCCACAGAAAACTCAAGATAATAAATGGGCACTGTTTTAAACCACTCAGTTTTGGGGTAAATCATTAGGCAGCAATAGATGACTAGCAAACCCAATACATTGATTCTGACAACAGGCACACGTCGTTGGCTCCTATTGGTTGTTAACTGAGAAAGTACTAGGACCATAATTAGGACTTAGAGTCCTAATTTGTACTGATTTGTCCTGATTTGTACACAAACTCATTCTACAGTCAGGAACAGGAGGAAAGTAGGACAAAGAAAAGAAATCTGAGTGGGAAATACCCTTCTGAGACAATACAAATAATAGTAACCAACATGGCTGGCAGGTGCATCCTTTGCACAAATGCCTCTCCTGGCATCTCACTCAGTCCACACCACAACCGGATACTGGCACTGCCCACTTCCTGCCTCACAGATGTTACACGGAGACTTGGATGGGTTTAGTCATTCATCCAGGCCCACACAGCTAGTGCTGAAAACCAGGACTTTAACCCAGGCCTCTCTGACTTCAGAACCTAACCTCTTAACCACTGCAGTATCACCCTGCCCAGGCCACAGATGGGGTAGGAGCCTCTACAAGCTGTGGGAATGAGGGCAAGAGCCCACCCCAGACTCCCCTCCCCACACCCACGTGAAGTGTAGCAGCTCTGCAGGGACCCTCCCGGATCCCTGTCTGAGACTGGGGGGTGGAGCACAGTAAGTCTTGAGTGAGCCCTGTAATCATGCAGTAAGCTACATGCATTGCATTTTATTATAACATTAATGACAATAAAGAATGATTAGAAGAAGAATAAAATAAAAACCCCTGAAGCAGAGAGAACTGTAGCCTTGAAATCAATTGCAGGGAAGGCTGCTGAATTTATAGGCTTACAGGGTCCAACATTCCAAGGATTTTTCAGATCCTTGGCCTTCTTATACTTGCTCATTCAGATAACACACAAAAATCTCTGGAGGGTGACCCAACAGGGGGGATCTGGCTTTATAATCCAGTCTCCTGAGCCCATTATATATACTAACTCATTTCTCCAACCTCATCTCCCACTTCTGCCCCAACCCACGCTCTGTGTTCTAGTCCGGTCAAACTTTGACTATCCCCTCTGGGAATACAACTGTTCTAGTATTTAGAATACCCCTGTCTACTTTGCAAACATTTGTGATTTTAAATCACAACTTGACTGTAAGTTCCTCTATGAAGCAATTCTGGAAAAGCTTGTGTACAACCATGTATTAGTTATCTATTGCTGTGTAACAAATTAACCCAAACATGGAAGCACCAAATGACAGGTATTATTATCTCACAATTTCTCGAGGAGATTAGTTGGGTTCTTCCAGCAAACAATCTTTCTTGAGGTTACAGTCAAGCTGTCAGCAGGATTTACTGTCATCTCAAGGCTCAACTAGAGTTGAAGAATGCATTTCCAACCCCACACATGGTGGGCAGAATTCGTTTCCTCGTGAGCTGCTATATGGAGGCCCTCAGTTTCTCACCAATCCTTGGGAGTATAGGACTCCTCACAACATGGCGGCTTGCTTCCTTCAAGACGAGTGATATGAGAGAGAGACATGTGTCATGTGTCATATATAACACATGATACATTGTCTTTTGATAACCTCATCTCAGAAGTGATATCCACCACTACCACTGTATTCTATTCATTAGAAGTGAGTCTGTAAATCCAGTCCACACTGAAAAAGAGGGAATTACACAAGGATGTGAATACCAAGAGAAGGGAATCACTGGAAGCAGACCTCAGGGCTTGATGGGGACATAATCACTTCTCATGATGAAGACATTATACTTTATTTATCTCTCTTCCTCCTCCAGGTACCAGACGATAAGTACCTTAAGGGCAGGGCTGTGTCTGTTTATATTGTTTCCCAGTTTCCAGTTTGAAAGAAAGCCAGAACATTCTGTCCTTCAGTGTAGTGGCTATGCCCATGGACTATAGAATCAACTTGCTTAGATTAGAATCCCAGGTTTGCCATTTACTAGATCTGTGACCTTAAGCCAGTCATTCAATGTCCCTGTTCCTTACTTTCTTCATCTGTAAAATCATGATAATAATAGTATACATACCTCATATAACACAACTCACGTTGTTGGGAAGATTTATGAAAAACTTAGAACGGTGCCTGACACATAGCATTACAAAGGTGTGTACTCGACAAATAAATGATCCTGCCAAAGAATGTGCCAGAATAAAATTGATAATTACTATCTCATATCCTTACATGGTGCTGAATTATTTATAAAATGCTTTCATATAGAGATTCGCCCTTATTAGTAACAACTTTGCAATGAGGTACTATTTATTATGATCCAATTTTGCAGATAATTGAAGTATAAAGAGGTTAAATGTCCTGCCCAAGGTCACACAGAGACTTAGTGACAGAGCTGGGAGTAGACCCAGGTCTCCAGACCCCAATTACTCGGCACCGCGCAGGAAAGGCAATACTCCTCCAAGCTAATGCCTGGCATCATTCACAAGTCACTGCATTCCTTATTCTCTCGTAAGGGTAAATCAACAATTAAATGAGCAGCATGAGGTCCCTGTTGATGGAGTCAGCACACAGTAACATCTTTTTCAGTATGTTGATTAGTCACAGAAATCTCAAGCTTCCTGTGAGGGCTGGGGATGCAGGTGATTCTATGCCATCACGAATTGGCTCAGACACAAGGCCCAGAAGGCGCTATAAAGGTTCTGAGTGGATCCACACCTGCCTGTCTTGAAGAAATCCGTTGCTGTCATTATATTTTGACTTCCTGTGTGTTCCTTTTCATAATGGTTCTGCTGAGAAATGTTGCCAAATTGGTTTGTCTATCTGTAAAAGAGGAGCTGGAATTTGCTCCCACCTTGAGGGAAAGGACTGTTTCTTATCTATCCTCGAATTCCCAGCATCTGACTAGTGCCTGGCAATTATATGCTCTGAAGATCTCCTTATGAATGATCTTTGAAGTCTCTCCCAGCTCCAGTATTTTAAAAAATCGATAGTGAAGCAGTGACAGAAAAATAAAACTATGAAAAAACAGATACAATAACTCAAGGTACACCCATCAGGGGCCACTCACACACGGATACACAGGCTTAAATATCTCAGTAGGTTCTGAGGGTATCAGTGCGTTCACTACTCAGTCAATGAATCTCCGTGGTGAGGATCCTGAGTCATCCAAACACAGTTCAGTCTGGTTTAAGGAGGCATTGGCTGGTGTTGTCTGATTAGCCATGTTAACTATACAACCCCCACTGTCGAAGACCATGTCTGGTGACCAATAAAACCCAAATAAGTTCAGCTCAACTGACGTTTTTTGGTATCCACTATGCAACAGATACTCTGTGAGTTTGATCTGGGCATTGAGAAGCAGATACCAAGATGGGCTTAGATGTATAGGACATGACTGAGGGAAATGCCTCTGAAGGAGAAAGGGAGCAAGAGTAGATGAGGAGAGCCCTTAGACAAATTCAAGGCTGACACCCGTGGGACAGGAAAGGCAGGATTGGGGAGGAAGACCTCAGATCACAGGCATGCCTGAGATAGTGTCATCCAGGTGAAGGGAGAAAACTCAAAGTTTGCCCCTTGGAGGAGCTCCATTTGGGGCAGGAATGATATGGCTCTAGACTCTTGAAATGTTTGATGTGGGGCTAGAAGCAGTCCAGAGGACAGAGGAAGCTCAGCCTTAGTCTGAGCCATAGGGAGAGGCCAAAGTTGCAGCCAGGAGGCTACCAGTCACCCTGTAGCAGGTTCTCTTGGAGGGAGCGGCCATAGGCACTCCTAAATTCCAAAAGCACAGACCTGCCTAAGATTCACTACTTCCTTTTAAAGAACTTTCTTTCTCTTAAAGGAAGGAGATCATAAACAATGAAACAGATATGAGAAGAGGCAGATGTAGCAGTAAAGAATGTGTCACTAACTTACTTGGACAAAAATGGCACCTCAAAGAACTCTTCCGAGAGGACATGCCCCCCAGTCAAAGTGTTGAGGCATCATAGCTGCAATAAAGGGGCAGGAGGTGGGCGACTAGGTAGAATGCCCTATGGGGAAGAACAGATTTTAAGAATCAAACTGCCTCAATCTGTAAAGAAGTTACCTAAAAAGGGTCCTAATCAAAGTGCACAAATTTATAAAGGGAGATGGTGGAAATGAATTTGCACACCAAATCCCATGACCAAGGAGTGAGAAGAGAGTGTTTTAGAGCAGATGAGAAAAGGCCTGTTTTACACAGAGGGCTGTCACCTTTTCCAGCTAATCAGAAGGAACTGAAGGTGCTACGGCAATGCCCCAGCATCTGACCCTACCAGGGGAGGGATTTGTCCATGCATATAAAATTTCCATATGACAAGATGTACTTCTTTTCAGGATAACTAGGGGGGAAATAGCATCTTAGAGAGAAGACTTTCTAAAATGAATTGACCAATGCCCTACCTTCTTAAGTACCATTTAAATTCTTCCAGGTGACTTGAATGAGCTTGCGATGATCATGAAAGATGGTGCTCAGAGACAGCAATACCCTCAAATCTAGTAAAGTGTGGAGAACTATTTACTCCTGCACCAAATGGCTCCAAATATCCCACTTCTGAAATTGCCTTGTCACCTTCTCCCTCCGCTATCAAGTATCAGAAGATCCTTCTTCCTGCCTTCAAAGAATTTGCTTCTAGGAAATTTAGAACCACTATTCCTTCTAAGCCATTGCTTCTAATCTCCTCTGGGATGGAAAACCTGATAACCATTCTCATCCAAATTATATTAACATAAAACTATGTTCTGAATGAAGAGCTGAGGTTCTGCTCTACAAAGAAGATGACTAATCCATTTGGAGTCTGTGAATTTGAGGACATGTACCTTTGCCACAAATAAGTTTGGTTTTTTGTTTCGGTTCTGCTTTTAAAGATTTGATTTATTTATTTGACACAGAGAGAGATCACAAGTAGGCAGAGAAGCAGGCAGAGAAAGAGAGGGAAGCAGGCTCCCTGCTGAGCAGAGAGCCCGACGTGGGGCTAGATTCCAGGACCCAGAGATCATGACCTGAGCTGAAGGCAGAGGTTTAATCCACTGAGCCATGCAGGTGCCCCCACAAATGAGTTTGTATGCCTGTGTTGTTGGTGAAATGGAGGGGATATGGTTTGCTTCTTTCTTGGTTCTGAGATGTGTTCTAGACAAGTGAGGCTGCTGAACAAGGGATTTCTGGATAAATAAGATCCTAGATGATCTCACCATGATGGACAGTTAAGGAAACTAAGGACATTTTGAAATTTGCTGCCCCCACAAGTATTCCTCAGCCCCCATCATGCAATGGAATAAGTGGCACAGAGATGTGAGGCCAGCTTTCCCAAAGTCTGTATTCCAAGAGTGTTTCCTCTGCAGGTGAAAAGTGTGTCTACACAACTGATATTATTTCTTACACCTTTTCTAAATATGCTCAGTGCTTGAAAGGTAAAACCCAGCTTCATTTCCACTCATAGTCTCTTCTCAGGCAAGCCCTTACAGAAGAGTTCAGTAAAAAAGGAATAGTCAGGGCCTGGGCCAGCACTCCTGGCGTGCGTGCGTGTGTGCGTGCGTGCGTGTGTGTTACAAAGACCATGGAAATATTGCAGCCCCATCGCCCTCCCCGACCAAAGACATCAGCATTTGGAAACAGATGAATGAGCCAAGATTACTAGACTTCCAACTGTGTGTCAGGCACTGGGCTAGATGTCTTAACATTCATTATTTCATTTTAAAGATGAATAAACAGAAGCTCAGAGAAATTAATGAAATTGCCCAAGGTCATGCAGCTGGTAATGGACAGAGCTGAAGCTCAAATCTGTATTTATTTCAAGTCTGATGCTCTTTCCTTTACATGCAATATCCCGAGGAGCCTGAAAACCCCAGCTCCCAAACGCAAGCAGAGGGATGGAGGGAGAGCATTGCAAAGTCCACGGTCATCTCCTTCCACACCAGACATTTGGCCTCACCCCTGGTGCATCCTCAGCGGTCAGCTCTGAGTCCTACCCCCATCAGTCTCCCTGGCTCCAACCCTCCACACTTGTTCTGCTTGGAAGAGCATTGCATGTCCCCCTATAATTTAGCAACTCAAAAAACCAGACCCCTCTCTACCTCTCTCATTTCCCCCTATCCTCTCCAGCTCACCCTTTCTGACTCAACCAAGAAAACCTTCTCACTACCTTCCAGGTGGCGTATAGTTCTGCTTCCTTCTACTTTCTAACTTCTTTTGCTTTGGGCGTACTTCTGTCTCAATAAGAATACATGTCTCCCTCTCCTCTGTCCTTCTGGGTTCCTCTCCTCCTTCAATACCTCAGACGCCATCTCCTCGGTAACTAATAAATGATCGAACTCAGCCCACTCTCTAGCTCCTTAGCACTGGGGAAAAAACATAGATAGTGAAGTCAAGAAGAACTGCGTTCTAGTCCTAATGTGACCAGCAACTAGCTGTCTGATCGGTCAGTGACTTTTTAAAACCCTTTTCCTTAGCTATAAACATATGTAAACCCCCACACCTCCCCCTACCACCTTGAGCCAATTACTGAATTTCTCTAAGTCTCAGTTTGCTCATCTGTGAAGTGGGCTGATAGTTACAGCTACATAGGGTTGTGAAGACCACAAAATAAGGCAATATATGTAAAGCACCTAGCAGAATATCTGCATGTTGCAACTGCTCCACGAATGTTAGTCGTTGCTATTATTATGTATTGCCTACCCCAGCAGGTGAATATAAAAACAACAAACGTAAGAACATAAAAGATCTTGTGCCAGTGGTGCACTGAAGCTGGCTTGTATTGGCTTGGGAGATTTCGAGACTCTGTTATTTAACGTTAGGAACTTTGTGAACAGATTGATGGCAAGTTAGTAGCTTGAAAACAGCCGTGATGTGAGTATTTCACTACAGAAATCAACAAAGCTACAAATCAAGGGTGTTTTTTTCCTTTCTTTATCTTAAGAATTAAATATTTACCAACACACTATTGCCTGGAACTGTGCCTGAACACATTAAATATTGTGTGTCTCTGTGTGTGTGCGGGTGCCTGTACACATGCTTTCTGTCCTTTGAATTATACTGACTCTTGGGTCCCACCCACGTAGGGTAATTCCTACCAGAATCTACTCCTTTCCCAGTCTGGCCGCTGGGCCTCCGTTTCACCTCGCTAATGGAGGGGCGCCATCTAGTGACGGAAATAGAAATACCATCTCTGAAGTGTCCACAATAGGGATCAGTACAAACCATGCTTGGAGGCCAAATCTGTCCCCTGCGTGATTTTGTAAATAAAGTTTTATTGTAACACAGTTCCACCCATTCATTTACAAATGGTCTGCAGCTGTTTTTTGCTTCTGTTTTTGTTCACTGAAAACAATGGCAGAGTTGAGTAATTGTGACTGAGACAGAAGGGCCTGCACAGTCTAAAACATGTAACTATCTGGCCCTTTGCAGAAATCTGTTGACCCTACCCTGCACTACAGGGGCAGGGTCAGCTGTGTGAGCTGACCCTCATGTGAGCTGTTTCTCATGGACCTCAACCCTCAAATTTACTGGCTCCATGGCATCTGATGCTCTATTGTGGTATCCATAAGTCATTTCCAATATCCTTATTATAAATAGTACTATAGTGAATCAGTTGTCAGTTCATTGTAAAAATGTTGAGGTGTCCCTAAGATCAAGAGCTCACTGTCACTGGAAGAAAAATACAGAGTGTCTCTGCCATTCACCGCCTGCGGGATTTGAGGCAAAGCACTTAATGCTTCCTGAACCTCAGTTCCTTCATCTGTTAAGTGGGACTAACGGTATTATTTGCACCCCTGGGTTGTTGTGGGAGCAAATGAGATCATTTGTTAGCTAGCCTTTCACAAGCTACAAAAACAAGCTCAGTAATGTTGGGTTTTATTACCTATATAGCCAAGGGAGGACTATATGATTTTCCTCATTAATCAAGTAAGATTCTGTAGAGAACACAAGTTCTTATTTTCAATGTGCTTCTGAAGGGGTTTCCTACATCCCTGGTCTGGTCCCTAAGTCCAATCTATTCCCTCAGAATTGGGTAAAAAGTGCCTGGTATGGGACACCCATGGAATGGGTTTGTTTTACCCCTTTCCTAGTGTCTTAACAGCAGATCTTAAGAGGAGCTCTCATTCTAAAAGGAAATAGAACTGATTCCTCTCAGCCTCACAAAGGAGAAGCCTCTGTGACTGACCCCAAGAGGAGAGCTGAGAAGCAAAGTCTACTCCCATGAAGACAAGAATGTGACCCTCAGGGATATGGCCTGCTTCTCTGGTCTCAACAAGCACCTGGGCCAGCTACTCCCCCGTGCCATCTCTGGGGAGGGTGTTACCCCAAAGTGTGGGGATTTTCTTCTCTTTTCTGCCAATACCTGTGGCATTTCCTCCTTCCTTTGTCCTTGCTCCCTTCATCCTCCCAATATATCGTGGTTTATAGAAGGGATCTTGAATGTCCACTGCAGCAAACACTATAAGCACCCTCCCAAGAATCCCTCAGCACTGCCAATTCCTATGCACAGACTTGAACACCTTCAAATGAAAACTCACGAGACCCTGCCTGCTTGGCCCTCAGGCAAGCTGGAAGTAAGAGTTCATACCTCCCACCCTCCCAGGAGCAGCCTTCAACCAGTGACTGATGGCAGTTGGTGCATAAACACTCCAGCTCCTTTGCACCTCAGTTAGAATAACTAAGAGTGTTGGACTCTGTCTCCTGAAGGTTTCCTGGGGGGCCCCACTTGCCCACTGCAGTAGCCTGTTCCATGTTGCACCTGTATTGGCTCCTTTCTTCCCCGTCTTCTTCCCACTCTTGTACTGGTGCTTCCTGGGATCAAGTAAACTACTAGCACTCACTTTCTTGTCTCGGGATCTGCTTCCAGGGTATCTAATCTAGGACACCCAGTTATGGGCGCCTAGTTTGTACCAGATTCTTTGCCAAACAACTGATAATACAAAGAAGAAAGACAAATTCCCAGCAGTGGGCCTAGAAGACCCAGCATGGTCTGGCTCTTTCCCCTTTATCATCTCACTTCCTATCACTTCCCTACTCACATTTTTTCAGCCCACATGGGCACCTTTACACATCCTCCAACAAGGCAAATTCTTTGTGGTCACAGGCCCTTTGCACATGCTATTTTCTATGCCTAGAACACCATACCCCATCCCTTTGCCTGGGTGACATTACAGCCTTCAGGTCTCAACCTAAATGTCACATCTTCAGAGAAGTCTTTTATAATCATGTTACCTAAGTAGGACCCTTCTCTCATCCCCATTATTCCATCTCAGTACTTTATTCATTGGCTGTTATAATAGCATTCATCAAAGTCTGTGATTGTGAGCCTCATTCTTGTTTAATTCTCTAATAACTATGCTCTTTTCTAGATGAAGCAGGAATGATATCTGCTTTATTTACTCTCATATCACCTGTGCTACTCAGAGTACCTAGCACATAGGAGACATTTGATATATGTTTGTTGTATCAATGAATGAAAGCAGCTCAGAGCTGATTCCTCTTGTCCTCCATCATCCCTACTTGTGTACTCACCTGCCTTGCCCTCCGCAAACACTCATAGGCATAATTGCAAACTTCTAGGTATACTACCATGCTTTTTTCCTCTCTGGGCCCCCAAAGAACTTTAAATCAATTAATCAAAATCTATTTGTTGAGAGGACAAATGGAAGGATAAATGTAGATAACCCAGAGTCCATAACCCTGTGTCTTCAGTTAGTGCTGGTCTATGATCATGGAATAGGATATGTCTTCCAAGGCTCAGTTTCATCATCTGTATAATGGGCACAATAATCTGGCCACAACACCACAGAGCAGATGTTGTATGTGGAAGGGGCTCATAAACTGCAAAACACCATACAAAAATCTTCCTGACTTCCCTTGTGAGGTTTTGTGAATTGCCACACCAATCCCTTGCTTCTGACATGCACATAGCAAAATGTTGTAAGCCTTGAGAGTTTGCTTACAGTTACTAACAGTTACCCATATATTTCATGTTCCCAAGTGTACTTGAGGCAGAGAGCCAGAACAGAAGCTTCCTGAAGCAAATGAGGCCTGTCAAGCATGAGCCGTTAATTGCCTACAGCTGGATTCACTAAGCCAGGCTCACAGTGGGTTGTTTCAGGACACTGGACAGCGCCAGGACACATCCGGCACCATCCAATATAGGATGTGATCCAGGGAGAGCCTCCCTTGATGGATCTACCAGTGAAATGTCAGTGGAGTGAGGGCAGGGGTAGCAGAGCTGGTAATTGACCTTGGTTTTGCATGCAATGAATCCAAGAAAGGTCAAGGTGTGAGTGACATGGAAAGGGTGGGAGATCTAAATAAGACATGAATCTTAAATTTTGTTCAACTTCTCACTCACTTGAGATGAACTCTAGGACATAGGAGGACAAGGATTGATGTCAGGGAGGATTTCAACAAGGTCCGAAAGTTAGGATCCATAGACTTCTTTTTAAGAGTCAAAATTGGGAGGGAAAGCATGGCCTTTGGGTCCAATAACCCTGGATTTGAATCTCATATCCACACTTTACTATCTGTGTGATAGGAGCATTTCATTCAACCTCTCTGAACTCAAATTGCCCATCCCCACACTGAAGGTAATAATGCTTGTATTATTGAACTACTGTCCTCAATTCAACATCTTTCCTGCATCCATACCCTAGTCATGGCTTCATCATGGGTAGAGTATACTCTCCTGCCCTTTGGTTTTATACTGGTTGCGTGACTTTCTTGGCCAGTGATATACAAATGGAAGTGCCATCAACCAAGGATGAACATGGTCTGGCTAGCTGACTGATAGCAGGAGAAGAAGAGAGATATGTAGACCAGAGCCACATCAACCAACCTACAGACTTTTAATAAGAAGAAAGATTAGTTCAGTTGGAACAAGACAACCTCCAGCCAATTCAGAGACAGGTGACTGATGATAAACTACTGCTTATTGACACCGGGTTCTTTTAAGACACCGGGTTGTGGGATGGTCTGTTTTATGGTAATAGCTAACAGATGCAAGAGCCAATAATACCTATCTCTCAAGCTTGTCATACAAATTACATTAGACAATATGCCACTTTCCAGTAGAGCATCAGACACAGATAAGAAAGCCAGTAAATGGAGGCCCTTTCTTCCCCTACCCAAAATGTGAAGGTTGTCTAGTGGTTGCTTCTAGCCTCTACATTATCCTGATGTTCCCGTCTTCTGCTTCTGAGATACCCCCAATGACTTTAAGGAGAATATTTTCCTTCCCTGTATCATTTGCTTGGTGCCAATTAAATCAAATTTATGGAATTTACTCTGGTTGGTAATTATCCTGGGAAATTTATTTTGGACTGCTGAAGAAGCCACATCATCCCCCCTTCCCTACCTCCTTGAATTTGCTGGCTTGGAGCAGAATTATGACTGCAAAGTCTCAATTTGAGGGGGGAGGGGAAACCTCGTGCATTATTTATTTCTTTGTATTTGTATTTATCAAGACAGGTAAGGGATTTTAGGCTATTCAAATCTCTTACCAGAGAGGAGGAAAGTGTCAAGGATTTGGTCTCTCAGGCTGCTATGACTTCACTATGGCCAAGTTCAAACTGAAGTTAATTATATCACTAGACCCCGAGTGGTCCTCTAAGGCCATGAGACTCATGCATTTATTCTTTTAATTACTCATTCTTTTATTTCTTCTGTGGTATGAGATAGTGGTGGCATGCATGAGCTCTGGAGGTAGATTGCCTGGGTTCAAAACTATCTCTGCTAATTGACATATGTGTGGTCTTGGGTAAATTACCTAATCCCTCTGAGACTCAGTTTCCTCATTTGTAAAATGAGAATAATAATAGTGGTCACCTCATACAGTTACGAGGTCAAAATGATAGAATTATAAAGGTGTAAAGTGCCCAAGCCAGTGCCAGGCTTCATAGAGGCTTCCATGTTCGCTGTGGGTTGCCAGAGGACTCTGTTCTGTCCTGGGGACTGAACAGAAATGAAGATGACATCACCTATGCCTAAGGGAAGGCACAGTCTTGGGACAGACACAGAAAACTGAGTCAGGCTAAGTACAGAGTGCCATGGAGACAAAGAGAGCCCATCGAAACCAGCCTGGGAAGTAAAACGTCATGGAGAGCTTCCTGAAAGAGGTGACATTTAAACTGAATTTTGTAGGATGGTCTGAGGTTGAGTTGATTGGTACTGCCTAGAATACCACAAATCCCCAGAGTCCAGGGTAGTTCCACAGGTATCAGATGGAATGAAAGAGGCATGGAAAGGGCAAGAAAGGACAATTAATTCATATTTATTAAGCCCCTAGGATGAGTCATACATTTTCATATAGTTTTTCTTACTTCATCCTCACAAGTCTGCAGAGTCACTTTATTGCTCTCATTCCACATAAGAAGCAATTGAACGTCAGAGACGCTGGTTTGCCCAGAGTCACACAGCTCCTCCACAGCTGAGCAAGGGTTCAAGCCTGGATTTCTCAACTCTAGGGCCACTTCTCTGTCTTTCTTGCAGCCCCAGAACATCCTGACAGGAAGAGAGCACCACTTACTGGGTTTCTAAAGAATGAAGGGCCAGATCCACCAAATGGAACCCCTCTAACTTCTATTTCAGCAATGTAGTTAATACATAATCATTAAATTAACCGAAGTCTGAAATCAGAGTTAGGATTAAAACTTTTAACATTCCCAGAGGTTACAGGAACCCCCTTGATTAAGGGTTCCCCTCCCTCTCCCCTAAAAAAAAAAAAAAAAAAAAAAAACCACCCAGGAATCCCACGCAGAAAGCATCTTAGTTTAGGGCTGTTGTTTGGGTTGTGATTTTCTTGTCACCCTGAAAAGGAGGAAATATGCACTCTTGTTTCCTCTGCACAGAAAGCACTGAATACTAAATTCAGCACAGAAAGCACTAAATACTAAAAATACAGCAAGCATGTAAATGTAGTTAATTTTCTAATTATGACAAATTAAGGTAGAGGCAAGGCAAGGATGCAGAGCCAACAATGAGAGGAAGAGTCAGAGAGAGGAGGGACAGACACAGACTGACAGGCGGCCCTGGTCAAAAAAGAAGAGACCCAGGGAGAAAGGGAGAGACCAGGTCAAGAAAAAACAAATGGGAGGATTAGGAAGAGAGGAACGGAGGTGAACAAAAACAAGGGAGCTGGGAAATGAGATTGGGAGGGAGACAATCCACACGCCATGAAAGCTGGCCAGTGAACTTGCACTTGGCGATGGTGTTCACCTGCTCTTCCTCCTTCGCTACTGATGGCCAAGGAGCCAACCTCTGTTCTTCCATCCCTCTGTTCCTTAAAGGACTGTTCCACAGCAGTACATCTTACAAGGAAGAAAACTATCCTCGGGACAAACACACTCCGAGAGCTGGGTGAGGTATAATAGAGAGCCGGAGTGTCCCTGGTAGACTAATTTGGGGTGTTATTAGAAAATCATTTCACCTCCTATTCAGGATACTTCCTGGAAGACCAGGTCAATGACCCATTGCCCTGGAGGCCCTTTTAAGCTTTGTGACATCGAAAACAACTCTAACAAAACCAGTTCTTAAGAAGAGATTGAAGTGACAGAGAGCAGAAATCAATCGATTTTTCTGAAATCTGGCAGGTTTTCCCGGGGACCGGAGGTAACCAGCCTATGCTGGCTGGAAGGGTCGCACTTGCCTCAGAATGTTTCTGGAGACCCCCCTTTTTTTTTTTCTTTCTTTCCTGGAGCTCAGGCCCCTGCAATCCCCTGGGACACATAAGCAGAAAGAACTGCTGGGGACCAGGAAGAGAAATAAATCTGGTCTGATACCTCAGACTGTGGCCTCGGGGACCACCAGGGCACAAGCGGCCAGAATGAGTTCTGGATTCACCAGCCTTAAAGGACCATGGCTAGAAAGCTGGAGAGTCGCTTTGCCCTTCCCGGTCCCTCAGACAACTCCCACAAGCCCAGATCCAGGCCATCCAGCCAGCCTGGGTCCCTGAGAAGAGTCAGGATTGGCAAACACCTGGGGTGCTCTTTATGGCCCAAGACCTTCCCCAACGCGGGTTAGGAGGACCCATGGTGTGCGTGAGCTCAGTCCCCACTCTGAACTGCAGCTCCGTCATACAACCTAGGCTGCGGCTGAAGCTGAGAGAACCCTTAGCTCATACCTCTGTATTTCATTACCAAAAAAAAAGGGAAGAACAAATTACATATTAATGCAATATCATAAACATTAAAGCTAGGCTAGCATGTATAAAATAAAAAGTGAAAGCCCCCCCCCCAGTATCCACAACCCCGTCCCTTTCTTCTCCCCAGAAGTAATTATTAAAAAGAGGCTTCTGTGCAGCCTTCTAGACCTTTATTTTTAAAATTTATTTATTTTAGAGAGAGAGAGAGAGCATGAGCAGGGGGAGGGGCAGAGAGAGAGGTGGAAAGAGAGAGTCCCAAGCAGACTCTGCGCTGAGTGCAGAACCTGACACGGGGCTCGATCTCACAACCCTGAGATCATGACTGGAGACGAAATCCAGGGTCAGATGCTTAACCAACTGAGCCACCCAAGTGCCCCTAGACTTATCTTAAATGCATTTGTCTTTAGGTCCACATACCCATGTAGAGTTTAGGGACAAACTATTTAAATAAATAGGATTGTGCTATATACAATTACATGGCTTGCTTTTGGCATTTAACAATGCATAGTTCCACGTTTCCTCATGTTCTCAGGTCTGCAGGCCGAGTTCCCCCTCCATTATCTTTATTTGTTACAATCATGTGATAGATAATGAGATTGTTCCAATTTGCCACTCTTACGGGCAGGTTGCAGTAAACCGTGCTGGTGCCTCCAGCCCTCACCTCTGCAGGATAAACACACATCTTGAAGGGGAACTGCCGAGGCAGTTTTCCATACAGGGAAACCGAAGCCTGGATTGGGGAAGGGTTTCTCAAGGTTACATAAAATACGAGAAGGAGAATTAAGACCAGACGTTAAAGGTCCCAAGCACCAGGCCCCTGTGAACTGTGAACTTGGACGTGCCCAGTCCACTCCCATAGACTGTGAGATTTCAGACTCTGTACTGAGTGGACAGGAACAGAAGTTCAGAGGCAAAGAAGAATGTGGCAATCCTGGCAGAAAGAAAAGTTTAGGGTAGCCAGAAGGTACCCAGCAGAGGACAGGGGAAGGAGCACTGAGCTCAGGATTTAAATCCTTCAGCCCCCATCCTGACTCTCCTACCCTCTCCCAGTGTCATTTCCTATGACTGAGCCTCTGTTTCCTCCACTGTAAAATGGACTTAGTTTCCACCTGCCAAGTTTAATGGGACACCTGAACCAAATGGTCTACCGATACCATGATAATAATTTGCATTGCTTGAGCTTTATGTATCAGCGACACTATTAAGTACCTTTCCTGAATTGTATTATTTGACCCTTATAACTCTTTGCGATTGGTCCCATTTTTTTGTGCCCATTTCACAGATGAGGAAACAGAAGCACAAAGAGTAAATCCTTGCCCAAGGTCACCCAGCTAGCAAATGACAAGGTCGGGAACTGAAGCCAGGCAGCCCCATTCCAAAGCTCAAACTCCTGGCCAAGAGATGTGTTCAAAGCTTGTGCATGCCTCAAAGTGGGCGTGAAGTCCCCCAAAGAGGGCAGGGCATAGCCCTGGAGGGGCAAGGCCCCAACTGAGCCACAGGTAGAATGTGCTGGACCTGCCCCACAGCCAAGTCCCAGTGCTCAGCCTTTGAGGTTCTGCTCTCCAGCCCACTGCTGGGAGACCCTCCCATTACTGCTCCACACCATAATTAGCCAACCCCGCAGAGGTCCCACAATACCTGAGGCTGATGAGGCCCTAATGGAAGCACACTGGCCATAATTGCCTCCATCCATCACCCTGGCCCTGGGAAGGGGACGGAGTCTGGCTGGAGATTTAAACAAGCTGTTTCTCTGCAGAAATGAGGGCCAGTGACACAGCCTGCCTTGCTAGGAGTTTGAACAGACAATGCAGACCAAAGGACCATGCAGGCTTTCTGGCCACAGAAGAAGGAGATAGAGGAAGGAGGGAGAGAAGCATCAGAGGGCGAGCCAGACAAAGGCAAGGAAAACAGATACAGAAAGATGGTGAGTATTATAAGGGAGAGAGGCAGTGTGCCAGGGAACTGTTTCTTGAACTCTCTGGCCTCTTGGGGTGAGAGAGAAAAAGAGAGAGAGAGACAGAAAAAGAGATGGATGTGCGTAGATATACACACATAGATGCATATAGTTTCATTTGGATGGCCCCTTCAAAGATAAACATGATCATATTCTGGATTATTCAGTTTAGGACTCTTTTTTTTAAAAAAAATTATTTATTTATTTGACACAGAGATAGAGACCACAAGTAGGCAGAGAGACAGGCAGAGATAGGGGGAAGCAGGCTCCTGGCTGAGCAGAGAGCCCGATGCGGGGCTCTATTCCAGGACCCTGAGACCATGACCTGAGCCCAAGGCAGAGGCCTAACCCACTGAGCCACCCAGGCACCTCCAACCTAGGCCTCTGGAGCAGAGTACTGCCGTCCTGTTTAACTGCCCAACCTCCTCCCCACCAGCCTGGGACATGGGAATAACACTTCCTCTTCCCAGAGAAGCGTGAATACGAAGTGAGATGGCGTATGAAGGTCAGCGAGCGTGCTCAGGGAAGAGTCGCCATCATTACCATTTCCATTTACAAGACAGCACATCACGTGTCATCTGCGCAGCCTGGGGAAAATACGCTTAGAGGAAGCCATCCATGAGCCGGGCTTCGAAGAGTGAAGAGTTGGCAGGGAAGGGAGTGGGCTCTCCAGAGGGGAGGAGGCCCCTTGCCCCGAGAGCAGCCAGATGGCTGGAGTATCAGGAGCGACCGGAAGTGGGGGGGGGGGGTGAGGCCAAGGCATTCGGCAGGAACCAGAACCAGGAGCTCTGGCTCCCGCAGCACTGGCTGTGGGAGCCAGAGCCCTTCCCCAGCCCCCACGCTCCCAGCGCCACAAGTTCCCCGTGCTCACCTGTTAGTAGGTAGGGGGATCTGCAGAACAGGCCAAAAGAAAGCTACTAAGTGGTTGGAGCGTTTCTTTTTGAAGTCTCTGTCACTGCAGATAGGAGCTAAGTTGTACAATTTTGATTACACCCAGAAGGGAGGCATCCCCCTTCCCTGACCCCTGTCACCCCTGCCCTCCCCCACCACACCCACCCATGAAACTCTGATGCAGTAGTCATTTCTTGTGTTTACCGGATTTAGAGACGAGAGGGATTTGGGCAGAGTGGCATGTGAAAGCAAACATGAAGGAGACACTGCTCTCTTTCACCTAGACCCATGTTTCTCTTCTTCCTGAGGATACAAGCGGACTGCATTTCCCAGCTCTCCCTGCCATTAAGTGTAGCCCAGGAAGTAGACGGTCTTCGTGCTTTGCCCAATCCCCTTGGATTCTAGTTAATATTCCTGCACGTCCATCCTCCTGTTTCAGAGTGCCTGATTCCAGGAGTTTCCTCCTGCCCCTTTCTTTGGAAGCCTGTCATTGGTTAATGGAGCACTGTACCTGTCAAGCCAGAAATGCCTGGGGGTTCAAGTGACCCCATGGGGAGCCCTTAGCCAGTGTACGAAAGCCTGGACCCCTTGTCTTGAAATAGAACCTATTCTAAGGTGTCATTTACTCTCCAGAACCCCTTCCCCCAAGCACTGCAATTTGGGGGACTTTGTCTGAAATGACACTCATGCTTATCCTCATCCCCTTTGCAGTCCTGTCTGCGTCTCTCCTGGGAACACTTCCTAAAGAAATCACTGCACATCAGCTGTCATTCAGGGCCCGCTTCCGGGGAACCCAACCTAAGACACCACATGCCTGTATTGTAGCCAGCGGAAAACAAGAGGTACGATTTCCTGGCCATGCTCTTCTCCCTTAGGGTTGATGGGTATCAAAAGAGGGTCACTTTGGAAGACACTTATTCATAATGGAAGAAGCTAGAACAGCCTGGATCCTTGAATCACTGCATGGAAGAAAGACAGGGGCCAAACCAGAACACACATTGAACAATAAAGTGAGAAAGAAACTTGTACTGTGCGAAGTCACTGAAATATCTATATGTATTTGTCAGAGCAGCTAGTGTCACCCACACTAAAATAGTCAATTTATTCTAATCCTCAGTGAAATTTAGAGTGGGTGAAAGACAGGTGAGGAGACTATTACACTCCCCCCAGGTAGGGCCCTAGAGAGTCCAGGCAAGCTGGGTCTGAGCACTGCAGACACCTGTTACAAACTACAGGATCCAAGGCCTCTTCCATCAGGACCAGAATTCCTAGAAGACAGCTCTGCATAAATTCACAGCACCCATGCAATAAGGACAGAGGATATTATTAATATATAAGTATTTATTTATTTATTTATTTATTTTAATATATAAGTATTTATAATGGTTGGTTCTCCCCCTGGAGTCTAAGGAACAAAGATTCTTGCTTTCTGAGATTATCCCCGAGACCTCCTTTGTTGAGAACAATCTGGATAACAGGCCAGCAAGAGAATATAGTTATAGAAGTCAGAGGGGCTTAAATGATATACATGAAAAAGAACCAAGACAGTATAGCTAGAATGTCAGGAGAGAAATAGAGAATCTGTGTGAGCTGGGACTTAGGAAGAGTCGAAGAGTTAGGAGTGAATGTAAGAATAAAAAAGAAGGTTTGGGGGCACCTGGGTGGCTCAGTGGATTAAATCCTCTGCCTTCAGCTCAGGTCATGATCCCAGGGTCCTGGGATCAAGCCCCACTTTGGACTCTCTGCTCAGCAGGGAGCCTGCTTCCCCCTCTCTCTCTGCCTGCCTCTCTGTCCACTTGTGATCTCTGTCTGTCAAATAAATAAATAAAATCTTAAAAAAAAAAGAAAAGAAAGAAGTTTTTGTAGGAGCAGCTTCCCTCTGGGTAGAAGGCAGTGGGTCAAATTGGCAGTGATCTGGAGAGAGCAATTTTTGTGATGCCTTCTCTGCAATAAGGATATCTTCCATCTTTGGCATTTCCTGAAGAAACTAAGTATAGACTTGAAATACAATTAATTTTTGGTTCCTGGGAATGTAACACCATGAGAGACTGGTCCATTTGGAACCCTGGGGTATATTAAGATTATACCTGTAACTACTTCCAGGAATCTCCGGGATTTTACAGCCAAGTCCAGAACCCTTTGCATCTCCGTTCCTGTTATTTAAGGCACACTTAAAATATCTTAGCCCCAACAAACTTCTTAAATCTCCACTAGGAAAATTCGTCACTGCCTTTCACTATCTGATTCTGTGCTCCCCTAGAGATCTGCCTGTGCCTTTAGCACGTAGTTTTATTGTCTATGAGTCAAGTTAACTGATACAATGTTTGATTTTTCAACCTGATTGTAAAATCTTTGCAGATGGGTATTGGCTTTTTATCCTCCTGGCATCTGTCCTGTACTCAATAAATGCAAAGATTTCGGTCTTGTTCATCACTCATTCGTGTGTGTGTCTCTCCAGCACCTTTGAGATTACCTGACTGATGGTAGATGATTAGTAAATGTTTGTTAAAAGAATAAGTGAGATAATCAATCATACTCATTACATTCGAATTGATAACAATTACAGTCAAGCAGGTCATACCATTGCCTCATAACTACTTGGATATTTCCACTAACATTCACCTTTGCAATTAAATTTTCCCTGTACTTACAGATGGGACCTGTCTCACACCCAGCCAACCTCACCTGAGAAAGTCAAAGATTGGGAAACAAAGCCAGACCTGGATATACCTCATCTACTTCCTGGATGGCTAGAAAAGCTTCAGTTCCAAATATCCAAAAGGGTACAAAAACCCTTTTAGCCCAAGGAAAATAGTACCCTTCTTTTGGGCTTCCAAATGACATTCTCCTTGCTTCACGTAAGGGACAAAACACAGGCCATGCAAACCCATCCCTCTGATGGCTTTGCTGAGGTTACTGTAAGCCTCAGTTCCCCTCATTGGTAAAACAGGCATGACAACACCTCCCTTACAGAACGATTGTGAAGATTAACAGAATGATCTAGGCAAACTCCCAACACAATGTAAGTAAGTGACACAGTAGCAGCTCCAAGAATACTTGCTTCCTTCCTGGATGATGACACACACACAATAGAGATAGAAAGAAGAAAACCCATTCTGACATCTTCTGAGTGCTATAAAGAGGGATCGACAGGCCTTTCATGTGCCTTACATTCATCTGAGGGAGAATAGGGTCATGCAGAAACTCGCTGGCCAAAACCGAAGTCTCTTCAGCAGCTCACTCCTTCACGAGTTAGTGTTGAAGACATAACATTGCCAAGGGGAGGAAGTGGTGGGTTGTTGCAGTTTGTAACAGAAGAGAAACACGCCATTTCTAAATATTTTTATTTTTTTAAGGAAATAGTGAGAGACATTTACATAGCTAATAAGGGCCAAAAGTAAAATCTCTTTTATGAAAACCGATAAAAGACTGGACTTTATTTTTTGGTAATTTCCTTCCAATTGAGATGTTGCAGATAATGCTGGATGACTTCCAGTTTTGAAATGACCACCTCCCAGGGGTTGTCTCCTCACACTCCAAATGCTACAGTAACACTCTTGAAAAACAGCTAAAACACACTCAGGTGATCTTATGCCTGAGTGAAGAATATAATTGTTACCCTAAAAAAATATTTGGTGTGTTAAAATTACATGGTATGTCCAAATGGAGCATTCTCTCAATGATATTTAAATTTTCATGGGTTTTTTACTCTTTCATAATATTTAAGTGCTTTGACTATGAGACTAAACCATTTATAAAGGCAAGTTTACTCACAGTATTTATAGCCCTTCCTACAGACCCACCTTCAAAGGTCTGAATTCTCTTTATAAACTTCATATTTCCATCAAAAAGAGAAGACCCACAACAACAATGTAGATCATTTTAATTCAAGACCGCTCTTGAGTTAAATCATTTGGATATTTCTGAGGGAGAATCACCCAGGGACCAGAATGACCTGAATAATTACCTTCATTATTTAAAAGTCAGTTTGCTAAATCTAGCCTAAATTACCAGCCTTGGAGAGCTTTTGAAGGAGGTATTTCAGAAAATCAAAACACTCAGAATATTTAACGGTGTTTTTTCCACTGGATTTATAGGCCCAGGTGAAGGAAAAGGTCAATGACTTAGACAACAAAAAAATCTTAGACCTGGAAGAAACCTCATGCTCAACATTTTGATAGAAACTTACAACTTATTAAAAAGAACAACAGCAACCGGCAGGAACACTTCGTCTTTTGATCCTAACAATCACTGTTTGAAACACGTCCATAATCTCCATGTTTACAGATAAGAACCCAGAGACTGAGAGAGGGACACGTTTTGTTCAAGGTCACATGACAAATAAGTGACAAGCTGGGACTGGACCCGAGAACATCTCCCACCACATCCAGAGCTATGTTCACTCCACCATAGCTAAATGTGGATGGCTCCAAGTTCTGCATTGAGAACCGGCGGGCCTAAGGAGAGAAGTTTTCATGTGAGTCCCCTGCTATGATCTGTCTCAACATGGTCTGAATGTGAGAATCAATTCATGTCAATGCCCATGCCTCCAACCAAATTAAATCAGAACATCTCAGGACTGGGTCTAGAAATAAGTGTTTTAAAAGTTTCCCAAGTGATTTTGATGTTCAGCAACAAACAATCACTAATCAATACCATCAAAAAAAAAGTTGAAGGGCATCTTGGTTCGTTCCACAGTTTGGTGACCATGGCCATTGCTGCTATAAACATTGGGGTACAGATGTCCATACTGTGGAAAGAACCAAGACCCCCTTCAATGGACAAATGGATAAGGAAGATGTGGTCCATATACACTATGGAGTATTATGCCTCCATCAGAAAGGATGAATACCCAACTTTTGTAGCAACATGGACAGGACTGGAAGAGATTATGCTGAGTGAAATAAGTCAAGCAGAGAGAGTTAAGTATCATATGGTTTCACTTATTTATGGAGCATAACAAATAGCATGGAGGACAAGGGGAGTTAGAGAGGAGAAGGGAGTTGAGGGAAATTGGAAGGGGAGGTGAACCATGAGAGACTATGGACTCTGAGAATCAATCTGAGGGGTTTGAAGGGGTGGGGGGGTGGGAGGTTGGGGGAACCAGGTAGTGGGTATTGGAGAGGGCACAGATTGCATGGAGCACTGGGTATGGTGCAAAAACAATGAATACTGTTAAGCTGAAAATAAATTTTAAAAAAAATTAAAAAAAAAAGTTGAAGATCATTGTCCTAGCTTGATTTTTGGGTAAACAGGTCTCGGGTCTGTTTTTTCTGTTTGTTTGTTTGTTTGTTTGTTTGTTAGCAATCACAGACAGTTTAATCAAACACACCTGGTTTCAAAATTTCATCTTTTCCAGGCCTACCACCTTGCAACCTTGTGAGCTCAAGTAGGCCCTGGAAGGACCACACAGAGCCCCAGGCCTTTCCTATGAGAGTAGATGCTAATTCAGTTCTCCCCTGATCTATCTTATAAGGGAGAGGGACTTTTGAACCTGAATTCTTTGTGGATTCTGAGAAAGGACTAACCTAAAAAACAGGACTGAGGCTCCAGCCAAAGAGTAAGGCTAAAAATGGGAAAATTAGCTCAAGATTGGAATCCATAAAGATGGAAAGCAAACAGGTGAGTTGGGATCCTGAAAAATGGTGGATTAAAATAATCTTACAATTTTCAGGCTAACAACTCTGAGAAATTCTGGATAATAAAATACTGCTCACTGAATATAGTAAGTTGCATATTCTGTTTTGGTTAAACAAACAAACATACTTTCTGTATTTGTGTAGATATGTTTGTGTATGTTTTCTCACAAGGAGAACTACAAGAAGGAAGGAATATTCACCAGGCTGGCAACACTGGTTATCTTGGCAGGGAAGAGAAGCTTGGAGAATGGCAGGGATATAATTAGTTTTTCTTTTATATAGCCAACATGTGCTCTGTAATTTAAAAAAAAAAAACATATGTGATACTGTGATTTATAATAAGAACTATGTATTTGGTCTTCATCTCCATTTCTGGCACAGAGCTCCTAAAACTCTCGGAATTTCCTAAGTGATGAGAGCTTTTGTCATGGTATCTTTTGTCATGTAAATGAGGTGGCCTGGGCTATACCTAAGGATGGGGACTGCTTCCCAGGAGAACCAACCATGAGATAAAAGGATTGGAACGTTCATGCCCCCACCCCCAGACTTCTGGGGGAGAAGAGCTAGAGGTTGAATTGACGGCTAACGGTCAACGATTTCATTCATCGTGACCATGTAACCACACCTCCATAAAAACCCCAAAGGACAGGGTTCAGAGAACTTCCTGGTTGGTGAACACCTGGAGGTACCAAGTGGTGCTCCCAGAGGGGGCACGGAAGCTCTCTGCCCTTCCCCCAGGCCCTTCCCTGTGCATCTCTTCCATCTGACTGTTACTGAGTTGTATCCTTTTAAATAAGCCAGTAAGTAGTATGCTTCTCTGAATTCTGTGGGCCACTTTCGCAAATTACCTGAAAGAGGTAAGGTATAAGTATTTTAAATATACAGCTGAGCTTAAAGGAAAGAAAAGTGATTTTTCAGATGTCAGAACTGAAGGGGAACTATGGACTAGGTGGTACGCAAGACAGGTGGTACCAAGCTGCCCAGGAAGGGGCAGCGAGGGAGAGGGGCAATAGCACAGGTCCTGGATTCCAGGAACTTGGACTTGATGTTCACACATAGGATGGTCCACTGAAGGAGCTAGCCAAAAAATGCCATCAGGAAAAAAAAAAAAAAATTCACAACAAAAATAAAGAAAGCAGATGCAAGAGTGAAAAAAGAAATTGTTACAAACAATCAGTCAAACGAAACACACAATAATGGTATAAAATAATCATAGTGACAATGATGGCGGTGATGAATTCGAAGGTACCAGAAGTGGACCAAACGTTTCAGGCAAAATGGGAGGGATGATCAGAGTAAAGCAGAAGGTAAAACTTTGATTACCTTCAGTCTTCATGTTAGGTCAAGAATAAGTATGAAAATTTTAAGGGTAACTACTAAAAGGTAAAACATGAAGGGGAACTACTAAGGTAGCAAACAGTAATGAAGACAACCACATTCTAGGAATGAAATAAAAGCAGTGGCACAGTCAACTGTACACACAGAGAGACAGAAATAAATGCAAATGTATCAGTAAGGACAATGATGCTCATAGACAAAATTGGATGGTCCAAATTCATAAACTCTGAGAGTGGATTTTGAAATGAACCATTATAAGATATTCATAAATGATACACTCAAAACACCACAGCCACGGGGGGTGGGCGGTGCTGAGGTGGCCCATTCAGATAAGTGTCCAACCCTTCATTATGACTCAGGTCATGACCTCAGGGTCGTAAGATCGAGCCTAGCACATCGGGCTCTGCACTCAGCGTGGAGTCAGCTTGAGAGCCTCCCTCTCCCTCTGCCCCTCCCCCCACCCATGTCTGTATCTCTCTTTAAAATAAATACATTTTCAAAACAAAACAAAACACACAATGACACAGAAAGGTTGAAAACAAAGGGATGGGAAAAGAAGCCCCTAAAAACTGCTGGTGTGGCTGTCCAAGTATCAGATCAGTTGTTTCTAAGGTAAAAAAGTCATGAAAAATGAAAAGAGTCCTTACAAAAATGGTAAAAGATTCTCCCCCAAAATATTCTAAAATAAGATGTGTAGGAGACACCATAAAGTTGAAACCCTCAGGAAATACATTTGCAACCCATATACCTGGGAACTGGAATCCGGAAACAGTCAGAGAAAGACAAATGGTTAACGAAACTAGACAAAGAATATGAAAGATTAAGTCCCAGAAGCGGAAGCCCAAGCAGTTAATAAATATATAAAAAAAAATCTCCCTCCAAACCATAAGTGACTCTTAATCTCACAAAACAAACTGAGGGTTACTGGGGGGAGGGGGGTTGGGGGAAGGGGGGTGGGGTTATGGACACTGGGGAGGGTATGTGCTTTGGTGAGTGCTGTGAAATGTGTAAACCTGGTGATTCACAGACCTGTACCCCGGGGGATAAAAATATAGTCTATGTTTATAAAAAATAAAAAATTATTTTAAAAAAATATCTCCCTGGCTGGTAAGAAAAAGAATGCAAATTTGGAAAGGAAAAGAGTCTATTTGGTATTCATTCGATTTGCAGTTTTAAAAGTTTGATAACGTCAATAACCGTTGCGCAGGGCGCAAGTGTCTAGTGTTTACAGTTACTGAGGGGAGTGGAAACTGATGCCACCTCTTTGGAGAAAAGCCAGGCAGCACTTTAGTACACTTGGAGACACACATTCTGCTCAACAGAGAGGTCCTCCTTGCGGGTGTCTAGCTGGGGACTAAGGAACTACCCTGGCAGATGTGCCCATAGAGACACACTGTATCGGGTGCTGCAATTTAGGGAGCAGAGAAAAGTGGAAACAACGGGACTATTTCTCAGTGGAGAACAGATACACTGGTTTATTCATGTAACAACACGTAAAGCAAAGGGGCTAGCTTGTAGAACTCAAAATGGATTAATCTAAAGAACACAGTGCTAGGTGCAGGGAGACGGGAAGCTGCTCGCTATCCATCGGTACAGGATACCAAATACGGAGATGGTGGAAATACAAGAAAAGGCTTATATTGTTAATGAATTTATACAACTGAGCAGAAGTACGAACCCAAGGGAGGAGAGATACAGAGGAGCTTCAGAGTTCTGGTTACCTCTAAGAAGGGAGGACTGGGGAAGGAAGAACGAGGACAACTATTTTGGCAATGTGCCATTTAATTTAAAAAATTTTTGAAGGGTCGCCTGGGTGGCTCAGTGGGTTGGGCCTCTGCCCTGGGCTTATGATCTCGGGGTCCTGGGATCAAGCCCCGCATTGGGCTCTCTGCTCAGCGGGGAGCCTGCTTCCCCCGCCCCCACCCTGCCTGCCTCTCTGCCTACTTGTGATCTCTGTCAAATAAATAAATAAAATCTTCAAAAAAAATTTTTGAAGCAAATTTGGCCAAATACAAAAGACTCTTATACCTTGTCTAACAAACAAAAACAAAAGCAAAAAAAAAAACAAAAAACCTCTTATACATGGATGTATATTTTTAAAATTTGTATATATTTGAAATATTGCTTAAAAATTAAAAACAACGCACTTGAACTTCAGAGAGGCATCAAGGAAAGGAGAGGAAAGGGTAAGGATATGGACGAGTCTTTAACGATGGCCAGTAAGGGGCTCCCTGGGAACCAGATTGTGATAAAGTCAGAGGGCAGGCGAGAAGAGGGTTGTATACATAGTGCAGGCTATGGTTTTCACTAAAGGAACACCAGAGGATGTGGAAGGATGGGAAAGTGTTGAGTGTCTTCAGAAGAAAAGCCCAGCAGTGTTCTGTCTGGGGAAACGGGGTCTGATTACCTGCCTGCATCTTAGGCTGCTATGATTTTGACTGTTTTTATCAAGGTCCTTTTTCCGAGCAAACATGCTGGCCAGGGTCTAAAAACAGGCAAGTTCAGCACTTAGGAATCGTCAGGTTATAGAACACACCACTTCCTGGGACATTATTAGTCTATATGGTACAGTAACAATAGCAGAGGAACAGCAGGTTCAGAGAGGTTGAGTGATTTGCCTGAAGGCACACAGGAGGGACTCTCCAGCATTCCCTCTGTGATTCCAAAGGCTTCCCCTCCCCTATGCTACACACTTCCTCTCAGGATTCAAATAAGCCCTTTACAAGTTTCCTATTTCCTACAATAGATCCCAAGTGGTTTGAAAATGATTGTGGATAACTTTTCTTTTTTTAATTTTTTCCCTGTGGCCAGAATAAGACATGATTTAGAAAGTACGCATAAGACATCATTCATGCCCAAGGGACTGGGTCTACAGGTCTGGCTGTGCTTAGCAGATCAAACAGGGAAGTAATGATAGAGTCTTCGTCTTTGGGGCTTGGCAGTAATTGGTTTCGGCTGACCTCAGGGAGGGACCTGCTCTGGCAGGAACAGATATCTTCTTGGTCCCCAGGTAAGAACCACCCCCTCCTTCCTACCTGGCAAGAAATCTCAAGCACTGAACACTCTCCCTGGTAAAAAGCCCTTTCTGGAGTTGATGCTGGATTTTATGGGCCTGTAGAGCAGCTCTCTGCATGCCGAGGAAGGCCACCTGGAGGCCCTGGCCACCCGCTCAGGACGTCACCACTGGTTGGATTCAAAGGCAGAAGTAGTTTTGTTTCTACATGTGGATGGAGTTACTGGCCAGCCAGTGTCTCCTCCACGTCACCTAGGGTTTTGGTCTTGTCTAATATGATGGGCTTTGGTTCCAGTTCCCACTTGAGCATCAGTGATCTGACTGCACCATTAGGAAGGAAATCAGAGCTTCAGTGAGCAAGCTAGAGGTAAAAGGCAGCCAACAGCAGCAGCACCCAAATTCTTCCCCATCTTTTACCTTGTCAGCCGCTCAAAAACTCAACGGAGACAGAAATCATCTGCCTCTTGGTGTTTTTCACTTTGTCTTACTATTTAGTATCTAGGCATTGCAAAGAGTCGAGAACAATGGGCTAAGTAAAGAACTTGGCATCTAGCCATGTCTCCACCTGGGCGAAGAGCGGCATGAACCAGGACCTCAGTTTCCCCATTTCACAAACATGGTGTTTCCTTCCCTCTTTCCCCTCTTCCTCCCCTCCCCCCTGTCTTCCTCTCCTCCTTCCCTCCTTCCTTTTTCTCTTTCCTTAACTTGATTTGCAAAGTCCACTTAAGTTCTGATTTTACACATAGAGCACCTACTGTGTGTTGTAGATAATGCGGGCAAACAGAGAGGTCCTTGTGATACGGTCTAACAATCTGTGACAGATAATCGAGCAAAATGAAGCTAAATTGGTCGGTGGAAAGCATGGTAGGGAAAAGAAAGGCAGATCTCTAAGGGCTGGAGGAGGAGGAGGAGCAGGGCTTGGTAAATGGTGGGCATTCCAGGTAAGAGAAATGACGTTAACAATTATCTTAGCAACAGACCCTATGTTAGTGGGGATCTCTCAGTTGCAAGTCCCAAGAACCCAACTCAAACCAGTTTAAGGGGAAAATGGGTGGGAGAGCTTTGCTGAAATAGCTCCAGAGCCACAGACTTGGAGACACAAGACAGAGCCAGAAACTGGGGTCTTGGCCACCAGGACTTCTGTCTCTGACTTCTTTGTCATGCTCCATTCAGAAAGGCTTTCTCCATGTAACAGGCAAGAAGACAGCTGCTGGAATGTCCTGAATCTTAATCTTAAAACCTGTGATCCAAGGAAAAGAGAAGGAACTTGCTCTCCAACATGGAAAAGTCTAGAGAAAAATTCTGTTGGTGGGATGATGTGAGTCTGAGCTATACATTACCTCTGTGGGCACAGGAATGTAGGCATTACTGTGATTCCCCCTGAGCCACAAGGGCTAAGACAGGAGCTGCTCTCCAAAGCAAGCAGAAAATACCACATCAGGGGAGAAAAGGAAACAGATTCTGGGGAAACAACTGTATCTAATATCATGCTTCACATAAGTGAACCTCCATTGAATAGTGGATAAAGCTGAGGCTTGGGCTGAGTAACCTGCCCAAGGTCTCATGTTAGAAACTGGCAAAGCCAAATCCTAACCCAGATCCATTGGGTCAAATCTACCACCCAGAGCTGTTGTTCACTCTTCTGATTTAAAAAGGAAGGCACACACATTTCTAGAATGTGGACAGCATGTTAAAGAATAAGAACAAGATGAAAATTACCATCACTAGGAAATAATCACCACCACAGTGTTAGTGTGTTTTCCTCCAAGTCCTTTTTCTATGTATCTGTGGTAGATATTTGACCTGGGCCGTGTTATCATCTATGGTTTTGACTGATACACAACATACAGCCAGGGGCCATGACGGCAGCGAGATCTGCCCAGATCTTTACGATGCAGACAGTCCATCCCTCAGTTGCTATGAATGTGGGCTGCTGATGGCTCACAGCTGCCCGCCTACCTGAGATGCTTGGGAGGTTTTAGCCTCCTCACTCCTCACTCCCCACCCCCGAGAGCCCCCCCCCCAGCCGAAGATTGACTATGAACTCAGTTATAAAACTTCAGTCTTGAAGGTGCCTTGGGGGGCTCAGTCAGTTAAGCATCTGCCTTCTGCTCAGGTCATGATCTCAGGGTCCTGGGATCGAGTCCTGCATGGTTGGGGGGGTCGTCCTTGTTCAGCGGGGAGCCTGCTTCTCCTTCTCCCTCTGCCTCCTGCTCTCCCTGCTGTGCTCTCTCTTTAAAAAATAGAAATAAAAATAAAATTTAACAAACGCCACAAAACAAAACAAAACAAAACAAAACAAAAAACCAGCTCAGCCTCCTCTCCCTCAGCAGAGAAAAGCTGGGACCCGTTATGCTAGAGCTTCCTGTAGATTCAGGTAGGCTTCAGCTGAAAGGGCATCTTTGGCTCCTTCCCTCCCTGCCTTGCTTTTATCAGCCCCCCAGAGGTGTCCCCACGTCTTGCTCAAGCATTCTCCTCTCAGCCTCTGCTTTGTAAGGAACCTCCCTGCAGGGAGTGACTGAGAACGGTTCAACTGTGCTAAGGTCTGGGTTCTAAACACCCGCCTTTTGAAGTTGCACAGGCCATTCAACAGCCCACCAAACCGGGTCGACCACCAGCATGCACCTCTCACCATGGCGTTGTGACTTCCGGTTCCTTTTTATCCCTGTAATAACTCCCACGAAGTGCTAAGAGCTGTGTTTCCTGGTTTAAAAAGCCAATTACTTTATACATTTCTATAGTCATGTATTTATAGAATCATTAAGGCTCTGAAGAAAAACATGCATTATTCAGTTAAATTTTACTGCATTTTATGGGAGGAAAGTATATGTTGTAGTAGAAAGTCTTAATTTAAAGATTCATGAAGATTTTGAACGGATTGATTATCATAGTCCCTCTATTCTAAGATATACAATTTAATGTTTTTTGAAAGTCTTAGAATCAATGAATACATTTAGTGAATGCTTTTCTCCTCCTCATACCAATCCCTTGAAACCCTACTAATTACTTTCTTTTTATGCACCCACATGAATTCTAGAATCACCTCATCAGATTCCAAGACATTGCCCCCCGCTGTGAATAAAACTTACGATAAAACTAACTCAACCCTATAAATTAATCTGGGGGAAAAAATGATGGCTTTATAATATGGAGTGTTTGCAACGAGTCCTCTGGTATGCCTTCCCATTTGTTCAAATCTTTGTTTATTCCTCCTGATCGATCACTGTCAACTAGTTTGTCCATGTATATCCTGTACAATTTTTATTAAAAATACTATTTTGTATTTGCAATGCTAACAGAAATCTGTTTCCCCTCATATTTTCTAACTGGTAATGTTAGTATATGATAAGAGCTATTTTTAATATTTTTTAAACATTTGGCTACTTTATAGATCTATCTTATTAGTACTATTAGCATTTCAGATGATAAAATTTGGGGTAAATTGTACAGATATTGCATCACTTGCAAATAAAGATATTTCCTTTTTTCATTGTTATACATTTTATTTCCGAACCATGTCTTATTACATCAACTAACACTTCCATAAAATTTTTAAATAGAAATAAAAAGAAATCACTGGAAATTACTCTGGTATTTCACCACTAAGCATGAAATTGAGTGTTTAATATACATATTTTTCTACATTGTATATAAAATGTGTCTCCCTAAGTGACTGAAAAATTTCCATCAATGACAGGGTTCAGTATTATCAAATGCAACTTCAGGAATTTATTAAATGAGACTCGCGCTGATGTGTGAAACATACTTTACGATATGGACTAAATTGGATCTGGAGTTGAATGTCAGCCCTAGTGTTCACCTTGGCCTTGACCCATTTTTCTAACCTCTCCCTGCTTAGTTTATTTAACTATAAAATGATAATAACGCATAAGGTTCTGTGACCACTAATTAATCTAGCTTGTATGATGTGTCTTACACACTGATGATCCCACCGTAGATGTCCCATTACCTAGGGTTTCCAAAGTAAATCCTACTCGGTCATAGCATATCACTCATTTAATATATGAGTGTATTTAATTCGCTGGCATTTTACTTAGAATTGTTTCATCGATCTAGATCACTGTGTGATCTATGGAATAAAAATGGAAACATCTCATTTTCTGTGTATTTGTATCATAGGAAGATAACTATGCCCTAAAAGTTGAAAGGGATACACTTAAATTATTTTTTTATAAGATACATGCAGAGAATTGCATGACAGAGTGCGTTCATAAATCCATTTGGACACATAGTGCTTAATGACTTATTTCCAATTTCTCTTCAATGTCAATGGCAGTCATGTATTGGACACTTATGGGCCAGGACTGTGCTAAGCATCTCATGTCAGTATCACTTTCATTTAATGTCATGGTCACAAAAAAACACCATTGGAGGAAAATTTCTCTCCCCATTTTATGGATAAGGAAAATGAGTCTGGAAGAGATTAAGCACTATGCCCAAGGTTGCATAGCACATGATGCAAGATAAGCCCAAACTAAAATAAATTCTCTTATATACTAAGCAATGGTGTATTCATTGAAATGAAGAAAATCCTAACTGATCTAATTCTTTGCTCACTTTTAGAAGCAGTAATTCATATTTGCTCTCAAAAGCATGCACTTCTGACAAGATTTGAAATACATTAGAATTAAATTGTCTCTAATATTTTCTTAGAATATATAATCTGTCCATTGTCCACTTAACTCCTTTTTTACTTCGGTCTTAATTTTATGCATTTGTGCTTTCTCTAATTTATAATTGTGTATTTGGGTTTTTTTGTTCTGCTGTCATTCTGAAAAGAGAGCTCTTTGGTTTATTTACCACTTTTCTTCTTTTTTCCTGTTTTTTCATTCATTTCCGATTTTTTTATTATTTTCTTTACCCCGATTTAGTCGAATTAGTTTTGAATTCTCTTTTATTTAAATTAAAAATATTGAAACACAGTTTTCCTTTGAATATGCCTTGGGCCACTTTCTATAAGCTTTTAAATGTAGGGCTCTTGTTTTCCTAATGTTCAATAATGTGTAATTGCAGTTTTGATGTTTCCTTGGACCCAAAAGATGTCAAAGACATTTTTCCCCCCAAGGGCTTGAAATTTTTCATTGACATTTCATACTAAGTTTAATTTCATTTCATTCTTATCAGAGAATTTAATCATAATCATTTGATACTCAGAGTGTCTGTTTTCTTTGGAAACCAGTACAGGTTCAATTGTGGTAAATGGTCCATGAACAACGAAAAGTACCTTTTTCTGTCCATTTTCAGAACACAAAATTTAACCCAAACCCACAAAATCAAAATCAAAACCAATATTATTAAACCCCCTATATTCTTTTCTCTCTCTCTCTCTCTCTCTCTTTTTTTTTTTTTTTTTTTTTTGCCAATTTTTGTGATAGTTTTCGTGTTTGGTTTGGGGTTTGGAGGTTTTGGTTTGGGGTTTTTTGGGTCTGTTTATTTCCTGTCCCAACAGCAGACGGACACAATATGTGCCCATTGACAATGATTATGGCTCATGTAGAAACAGGATCACTCCCTGAATATCAGGCTGTGTGCATGAGAGGTGTTTTTTTCTTTTTTAAAGATTTTATTTATTTATTTGATAAACAGAGATCACAGTAGGAAGAGAGAGAGAGAAGGAAGCAGGCTCCCCGCTGAGCAGAGAGCCTGATGTGGGGCTAGATCCCAGGACACTGAGATCATGACCTGAGCCGAAGGCAGAGGCTTAAACCCACCGAGCCACCCAGGTGCCCCACATGAGAGTTTAAAAAAGATTGCTTAGAGAATCTGGCATGATCTTTTAGACATTTTATACCATTCTTGTTGAGAATCACTGAGATAAATGTAAATGAGTGTCATAGCATTCTTGTGAATGTTACCTTCTATCAATATAAAATGACTCTTTGCCTCTTAATAACTGCATTTGTTGGGGCCAATTCTATGTTAAAACCTGTTAAACCCCTAGGGCCTGCCTGGGCCTACTTAGCCATAGAGACTCCATGTTGCCTAGGTAGCCGTTTTGTTACCAGTTCTGGGAAACCGTTGCTAAAACACATACCTAAAACAAGGCCATTTTGTTGTTTTAATAAACACCTCAGCAGTTACTAGTATCGGTTCCGGGTAATTGTTACTAAAACACACAAGTAGGAGACATCCAATCAGCCAAAGCCACATATGTAGAGGTCTGCGGTTATGCTCTATAAAACTAACCTGTAAGACCACGTGGGGTTCGCTCTCTTCGGAGGAGACCCTGGCCAGTCAGTCTGACTTCTAATGCTTGGCATAGAATAAGGCTTTGCATAACTTTCACTTTGTCTCAGTCTTGTTCCTTTGATAACAGACCCAGCACATTTGCCTTGCACTGTATTTTTTTCCTAGAGTTCATATTGCCACTCCTCTTCCCAGTTTTACTTTCAAGGTTTTCTTTTCCCCTCCCCCTTTTAGGCGAAGCTGTGACAAATACCTATAATTGGCTTCTGGTGCATTTTGAGCCGAATCAAACAATGGTCTTTGAATAGGGCAATCTAATCTAGCTCCATTCATGACCGCTGCTGATGTGTGGCCCTCCCAACATACAACTGATTCTTTAACTTACTATCAGTCAAGTCAGCTTTTCACTTAATCAGCTCTTTGTTCTAAAATGCGTCCTGTAAGCGTTATGGGCCGGCCCTGCACCTGTTTGTCCAAATGTGCACCCACTGCCCTTGCCTTGACCCTGCCCGGCTGCACGTCCCAGTCCTTCTCATCAGCTGGCTTCAGGCTGGGTTTCGCTGGTGGGAGACATTGGCAGAAGCAGCAGGAAGAACTCAGTGTATCTCTCCCTCCCCTCTCTCCACTCTGCCCTCAGGATCTCCTTCCTGTTTGTCCTCTTTCTCTGGGCTTTTCCCCTACGTCCAGACAAAGCGTCCTAACTCGGCCCTCCTTAACACTAACCCCATCTTCTGCAGTGTTATTTCTATGCTCTACTGCTTTTAAGGCAAGTTCTACTATGCTGTTGCATTTCTATTTCTTGACCATCTCTATTTCAGATCATTTCTGCTGGCATCTAGCAACCCTTTTAATCTTACTATCTCATCTGCCATTTCTTGACTCTCAGCATTCAGATTTACTAAGAGCACAAAGAAGCTTCATCCTGGTAAACGCTCTTAGAGACTTTTTCATTTTTTTTCAAAGGTTTGCCTTTCCTTTGAATCTGATAGTCCCCATTTTATGTCCCGGAAAATCTTCAAAGATCTCTTGATTTTCTTACTGCTCCTGCTTGATCAAGGGAAGATCTGTTCAGGTGTGTGCCCAAAGAGTCTGGAAGGATCTCCTTTGTTCTTATCATTAACCACATGATGACGATCAGAATCCACATCCAGACCTGAAGTTGAGGGCTGATTAATATGGACAAACTCTGAAATTCCCAGTGGTCTCATGTGCATCTTGGACCAGAATGGGTGTTCTCTGACTTCCCTGCCCGGCCTCCAGAACATGTGGAAGGGAATTAATTTCTGGCAACCCTCTCCTTCTTGGGAAAAGCAATGCACATACCTCCCCACTAACCAGTGACCCATCTCTATCCCTTCACCCTCTTGACTTCATAGTCTGGTACAAAGACCCATACCTGTTCTCTTCTGCCATGACCTCTTCCTTCTCTTTAATTTCTCAGAAACTGTAGTCCCATGAGGGTAAGTACACAGGGGTGATAAGGTGTAGTGGAGGTTCAATGGCCTCAGAATCAACTTCTGGGAGGTGAGTGGGAGCTTCCTCTCCTTTTGTTCAGAGAAGACCCCATGTCTTCAAGGTGGGACGTAGACAGAAGTAATCATTGAAAATCTCCTGTGTGTCTCCTGCTCTTTGACCCAAGAGTATCACTCATCCTTGCTTTACTAAGCCAAAATTCCACCCAAAGTCTAGAATCTACGTTATCGAAAAGTAGTGGTGTTTTCATGACTATTTTCATAGGAAGGTGATGGAAGGAAAAGACAAACCAAGTGCACAATGAGGTGCCATCTTAATTAGGAAATCCCATCCATGATCTTTGGGGAAAAAAAAAATGTTTCCTTCCCCCTTTCCAGGTTTCCCTGCTTGATCTCTGGTGCCCCTGTCCGAAGGGGATGTCAAGATGTTATCCTATCTGTACTCTTGCTGCCTAAGAGAACAGTATGGAACTGCCCCAAGAGTGGAGGTCTCATGCCTCCTTTCCCCACTCCCTTCAGAGTTTGGGGGATTGCCCAAGCCCACTCCCCATTTCTCTATGTTTCAGTTCCCACAATGGATCATTAGTACTCAGGGGGACTGTTGTAGAGTTCCTGCTAATTCAGCATCTTATGATGTTGACCCAGATTTGGATAAACAACAAACAAATATTAAAATAATGTTCCCGTTTCAACTAATTAATGTTTCAGGAACCAAGAGTTCATACACTAATAGAAACAAAGAACTGGATGCAAACAGAAATTTTGCAATTTATTATGACCTAGAGAACAGCACATTATTTTTTACTCCCTTATCATACAGCCTCCTAAAACAAGCATTGTGTACTTCAGCACACACTTATTTTTTTAGATACTTGGGTGTACATCCATCTCCCACTGGGGCTCCATGATGATGTTGATAAGAATACTGTCTTCCTCGTCACTACATCCATGGTATTATTACATGTTCAATTCTCCCCCACAAAACTAAAAGCTAGGAGCTAAACTGAGTCAAGACTAGCATGTAGGTCTCAAACCTGGAGACACAGGTATCCCTAAATAGAATGGAAGCAACATAAAAAATTGTGTAAGTCAGGACAATGAGTTATGTGGGAAGAGGAGTTAAGTGTAGTTCTGAAAGATGAACGAAGATTTTAGAGCAGATATTATGGATTAAAATACAAGCCAGGATACCTAAGAAGAAAAAGGAGAAGAAACTGGAGTACAGAGCTATTGTACCTATCTAACATGAAATATGGGGGCGCCTGGGATGCTCAGTCATTAAGAATCTGACTTCAGCCCAGGTCATGATCCCAGGGTCCTGGGATCGAGCCCCGCATGGGGCCCCCCACTCCTCCCACTCCCCTTGCTCATGTTCCCTCTCTCGCTCTCTCCACCAAATAAATAAATAAAATCTTTCTTTAAAAATGTGAAACACGGACAGACAAGCTATATTTAAAAAACATCCAGTGGATGTGAACTAGACAAGTGGTGAATGTTTATTAAATTTGCACAACCAAAATAAATTATGGAAAGGAATATAACCTTCCATTCTCTCATCCCTCCCCCAGAAATCCCCTTTCCCCCCGCAAACTACATGCCTAGTAACTGCAAACAAAACAAAACAAAGCTCTGTGTGCAGAGTGAGAATCAGGGAAATACAAATTAAAACCACAATGAGATATCACCTCACACCAGTCAGAATGGCTAAAATTAACAAGTCAGGAAATGACAGATGCTGGTGAGGATGTGGAGAAAGGGGAACCCTCCTACACTCTTGGTGGGAATGCAAGCTGGTGCAACCACTCTGGAAAACAGCATGGAGGTTCCTCAAAATGTTGAAAATAGAACTACCCTATGACCCAGCAATTGCACTACTGGGTATTTGCCCTAAAGATACAAACGTAGTGATCCGAAGGGGCACGTGCACCCTCATGCTTATAGCTGTAATGTCCACAATAGCCCAACTATGGAAAGAACCTAGATGTCCATCAACAGATGAATGGATCAAGAAGATGTGGTGTATATACACAATGGAATACTATGCAGCCATCAAAAGAAATGAAATCTTGCCATTTGCGACAACATGGATGGAACTAGAGGGTATCATGCTTAGCGAAATAAGTCAAGTGGAGAAAGACAACTATCATATGATCTCCCTGATATGAGGAAGTGGAGATACAACATGAGGGGTTAAGGGGGTAGGAGAAGAATAAATGAAACAAGATGGGATTGGGAGACAAAACTTAAGTGACTCTTAATCTCACAAAACAAACTGAGGATTGTTGGGGGGAGGGGGATTGGGGGAAGGGGGTGGGGTTATAGACATTGGGGAGGGTATGGGCTATGGTGAGTGCTGTGAAGTATGTAAACCTGGTGATTCACAGACCTGTACCCCGGGGGATAAAAATAAATGTTTATAAAAAATAAAAAATCATTTTAAAAAACCACATATGTCACTTCAAGACCCTACCCTTACTTCTATAGTCTTGGGCCACTCCCCTTTCTGAGCTCGGCTCCCTCAGCCATAAAATGAGAGTTATAATATCTGTGTCACAGGGCTTTTTAGATTGAATCACATATAAAGCCTTCGGCATATAGGAACATCATTCAGTAAGTGTTCGTTTGCTTCATCAGAAGCCCTCGTAAGCCTAATGAGGGTAAAGGAGGGATGCTTACTAAACAATTTGGACCACAGTGGCTCTGGTGAGCTGACGCGCATTCTTGATTTCATTACGCGCCAGAAGATAAAAACGAATGGTCCTCTGATGCCCCCTCCCCAGCCCTCGCAGCTGCCTCTCTGCTGAGGGATTTACGTTCTGCATGATTAAGCCTGAAATGGACAGGAAGCTTTATTGTGCTAGGCTGGCAGGGCGTGGAGGAGCAAATCGACAAAGACGCCTGGGTCAGTGGCAAGCTGGGTGGTTCCTAATTTATAGAAACACATCGAGAACCATTACTCAGCCCCTTCCTTCCTGCTTCCATCTCCCCCACCCCTCTTACTAGACCCTTCTCTGCCCCTCTTGGCCAGATGATGACTTATTTATGGGCGGGAAGAGAATTTACTGATAAGGATGGGGCATCAGCCAACCCACAGCCAGTAAATTCCCAGAGAAACAACATCAGTAATTTGACTTAAGACAACAAACATTTGCCGAACTCTCTCTGCCAGGTACAAGATCACAGTGACATAGGGGACACACAGGTTATAGCCAGTCTCAGCAACTATATAACCTCTCTGAGCAAGTAGATAACCTCTCTGAACCTCAGTTACCTTCTTGGGAAAAAATGGGGCTAATGCAAGCTCTTATCTCACAGATAGTAAATGCCCAATGGAAAGCGGCATTTATTAATTCTATCCACCTGGGTTTCCAGACTCTAAGCCTTGACATCTTTCTTTAAAACCCTTCCCATTGACCGGCCAAGGCTACAGTCGCCGGGTTTAGAGAAAATATCCCACCCTTCTCAGGACAACTGTGCTAGTTCATATCTTCTCTGGACTTTTGCGTCAGGAAAGGAGGAGGATATGGGATGGACAGGAAGGGCACTAACATTCAGTGAGAAACTCTTTGGGCCAAGATGGCTGTCATTTTAGACCATTCCTTTCAGTAGACTCCTAGCAGGTCCCTTGCCTTCAATCCCATCCTTTCCTTCAATCCTCCATATCGGTCAAGATGTATTTGTCAAACATAATTCTGATCTTACTGGGGTCTCATTAAAATCATCAAGAGCTTCATACTGGCTGTCATATGAGGTTCCTCGTCTTTGGTCCGGCAGCCAAGAGTCTTCATGATCTGGTCCCAAGTGAACCCAAGTCCCAAGTAAATAGCTAGCTACTCTTCACCACCAATTCCACAGTCCACCTACATGGCTTGCATTCCAAGCAATCCACTCTCATATCTTCCCTGCTTTTATTCATGCACATTTTATTGATATTACATTGGCTGTACATATTAATCTGGGAAGCACTGACTTCTTTAAGCTGTTGATGGACTCTCCTCATTCAGGACCACAATATTTCTCTTCACGGATTCTGGCCATTCTTCATGGCCTTCGGGAAAGTGTTATAATTGCCTTCATATAAATCTGGCATATTTCTAGTTAATCCCAAAGAGTTTTATCTTTTTTGTCATTGTTGCTATTATGAATGAGGTCCATTTATATATTACATTTTCTAATTACATGTTTCTAATCAAAAAAAAAAAAATTTTCTTCATGTTCATCTTGTATCCAGTTGCATCTCTTATTAGCATCAACTGCCTTTAGCTGAATCTCTTGAATTTTCTAAGAAAGCAGCCAAGTCATCTATAAATCATGACTCTGAGTTTAAACAAGCATGGTAAATTTATTATAGGGATCTTGAGACACCTCACAAAATACAGGAGCTCAGGAACAAGCAGAATCAGAGCTTTCAATGCCAAGACAATTCCATTTTTCCAATCTGTCCCTAAGGCTGAACCTAAATTCTACATTTTCATGTTAATTTATTTTTGAATGGATTGAAGGATACAATCCTTTCTTTGTTGGTTCACTTCAATCATTTTATGCATTAATTCAGAAAATCTTCTTGGTATAAAAACACATATATATGCATATTTTGCTAAGGGTTACTTCTTAAAGACACTTTTCAAAACTGTTTAAAAACTCAAACAGTATAAAATAAATTTGTTTTTTCCCTCAACACTGCAAGATGGGTAAGTGTTGTACATGTAGCTGTAGTCTATTTTTTCTTATACTTTTAAAAATAATATACAGGAAAATTGGATCTTTTCTGGTGTACAGTTCTATGAATTTCAACAGATACATAGATTTGCATAATCACCACCAAAGTCGGCCTACAGCACAATTCCAAACAATTCCTTTTTACTGCCTCTTTTTAGTCAGTACTTCCTCCCATTCCCAGTTCCAGCAATTCCTTGTCTGTGCTCTATCACTGTAATTTTGCCTTTTCTAAAATGTCATATAAATTAATTCATATAAATCAAGACATTCTGAATCTTCCTTTCTAATATTTGCATCTCTCTCTCTTTTTTTTTTTTCTTGTCTTACTGCTTTGGCTATGATGTTATTTGATTCTGCTGCCGTATTTGCACTTCCCCAACCAGACTTTGAGATTCTAAAAAGTGGGGATGGTGTTTCTTTCAGCACCTAGCCCAATTCTCAGCCAGTGTAGGTGTTCACTACATGTTTATGGAATAATACATCAGAGCATTGTTGTCAATGGATGGGCTTCCTAGGGGGCCAGCATGCGAGCTTCCCACAACACCAAAATTCTTTTCCAAGAAAGGGGTACCTTCAGTGCTGAGTTGGGTCATAGGCCTGGAAAGAAGTCCCCAGGCCCATTTTCATTAATTAGCTTGTCAAGACGCAAAGGGAAAATCCCACTTATTACATGCTCACTGTGCCACATGGAACTGTCAGCCTCTAATTAGAATTAATTAGCTAATGTGGGTTTCAAACTTGGAAGACAAGAAGCTCTGTCTGTGTGCTCATTTGGTGTTAATTATCATGGAAACCTGTTTCAACCCAGAGACTCACTCAAAGCACTGAAGCACTCCTTCCCACACAAGATCCAGGAGGTAACCAGTGGGATGCTGGCTGACAATCAACAGGGCTCTCTTGTTATAGCAACATCTTGGGGAAAAGAGAACTCACAGCTCCCCTGGGAGTTTTATTAATGCCTCCCTCGTAAGAGAACTTTTGTGGAGAATTCAGGATTTCTGACAATCCCAAAACTGTAGTTACAACTTCAACAGATAAATGGAAATAAAATAGGAGGGGCTGGGTCAGATGGCCCCATTATGTGGGGCAGGAGGAAAAGCACCCCAGAACACTGTCCATTGGAGGGATTGCTATCCTTTCTCCTAGACTATGGGGGATTATTGCTTCTTATACTTGCCAAAAAAAAAAAAAAAAAGAAAGAATATAGCAAACTTCTTCTCTTAAGACAGATTTGTTACATGTCCCAGAGATAGTCTAGGAGAGAGTATGTATTAGGGGTTCATCTTCTAATACATATTCTGATCTGGTGCTGGCCTTCCATAATATGTGGAGTTTTCCCCCTTTGTTTCATAGCCATTGATGGATCTGGATCCATTTAGACCACAGCCAGAGCGGGGAAACAGAGTTCACATTGGTGTTGGTTGGGCAGCCTGCAGGTCTAATTTCTACAGCTGAGGCACGTCCTATTTTATCATTCCTGTAAAATGCTGCTGCCTCTAGCTCCTTGGTTAGTCAGGGCTTGTAATACAGTTGGTCCCTTAACAAATGAGCTAAGAATAGGTCAATGATTAATGACAATAATTTCAAGAATCAAAGATTTACTTCTATCCTAACCTCAGCACCATGTAAAAGAATAAGACATTAAAAAGATAAATTATAAAGTTAAAATGATTTTGAAAAATCAGGTCCTCTCTTGGCCTGACTTGGATAAAAGTGAGCTGGACAATAAAGTGGCGGAAGGGGCTCATTTTTCCTTCCGTCTCTCAGCGAACCTATTTCCTTCCCTTGGACTGGCTCCCACCTAATCTGGCTTGATTCAAACTGGAACTAAATCTGCAGTCGGGTGCCCCAGGAGAAAATTAAAGCACACATAGTAACATGCATTGAAATCACCTGGATTTGACATTGAGCTACTGGAGATACTGATTGGTAGGTCTGGGGTGGGAAGCTGAGGTTCTTGGTTTCTGAACGGCTCCCAGGAGATGGCAATGCTGTAGACTACACTTTGAGTAGCAACATGTATTAAATTCCACTGTAACGAATTCCACAAATTTAGTGGTACCGCATGAATCTATCTCCTACAGTTGATAGAGGTCAGAATCTGGATGTGGGTCTTACAGGACTAAAATCAAAGTGTCAGCCAGGGTCTGTTGCTTCTGGAGTCTCCATCAGAGTATCTGTCCCTTGCCTCTTCCAGTTTCTAGAGGCTGCCCACATTCCTTGGCTCAAGGCCCTTCCAACAATGGCAGCACTCCAGCCTCTGCTTCTATCCTCAAATCACCTTCTCTGAATGTGATCCTCCTGCCTCCCTTTATAAAAACCCTTGTGGTGACATCAGGAGCACCTGGATAATCCAGGATTATCATCCCATCTCCAGATCCTCAATTTAATCACGTCTACAAAGTCCCTTTTGCCATATAAGGTAACATGCACAGACTCCAGGGATTAGGTCATGGACATCTTAGGGGGTCGGGTGTATCATTTTTCCGTCTGCCATGGACTAATGAACCTGAAGGGGATGTTAAAGACTATGGTGGCAAGGTGGTTAATGTTTGGAGTTGGTTTGGGTTCTCACAATGACTAGGGGCTGAAAAGACGCAACATTTGGAGTTCCTAAGATTTGGGCACATGGGTGGGCAGGCTGTGATAGCTGTCAAGGAGTCTGAGAGCAGGTACTGGGGTTTGGCTGAAATTAAGACAGGACTTTAGGGACTGCAAGAGAGCTCAGGAAGGGGCTGGTACAGACCTGTTCTGGAAGTGATAGAAGCTTAACTTGTTTGCTCCCCATCTCCTCTAAGAGCAGAGCACTTAAAAAAAACTCTTGGCTTCTCTCTCTCACTATTCCATCTCCCAGAAGATCTGCTTCTCCAGCCCTAATTATGACCAGCAAAGAGGAACTAGTTGGCAAAGTGTAAGTGACAGGAGCCTTGAGGGAAAGTGACCATATCAGCTCATAGTTCCTAATGGCCAAGAAAAGTTTGGACACATATCCTGAAAGTTAAAGAAGCTTTCAGAAACTCCAGATAAAGATTGGCATAGGCTGTGACAGAGATGGGCAGTTCTCAGAGCCCCAGTCTGATTGTCTGTGGACCTGGAAAGAGTGATGAGCATGTGCATAAATAGGGATCTCTCCAGGTGGCTTGGGTTTTTGATGATCAGGCAAAGATGAAAACTTGACATATCACTAAGGGGTGGCTGGTATGAGGGTGATACTGACCAGTAAAAATGGATGAGGAAGCTAAAGTTCCAAAGAGCTGGGGCTGCAAAAAGGGTGAAAGCCAAGATAGGCTTTCATGGTTTGGTTTAGAAGAACAAGGAGACCAAGCAAGGGAAGAGTTCTGAGCTTGGGTCTTGTGGGGGATATTCTCTGCCTACCCACCCCTCTCCCCAACTCTCTACTTGGCCATGAATCCCTAGAGAACGATCTATGGGCTCTATCACCAAATTCTCTCTCTGGTTTTGGCTGAGCTTGACCAATGGGAGACAAAGGCAGGAGATAGAGGGGTAAAGTCAAGAAAAGTCAAGGTACTTCTTTTCCAGCTCTCTCTCTCTGCTGGACCAGAGTGGACTATGGCTGCCTTTCTGTACCCAAGGCCACAGCCCCCCGGCAGATAGCCCTTTCCTAAAGCTACAACTCTCTTGAGTAACTGGCAACTGCTCCCATAGACGACCTTCTGTATTCCACCAGCTCCTGTTTCCTCTAACTTGGCTTGTCCTTTCATCAAAGTCTCTTCAATGACCCCTCTGAGGGTCTCCCCTCCCTCTGCAGCCCCTCCCCCCACCCTCCTCCCTCTTGTAACCCACCTTGTTCCCAAAGAACTAGCACCCTCTTGTTGCCCCTTTACTGCCTCCCAACCTCCTCCTCCAAGACGCTCAGGCTCTCTGCATGGCACCCCCTCCCTCCACTGTTCGCACAGTTGCTTCTCCGGGTGCCTATGTTCGTGTACAATATGTCTACAAACTGGGACTCATTAAAAAGGAAACAAGTGATATTCAAAGCTTGAAAATTTCCCCCAGTTGGAGGAATTGGCAAAGTCTAACTACTTTTTGGAAAACTTGAAGCAGAGATTCTTCTAATTTTATAATTCCATTTTGCTTTGTCATATTCTGTTTGGGTCTCTGGGGCACAGTTTACTACAGTTATCTACAAGGCAAATTATCCTAAAATAGTCCTGAAACCCAACAGTCATGCCAACCACTGGAACAAAGGCTCTGGCTCCAAGTACATAACTTTTCTCCCCAAAATACCTCTTCCTCATGTATCCGTACTGATTGGCTCCACTGACCCAGTAATCTAAACCAGAAAGTTGTGGTTCACCTAGATTCTTCAGAGTCCTCATTCTCCTTCATTCCCCCATAGCTAATGAGTCACCATGTCCTGTCCAGCCTAACTATATAAAAATCTCTCACATCTCAACCTTCTTCTCCAGTCCATTTCTCCTGCCCACTTCAAGTTCCCATCAATCAGTGCTCTCTTAGATTACTAGAACTGCCTCCTACCTGTTCCCTGATTCTACTCATCAAATACACCCCTCTCCAATACCAATCATCACAGTTAAAGTCCCCCAAACCCCTCAAAACACTCAGTACCCTCCCTCTACTCAAGAACCTTCAGTGGCTCCCTTCTACCCAGAAAAAAAGACCCAACTTTGGGGCATACCCTTTGACTCTCTTTGTGATCTGAAACCCTGCTGATATATCTGTCAAAGACTCAAAATTGGTAATGATAATAAAATCTAACTCTGGGCTTTTGTGCCATGCTCCATGAAAGAACATATCTTGAGGCTCAGCTCAGTGAAGTCAACCTAGTTGAAGGTCTCTAACTGCTCCCTGACTTCCAAAAATTTACAGTGGGTTGAGTTCTGATGTGTCCTCTCAATTCCAGTATCCTGATATCCCCAAACCCAAAGCAGAAATGTTACTTAATTGTCAGAGAAAACTGTCAGCTCCCTTTCAAGAGGACCATGAAAATGCAGCATAATGTGGGGGTAGATATCCTAAAGCAATTAGCTAAAAACAAAGACAAACAAATATGTAAACACACAACTGTTTAGTTGAGTGCAGATTGCCATGAAGATACTGAGAACAAGCAGAAGGAATGGAATCCAAGTTTTTTTCTGCCTCTTCCCCCAGTTCATTCTAATTCTCTTTGAAAATTAGGCTTCCATATGGTTAATATTAGGTCTCTGTGGCATTAAGAATCTGCAGTCTTAGCTTGTTAATACTCATTAACAGGAAAGGCTCATAATAATAACCCTTCACATCTGTGCGGCCCTTTATGGTTTTAAAGCCATGCCATATGCACGATCTCTCACTGAATCACCTTTAATCCATGGGCTAGAGGGTACAGCCAGAGGAGTTCCTTGATGGAGGGGGAGGATACCTCCCAACTCAGGGGCCACGAGAAAAGATGAGAAGACCAAGGGGTGTCTGAAATGTAATGAAATATGGGGGCTAAATCAGTTCACTGTAAGTCTCTGGTTTATAGAATATTTTTAAAAAGAAATGTTGTCAGTGATTGTAAGAGAATAATAAAGGAACAGGAATAGATTTAACAGAGGGCTGCCCAGAACAGGCCTTGCTCTAACGAGTGGATAAGAGTTAACTTATAATTAGCATATCAGAGTGTGACCCATCCAAGACTGAACTTGGCTTCTTTTGCAACAACGTGCTGGAAAGACCATGCATTCTCTGGATGGGTAAATACCATTCTTTAATCCATAAATCAAGAGAGATGTTCCAGCTTGCACAAGGGGGACACCCACACTCACACATCTTATGGTATGATATGAGGATGTGCAAAGTACTAGCTCTGCAACTGAGGAAATTTGAACATAGGCTTACAAATATAAGTGATAACATTTTGAATTTTCATGTAATACCAGTATTATGTATATGTAGGAGAAAGTGGTTAAGAGATGAATACTGATTTATTTATGGATAAAATGTCATGACACATGCAATGAACATAAATTTAGCATAAATTTTATAAAAGTTTATATATATAAACATATATATACATATATAGAGAGAAGAGAGAGAGAAAGAGAGAGGCAGAGACACAGCAAATATATATTAAAATGTATCCATTGCCAAAAAAAAATAAAAAACTTCTAGCTCTGGAATCTGAGTGACTTGTACTCAGCTCCTTTGAAATCCCTCCACTTATAAGTCACACCAGCTCTTTTAAGCTTGAGTTTCCTCATTTGTAAAATAACAATAATAATAAGAATGATGATGATGATACTTCTTACTTCATAATGTGGCTGTAAAAAATAAAATAACCCAAATGACAATGTGACAAATAGAAAATCCTCATCTAAATTTCACTATTATAAAAAATAATAATAATAATAATAAATAAAAAATTTAAAAAAATTTCACTATTATTATTACTGTTATAGATACACATGTTATTATTACTGTTATTTAGATACACAGAGAGTAGTGTGTGCTTGTCTCCCCCATTAGATTTTGAGTCCCAGTAGAGCAGGGACCATGGCTGATCACTGCATCCCTCTAGTGCGCCAGTGGAGGACAAGCCCATAACACTGCCACAAGGATGAGAAGGGTCAATCCAAGTCACACAATTTAAAGGTGCCCATCATGTAGTAAAGACATGATCATTACTGGCTCTTAATGAGACTGTCTGTTAATATGTATGGCCTTGAAAGCTCAGGAGAAATGTTCCTTTATAGATGTTTGGGGAGCCCAAAGTTCAGGGATGTCCACAGGAGTTCATGTAGCAGGCAAGGACCAGAGCACAAGTCAAGAAAGAGGGCTCTCTGCCAGACTCCACCTCGACTCTACTACCCAACTCCAAACAGCTCACTTTGGTCTCCAGGCTTCCATTGCTACCATCTGCTAACTGAAAATAGAGTGAGAAGTTCCTTGAAGATCTCCCACCTTGAGATAGTATGCCCTATGGCAAGAGTTATACATGGCCTTGAATGGACCTTTTGGTGCTGGGGGTGTATAAACCCAGAAAATACAATGAATCTTGCATCCTGTGCAAAAGAGAAGTGACCTTGTCTGAACTGGAAAGTTCTAAGGATTACATGAACAGAGATGTGTGGGCCAATGACAGGTAATAAACAAAAACTGCTTATTCCCTTTCTCTCCATTCCCTAGCACACTAAGGTTCCAGAGTCTATGGTCCTAAGACAGGATTGGGCAAATCACAAATCCAATAAAATATTACCAAGAAGATCCAGTGTGTTACCATATTGGGGTACAGACTTATAGCAACTTCTCCACTGAGATAGATTGCCTTCTTTGGGTACATTCTATAGGAAGTTGCCACACAAGGCTCCCCTCTGAGAAATATGGGCAGGCAGAGACCTTGGGCCACCTGAGGAATGGCTTAACCTATAGCCACAGTCTTTGTAAGAAGTTTTGTCCAGCTCTGGGCCTTGAATTACCAGGCCTGAGGGTGTTGGCTATGGGTTGAGGCTTGTTTCTATATGTGATAGTTAATTTTATGCACCAATTTAACAGGACAATAGGATGCCCACAAGGTTGGTGAAACATTATTCTGGTGTGTCTATGAGGATGTTTTTGGATGAGATTAGCATTTGAATCAAGTCGATTAAGTAAAGCAAATTGCCTTCCCCAATGTGAGTGGGCCTTACTCAATCTGCCAAAAGCTTGAATAGAACGAAAAGGCTGACCTTCCCCAAATAAAAGGAAAGTCTTCCTGCCTACTGTGAGCTGGGACATTGGTCTTTTCCTGCCTTCAGACTCAAGTTGAAACCCTGGCTTTTCTGGGGTTCCCAGCCTAGTAGCCTTTGGACCAGGATTATACCATGAGCTCTCCAGAGCTGAAGACTACACACTTTAGGATTTCCCAGCCTCCATAATCATGTGGGTCAATTCCTTATAATAAATCTGCCTATCCTATTGGTTGTTTCTCTGTAGAACTCTAATAGGTGGGTCATCCCCTGAGCTACCACTAGAGTGGAATAACCATCCACTGGTTGATGATGATAATAACCATTACTGGCCGAGATGTCATTATTAATCAATACTTCCTGCAAGGGAGCCTGCTGACCCAGCCCCAGACCTTGGATCCTTGGGCACAGAGTCTTGGATGGGTCCACACAACAGGAAGGGAAGGTCTCTGGACTAGTGCTTCTTGAATGTGCCCCCAGATAAGCAGTATCAGCATCACCAAACTTGTCAGAATGCAAATTCTCAGCCTCAGCCCAAGATCCTGTAAATCAGAACACTTGGAAGGAACGCCTCCCAATCCAGCTAAATCTGAATCATCCAAGTTTGAGAACACGGCTCCATCAAGTTCAGTGATGGGGAGAGAGGGTATGTGCATAGAATTCAGGTAGCTAGAGTAATAGAGTTCAGAAGTATGAGTTCAAGTCCTGACCCTACTACTCACTACCCGTGGGATCTTGAGCCAATGATTTAAACTCTGTGAGCCTCAGTTTCCTCATGTTTGAAATGGGCATCCCATCTTTCTAGGTGTTCCTAATTCCTCAGGGATTACAATACCTCCTAGGGCATGAGAAGTTAACATACACGAAGTAATAACCTGGACCTTGCACAGAGTTCCAGTCCTCAAATTTTTACTTTCCCTTCCCATCTGGTCAAATAATTATCTTCTTATTTCCCCGAATAGGTCCAATTCTATCTCATCTTTGCTGTTTTCTCATGCTGCTCACTTTTTGTTGTTGCTTCTCAAATTTGAGTAGGGCCGATGAATTACCCAGACATATGAAGCTGCATATTCTGATTCTTTAGGTCTGAGTTGGGATCTGAGATTCTGCATTTCTAACAAGTTCCCTGATGTCACCAATGTTCCATGGACCATACTTTGTGTAGTAAAGGTCTAGCCAACATAGCACCCAATTTCTTCCTAAGTTCTACTCACGTTTCACTGCCCAGCCCTAATTCTACAAGTTCCATCAATACACTGAAAATAGCTTAAAGTATGGGTTGGAGAACAGAAAGACTGGGGGTAGAAAGAGTCTTTAGGGAAGAAAATATGTCAATTTCCTGGAAGGAGGTGGTCAGAACTCTAACTAGGGAAGATGGCTGGAGGAAGCAGTTAGGAGAAGACCTTGTTGAGAAATTAGAGCAAAGGTCTTAGGTTTATTGACCAAAGAGTTGTAGAGAACCAACCAGAGCAGATGATATTCATTGAGTCAGAGAGAGACTAATGGAGGAGGAGCAGGTGAGTAGAGAAGGAATCACATAATAAGCTTGGGTATGGACCCCAGGTTGGGATGCCTATAGATTATCCAACGCAGATGCTCAGTAGTCATTTAGATATTTGGGTTCTGGAGCTCAGCAGAGAGGTCTGTGCTAAGTGCTGGAATTTAAAGGTCATCTGCATGTAGAAATAGTCATAAATTTGGCTGAGATTGTCCAGAGGAGGATGGAGAAGGTACCAGAGTTATGTGGGTGGTAGGGTGTACGCATGTACCCATTCATGCCTGTCCTACTTCAACCCATGCGCATTTCTCCCCAAGCCAGCGCTTTGAGGGGCTAGAGATCTGGAGAGGTGTTTAGATATCTCCTTGGTGGGAAAAACATGCGAGAGTTTTGGAAGTAGTTAAATCCTGGTTAAACTTCAGCTCTGCCACCTACTTCAAACATGTTGACTCAGCTCTCAGAGTCTCCATTTTGTCATTGGTAAAATGAGCTAATAATACCTCCCCAGCGGGACCCAGTATGATACATGTATGTTTATGAAGTGCTTCTTGGCACCCAGTAGGTGTTCAGACAATGTGAGCTCCCTGCTTTCATTCCCATTGCCATCCCAAGGCCAAAAATTAAATGGTTCTTGGTGGTGACACTCTTGGGTAATGGCCATTTCAAATTTGCCTCTTCTAACCTACACTCCATGAGGGCTCAGATGCTTGACCTCCCCAAAGCAGAGATTTCTCTCACCATCTTTCCATATCTCACCAAGAAGCAGGGTCCTGTGCACCTCTCTCTGCCCCAACCCCATCTTCATAACTGATCCTTAAAACTACAGCTGCCCACACCCCAACACTACATCCCATCTTAAATATTTGTTTAATAAATACAAATACATATGAGAAATCTTAGGCCCCCAGACGTTGGAAAACTTGACCAAGATCACACTGCTGCCTTAAATCCAAGTTCACATGGTTGACTGCGAAATCCATGCAATTTTTGTGTTTCAATGGCATGTGAATTTGTTTTCCCTTCAGTAAGATTTCTGATGTCTTTTTGTTTTTAATTCTGCTTCTCTTAAGTCAAAATTCATGGTCTGTAAATGGATCCAAATGGCTTCTTCATTTGCCAAGGCCATTTCCTATCTGTTCAAGAAGGAGCTCTGCCCAGGGGTCACTCTGTGTAGATGCTGCCCTCTGGGACATAGCTGTGAGGAACTTTCTCCTGGGGCATAATGGACTTCAGGGGTCAATGCTGTTGTTCCTGCCTTTACAGTACCTCTTGTTAATGTGCTAACTGCCTCCCAAGGAGAAAGCCCTAGTCAAAGTGGTTGATATTGCATTATGCTCTGGAGAACTGGAAAGCAATTCACAGTGACAAGGGAGGAAAAAAGATGATGTTAGGAAGCCAGGGGGGCAGATCTATCCCTCATGCTTTCAACTGGGTTCCCTAGCAAGGGGTAAAGAGCAGGTCCTTCTCTCTTCTCCACCCCTCTGCTTGTGCCCACCCACTCAGGAGCTGAGCTGGGCCCCCATCCACCCCCAGACACCCATCAGACACCACAGCACCATCATTGCCAGCCAGCAGCCTCCTAAGATCTATGAGGCTTCTTGATTTCAGAAATAATTGCATGCCCCTGGTAACAGGTCTCTCTACTCCTGAAACCTTTTATTAAACGAGACGACAAAGCATCCCATTCAGGGCTCATGGTTCAAGCTTAACAGCATTTGACCCCAGCTGCAGTTCATAACTGGGAGGCAGGGACAGAATGTTGGCTTATTAATAATGCACCAGCTATCGCTTCCAGACCACCAGAAGATCAGCACACTCACTCGGCTCCTTTCCTCACTACAATACATTGCTTTTTTACCCTGAAGCTGCACAGAAGAATTTGCAAAGGCCCAGGCAGTCTTCCAAAAAATGTTAAGAACCAAGCAGTCTGTAGATTTCCACACCAACTTAGTAAAGATTTTGTAATTACATACGTGTGTGGTTGATTAAAGGCCGTCTTCCCAACTAGGCTGTGAACTTCATGAAGATGGGGCTAGTACCCATTTTCTTTGCATCTGTTTTACAGGAGATGCTCGATATTTACAGCATGAGTAAATGAATGAATGACATACACAGGAAGGGTAGCACTTTCTAACCAGTCTGTCTATTCTACCACTCAGCTGCAAGACACGCTGGGAGCCCATGGGGAGGAACCTGGAAGATTGACTCTAGGGGAGCTCAACCAGCCCTAATGATCTGGCCCCATGAGGTCAGCAGCCAGAATCACAGAGTGTGAAGGCGGTTGTGAATCATCTCTTCCAAAGGGTCCGTGTTGATGGTCCCAAAGGAAGTAGATTTATTTCACAGTGGCAGTGGCCAAGAGTGGGCAATTCAGTGGCCAGAGAGGGGGGCCTGTGTGGACACTGAACACACACACCATCTTGTGTCATCAGTGTCTATCACCACACATACAACATGAGTTGCCCAAATGAACAAACCCCATCCATTTCCCAGCAACTAGGGTTACACTCATGTGAATAATCCTATAGTACAACCCAAACCTCATTAACCCTGAGCTAATCCATTCTTGATTCTTCACATCTTTCTGTGTCAGGAGTTCTCCAGAGATTCCTAGGTAGCAGCCCGTGTGGTCATGGAGTAACGTCAACATCAGAGAAGCGGGGGTGGGGGTTCCAAGCAGAAGGAACTTTAGCCCACTGTGCTCGTTACCCTCCTCACAGCCCCAACCCTAAACTGCCTGAGGGCTCGGCTTCTGCCCACCAACACCTGTAATTCTTTGCCTGGGGGCTTTTGCCCACTACCAAAGTTCACTTTTGCCCATGAAAGTGGCACGCCAGAAGGTGTTGGGCATTCAACCTCCCCACCATACTCTCCAACTCCCCACCAAGGTAGCCCTCAGCCAACCATTGATGGAGGTCAGTGTATAAATACCCCAGTTCTCACACCCTTCCTGCGGGTTAGTTCAGCAGGATGTACTACATCAGCTTCTAGATCCTCTCCAGTGGGCTGAACCCCAGCCGCCACAGGCTTGGATGGCACCCCTTCCACCAGCAGCCTTCCCTTCCCAGTCGCTTCGCCACTCCCTCTCCAGTGCTTTGTGTGATCAGCCCTCAAGCTACCTGCACCTGAACCTTTGCCTCAGGTCCTCCTTGTGGGGGAGATATGTGAAGAGGACTGTGTGTGTGTGCAGGCAAGAAGAAGTGAAACAGGTGACCAGTTTGGGGAACATGAGCATTTGGTGGAGGTGGAATAGAATCCAGATGAGAACAGGGGAACTGAGGCAGGAAGGGTTAGCTGGAGGCAATCCTGAGGGACTTCCGGTACCAGGCTGGGGAGTCTGGTTCCACCTGATGGACAATCACTATCCACTACCTGTGGAGCCATGTGGCCCACATCCACGTGAGAATGGCTCTTGAGACCAGAAGGAATCCAACATCATCTAATTCTGCTCCCTGACCCCATCCAATCTTTGAATCCCTCTCCCAGCATCCCCTTGTCTCCATGACTGCTCCCAGCAGATTGAGAGCTTACACTCTCACCAGGCTCATTCAGCTTAGCCAACTCTGACTACTATTAGCTAACTTACAGAAAGTTCTAGAAATAGCCCCCTTGTTTCTTAAAGATACCCAATTTTTCTCCCTTATGAAAGCCCTTCAATGTATAAACCATGACTCCTCCCTGACTCTTCTCTTCTCCAGGCACAGTCTCTCCAATTCCATTCTATTCTCCTACGTGTGACAAGGTCACTTGTCCCTGTTCCATCTCAGGCCTGTCCTCTTCATGTACACTAGACTCTCAGCTTGGGGAATGATACTCCAGCTGGATCCAAACAGACAAGAGAAAAGGAGGCTTCCAGTGTCTGCTTCCTTCCTGATCCATAGGAGACTGCTGACCAAAGTCACTTTCAGTCCCTCATTCGTTTATTGATGTGATATATATTTGATATATATCAATATGTATATTGATTGGATATAACTAGTTCTAGATGCTGGGTAATGATACCTAGATTTTTTTTTGTTTTTTTAAGTCCCTGCTCTGACAGAGCTTATCTTCTAGAGCAGGAGTCAGCAAGCTACTCCAAATCTGGCCCACTGCCCTGCTCTTGTAAATAAAGTTTTATTGGAACAGAGGCATACACATGCTTTAGTTTATAAATGGTGTGTTTTCACATGACAACAGCAGAGTTGAGCCATTGTGACTGAGACCATAGAGCCCACAAAACCAAAAATGTTTACTATCTGTCCCTTTACCGAAAGTTCCTGATTCCTGTTCTAGAGTACCTACCAGAATGTTAATTCTAAAGATACAGCAACAAAGAGACAAAGTCCTTACTCTCAGAGCTTGTGTTCTAGAAGCCCAGCTAGGTACCAGGCAACATTCAGGATACTGGGGATTCTGCAATGAGCAAAGAACATTCCCTTGTGCAATGTTCTAGAAGGCTTATCATGTGCCGAACTTTGAACACAACACCGGTGCAGAGGCAAACCAGACTGACAAGCTCCTTACACCCACGGACCTCCTAGTCCAGTTGGGGACAAAGCAACACACACACAAACACAGCTCTCCATGGTAATGTACACTATGGGAAAATAACCAGGAGCTGGGATGTCCTTGCATGGACTGTTAGTGTGCACGCCCCAATTTTCTCCTTGTGCACTTGTTCCGGGTGCAAATGGAGGCCCTGATACGGAAGCAATTATGTTAAACTCCCATCTCGTGGAGCTGGGCCTTTGTTCCTGACTGTTGAGCTGCAAAGGGGAATGGAGTCAAAGCTGTCAGTCCCCCAGGGGGCCAGGCTGACCCCAAGCCCCAGGCAGGCAGGGCCCCGTGCATCTCGGCGTCCCCTCCTTTTGAAAGGAGGACAGCGGGATGAGTGTGCACGTAACATTGACAGCAATCCTCGCTGCTTCGGTTCAGGAAAGTATTTTGCACACAAGATCCCCTGCTCAAGCGTTCCTTCTAATTGCCATTTTCTTTTTACATTGTGTTGTGCAGAGTTCACAGGAGCAAGCTCGTGGTGAGCAAGGGCCCCGGGGTGGCAGGGAAAATAAGGCCTGGTTATTAAGGGGCTCGGTGAAGCGGCAGCTTCTACATCTTCCAGGCAGGGGGGGAGAAACGGCTCAGAAACTGCACGGCACCAGGCCAGCCGCAGCACCGTAGGACCTGGCTCGGAGATGGCTTTGTAAGGTTAGGAAACAGCACTGGCTTGGAGGGGGAGGCAGAAGCTCTATCCAGGAGCCTGCAACGTATCACAGTTTCATTTGCTCCGTAGATCAAGGAACCCCCAGTGGCTCCATCAGAATCTGAGGTCCTTCAGTGCTCAGCCTTCACCATTATGAGGATACCCAGGCATACGGTTTTCACTCACTTTTTTCATTCATTCATTCATTCATTCATTCATTCATTCATTCATTCTTCCAGGGAACATTAGCAGGCTTTGGTGATGTGTCAAGCTGCTAGAGACAGAGACAGGAAGAAGGTAAAGATGGACAGGACGTGTCAAAGAAGGAGATGCTGGGCAAAGGAGAGAGAACAGGAAGGGTTGCTGGTTTGCATTCTTAGAAGGATGGTGGTGGTGTTCCCTGAGACAAGAAACCAAGGAAAGGCCTGCACTGGGGCGGGGTGGGGAGGGATAAGGTGTGGAGGGACACGATCAGTAAAGTTACCTGCAGATGTCCCAGGAGAGAACGCTCACTGGGTAGCAGGGAGATGGGCCTGGGGCTCCACAGGTCTGGCCCAGGACTCAGAGGAGCCCAGAGAGAGGTTGCTGGGGTCCCAGGGCGGGAGGTGGGTGATGGTTAGCACAGGCTGGTTTTCAGAGGGTCTTATTTCACTGAAAACCAAAGGTAGTGATTCCCTTGGGACTCAACCCAAGAAGTAGGTGGGACCCATCTGAGAGGCCACATTTTATTTATATATATAAACACATTATATATATTTGTTTTTATATACACTTACAACATTAAGGGCAGGGGGGACAAATGGCCCAGAAACATTATATGCATTTACAATGCACATACTTCATACACACACACACACACACACACACACACACACACACACACACATATATATAGTCCCATATTTATATATATATTTATATGTTTATATATATTATATATATACTTATATATGTTTATATATATATTATATATATATATATATTTATATATATATATGTCTGGGGTGTCACTGACTCTCTGCCAGTGTTTGCTAGAAGACTGGATAGATGGACAGACAGACAGATGGATGGAGGCCAGAGCTTGTGTGTATCATAATAATAGTAACAACCAAAGCAGTGGTTGAATGTATACTGTGGGACGCCTGGGTGACTCAGTCAGGTAAGCGTCGACCTTCAGCTCAGGTCATGATCCCAGGTCCTGGGATCGAGTCCGGCATCCGCCCCCTGCTCAGCGGGGAGCCTACTTCTCCCTCTGTCCCTTCCCCATCTTGTGCATACAAGCTCTCTGTCTCTCTCTCTCTCTCTAAAAAAAAAAAAATAATATTTAAAAAAGAATGTATACTATGTTGCAGGCACCATTCTAACTACCTGACATCCATTACCTAACTCTGTTTCTCTCCGTATCTATACACACAGATACACATGTTCGTAAGTACCGTGGAGCCAGGCTCTGTTCCAAGGGCTTTATAAATATTAACTCCTGTGCTCACAGCAACCTGATGATTAGCTAATATTATTCAATTTCACAGACAAGAAAAACGGGACACAGAGAGATTAAGTGACTTGCTTATGGTCCCCCAGCTGTGAAGGGACAGAGCTGATATTCAAACCCAGGCCGTCTAGCCCCAGGGTCCCTGCTCTCAGTTGCTGATTTCTTTCTGCTTCCAGGGACCAGGGTAGCTCCCGCCCAAGCCGGGTGACATGCCCCTGAGCCCCAGGCCCGGAGCTGGCTGGGCTCCACAAGGGGCACCGGCCTTCATCACCCCCTTCCCCTGAGGCCTCTGCCACTGTATCCCTCTGTTCTGAGGAACCCTCCCTGCCTTCCTGCTCACATGCTGGGGCCAAGGACGGTCCCCGGGACCCGGGCTCAGCAGCAGGGACGGGAGTCTTGGCGGCAGGCTGTCAGCTCAGTGTCTGTGTGTGGGCTGCCTCCTCCGGCTTTATTAGATGTCTTCTAAAATAGACTTTTCTCTTTCAAACACCCCCACTTACCACTCGCCGCCCATCTTTCGGCACCGCCACCGTGTTCCCCTGTCACGGTAATGTGCTGCTTAGACGATCACAGACAGGCTGACTTTTTGTGGAACAGCAGTCTCTTGAGAGAGACTTTTCTTTCCCTCTTCTAATTATGCCATTTTCCAGCTGGCCTTTCTCTTTTTGAAAGGTGAGCCCCGGATTACTGACTGTTCAACCATTAATTTCAACGTGTGGATCACACTTACCAGAGGAAGGCAGGACGAGTCTTTAGATGATCACGCAGTTCCACTGCCTTACTTTGCAAAGGAAACAACCACGTCTCAGAGAGGGAGCTTGGCTCGCCTGAGATCACACAGCCAATTAGTGGTGGACTGCGGCTGAAACTTGAACCAGTTAATACAGCCGGGCGCGGGGATTTAAGAAGAGGGGTCATTATAATACCTATTTATCACAGCACTGACGTTTACAAAGCACAATTTAGTTCTCTGGGTATTGATCTATGTGCCTGGTCATCTCATCTAAGGAGGGAGGACCCTCTTCTCCTAACACCAGCTGTCCACTCCACCCATATGTGGAAAAATTCCAAGTGCTCTCATCCTATAAGAATGAAGTGGCCACAAGGACATTTGAACCTCAACAGGAGGCAAGGCAACTTCACAGAGCCCTGTGTCAATCCCAGAGGAACCCCACAGCTAATTCTGCAGCCCAGACTCCTCCATCTCCCCAGATACCTCTTCTCCCTCCTCTTACTGCTGTCTGTGTTTCCCACTGGGGTGGCAGAAGCAGGTGGGGCTTCCCCCGTCGAACAATGAAATGCCTTTCCAATAGAGACTCTGCATTAACGAATAGCAGCACTAGATGACCCCTAGAAAGTATTTTGTTCGACCCTCCCACTTTATAGACTGGGAAGGCGAGGCCCAGAGAAGCAAAGTGAATTGCCCAAGATCACACCGCTTTGAGACACGAAACATATGCCTGGACCTGTTGTCTCTTGTTCTCTATAGTCTAGGCACCCAACATGGAGCTCTCGCTAAATGCTACCCTGAGTGGAACTTGTCTTATTGTCTTGTTAAATGAAAATTATATCCTGGGGAACTAGCCATAAAACGACAGGGTGGTAACAACTCACCCACCTCACCCCTCCATTGTCCAACTCAACCTTGGTTGCACAGCCGAATCTCCTTTGGCACTTTATAAACATCCAGATTCCCAGGCCCATCGTAGACCGAATGGACCAAAGCTCTAAAGAGTGGGGTCCTGGCATCTGTGTTTGTTCAGACTTGCACAGGCAGTGGAAGAGGCAGCCAGGGATGGACAAGACTGAGCCGTCCGATGGCCAAGAATCCCAAGAATCACATCAGCAGTCTGAACCATTGTGACTGAAATGGAACCTAATTTTATTTTTGAGCCTTAAAAGCTTAATTTGAATACAGTGAAAACAGGAAGTTGACCGAGCAGAACGGAAGAGTTCTTTCAGAGTCACGCCCAATTCTGGCTCACCCCTGCTTACAAAAAAAAAAGGACTCCATCAGACCACATACCCGTGAAGTCATCATGTGCCTCTCCAGGGAAAACTAGAAACACTCGGCGGCCTAAAGGGCCACTCTCTTTCCATATCCCAAATTACGGAAAATAAGCTTAAATAATAGAAGTTAGAGGTCAAAATGAAGCTCGGCCCTCCCCCATGGTCTTTCCCTTCGTTATCTCTAGCCGGTGCTCCCGGTATCCGATGTGTCCTCAGATCACGTGTGAAGTCCCAGGCCCAAGTCAAAGTCCTTGTGAAGGACAAGGTTCATACAGAAGGTAGACGCGCACAAGACAATGCGTAAAAGAAAACGGAGGGCCTAATGGCACTCAGAAACAGCATGCTCGGCGCCCAGGCTGAGGGGACACAAGGCTGCAGGGGACCGGGGTACATCCTTGAAAGTGACAATTCGACCCAAAACATGGACCCAAGGAGAGAGGAGATGGGAAAGAGGCACTTCAATCGAAAGCTGAAGAAGGATCATAAAAATCAAGAGGTTTTTCATGAGTTTTGAGAAACACAAGATAGTAAATGTCCAGGTTTCCCCCGGAACGAAAAGGGGCATGTGCTCTGCTACAGGGAGGGGAGAGGAGAGGGGGAAATCAGCACAGGCCCAGGGCCGAACCCTTGGCGGGCTCAGTATTGAACTCGTCTCTTCCACACTTAATCACCTGCTCCTGGTTCAACCACCAGCCCAAAGACACCGAGGAGCGGTTATAATTACCCCCTTTCGGAGAATGAGGGAAACAATGTTTGGAGTGATCACGCAGTTAAATGTCAATCCAGACTCTCTGAACTCCAGGTAGACAGATCTCTTTCCACCATGGAGACAACATCTGCTGGAGCTTGGGGAAACGCTGGGAGGGAGAACAGGGGGAGCTTCCTTTATCTGTCTGAGCGGGAGCCATAGACATCTGGCCACTGGAGCAGGACATTGCACTGGGACTTTCTCTAGCTGGGAATATCAGAAGTATTAGCTTCTAGCATTTCTGGCTAATAAATGGAACTCTCTATGAAGATTGGCATTGATTCAACCTCCCCTTGCTTCCTTCCTGCAATTAATCACACTTCTCCAGGTGTCATTGTTTCGAATCCTGGAAGGGTCTGTTTTGCCTCCTCGGAGTTCCCCATCACCCCCCCCCCCCCCGTGTGGAGTCAGGAGTCGCTCCCTTTCTCTCTGTAGCTCTACCTGCCAGGCCTGGGGGCAGAACCAAAGTCAGCTGTCCAACAGGACAAGAGGCTAAGCCCCACATGATGGATGGGCAGTGCAGAGAGAGCTCAAGAATGGGCAAAATCAGGGAAACCAAGGTCTATGCGCCAGACACTAAGGCAAAGGCTTCATCTACATGGTGTCATTCAATTTTCATGATCAACCTGTGAAGTAACATTCTCCCTCATTTCACAGCATAGGTAAGTTAAGTGACTTCCCTGAAGTCATACAGTGAGTGTCCGAAGAAGATTTCTAACCCAACACTAGCCTGAAAACCAGTGCTATTTCCACACTACAATGCATTTCCAAGAACTAGCAACGCGCACCAGAGTGAATGGTCAAGGTAGGAGTCGAGCCATGGGGTTCTGGCCACAGCTAGGTTAGCTGAAGATCAGAAATGGCTCAAACTGAAGCCCAGAGACATCAGTAAGAGTCCTGATAGGACTGAGATGGCACGTTCCACGTGGATCATTTAAGGACACTTTAGTAAAGAGACAGGATGCTGGGAAACCACAAAGAAGAGCACAGAACCTCAGAGACAGGAACACACTGCTCTCACCCACCCTAGACATGAATGAGCAAGAGGAGGGAGCAGTCGCCAGAACCCGGAGAGAGAGAGTGCTATGTGGTGGGGCCCACCCAGCTGACCCTGGCGAGACACCAGAAGTAGGCAGGGAAATAGAGACCCCAGCCTCACTGTCCTCTGGCCCGTGGCTCTCCTGCTAGTGCTGGCCAACTCAACCCCATTTTGGAAGCCTGATGATGCACTCCATACAGGCCATCCCCCCAGAGGAGGGGAGGGAAGGGTGAAGAGGGGATCCAGAGGAACCAACCGAAGAAATCCAGCTTCTCAGTCCCATGGAGAGGCAGAAGCCACAGAAGAGATCCAGAGTCAGATGGATGAAGCAGGTGTGAGGTACGGGCTTCAGAACCCAAGCAGTCATGGACAGCCCCTTTGATAAGATCTGACTGCCAAGATTCCCTTCCAAGAGCTCAGGGCTTCCTCTGTGGTTGCAGGTTTAACTGTCTTCAAGATTCACTTCCCTGACCCGTGCCTGACACCTGTTCCTCCTCCTTGTCCTTGCTGCCTTCAGAGGACACAGTGGTTATAAGCGGAGGTTTTGACCTAGATTCAAATCCTGGCTCCATCTCCCACAGGTTGAGTGACCCAGAACAACTGACTCAGCCGCTCCCCACCTCAGTTTCCTCATCAGCAAAATGGGTACAAGAACAGGGCCTCCCTTAATGGAGTGCTGTCAGAAATGAATGTAGCAAATGGTTCACAGAGTGCCTGGCAGAGATCAAACATGATTAGTTATTACCATTATTATTACTCTCCCTTGCAAATATTTACTGAGCTTCAGGGCTCACTAGCTAGGAGAACTGTTTGCAATTAAATGCCCATGTGAGAATGTGCCAGCAACTCTGGCCAAATACAAGTAGGTGTGGTAACAGGCAAGTATATGGTGCCTCTGAAAAAGGACTCGGGGGGCGCCTGGGTGGCTCAGTGAGTTGAGCCGCTGCCTTCGGCTCAGGTCATGATCTCAGGGTCCTGGGATCGAGTTCCGCATCGGGCTCTCTGCTTAGCTCAGCGGGGAGCCTGCTTCCTCCTCTCTCTCTCTGCCTGCCTCTCTGCCTACTTGTGATCTCTCTCTGTCAAATAAATAAATAAAATCTTTAAAAAAAAAAAAAAAAAAAAAAGAAGGACTCGGGGTCTCGGGGTCTCTGACCATAAATCCAAAGGAAACCAGATGCTGAGAATAGTAACTTCAAGGCAGTCATTACACAGTGTAACTGGAAAGTATGTGAACTTGGAGGAATCAAATAGCAAAGGACGATCCCAGCCTCTCTTAGCAGCTCCCTTAGGTGAGGGATGTCAGCTGAACACAGCAGCAGCTATGGAGTTCAGCCAACAATCTACCTAGAAATTTTCTGGTTTTGTTCTGCACCCTGGAGCCAAGCAGTCCTTCTAGGAGCACAGAGAGACAGCGTCCTTGGGCATCTCACCGAGACATCTTTGCAAATGGTATTAGCAGAGTCTATTTGCATAGAAGTAGCTGCATTTGCATGAATCACTACAGGAGCAAATGGGCCCAGAATGAGCTAAAACCATACAAATACGTTGGCAAAGACTTTTAAGAGGCTAGACTGTAAGAACTGTTATCCTGCAGGCTGACATCTCGCTGCAGTTGGTGTATCCAAGGAAGCAGACGGCCAATGCTCCCACCAGACAAGCAAGGCAGGCAGGGGACACTTTACCTGTGGGGCCATCTCCTGGAGCTGGCTAGGAACAGAGGGGGCATGCTCTGGGTTAGCTCTCTGGACTGCAAGACCAATAGTGAAGCAGGGCCAGAAGGGAGCTAGGTCTAAATCAGATCACCAGTATGCAGTGATCCAGGTGCGGAACCAAAGAAAACAGGGCTCAGGGGCACAGAGAGCAAGCAGGTTCCAGACCCCAGGCGTGTCTAGGATGGGAGCGATCTCTGAGTCAAAGAATGGGCCTCCTGGTTAATGTCTTCCAGTTCCTACAACCATGGGTAAGGATGTGCTAGGAGAAAGAAAGGGGCAAGGAGCCGTAAGCAGGCTGACAAGTTCCTTCCAACACAGGCCACTGCAGGCCTGCATCCAGCAAACATGTATGATCACCCACCCTGTGCCAGCTACTGTTTCAAACAAAGGGTATATATACAGCCATGAAAAAATGAATCAGATCACTGCCTTGATGGGGCTCACATTCCGGTAATGGGAGACAGAAACAAAGCAAGTAAACGAATAAACATATAAACTTCAGGTAATGATGAATACAGCGTGTTATGCGGAAGAAACGAAGAGGTAAGAGGAGTAAACATACAAAACCTCAGCCTTCCCCTTCCCTTCCCTGGCTCAGCTCACCTGCTGGGAAAGGGAGCCGCACAATGTAGGAACTACATTCCAGGGAGCTGCCTGGTAGAGGTGTCCCCTCACTTTCCAACAGGTATTGTGTTTTCTCTTTTCTCTCTCTTACCCAAGCAGCAGGAAGAGCTAACCATCCAGGTGCCATCTGTCCCAGCAGACCTGGCCGGCCCCCTCTCGTCCCCTTCTCTCTTTTATCCCTGTGTCTGGAGCAACAAGGCACTCTGCTAGGCAAAGCTGGCTTCGCCAAAACATGCCTGACCACCTCCTGGTCTCTTCCGGCTTCTTTCCTACATGCGACCCTAGTGCCTGGAGCTCTAAGGGTCATATTTGGACACGGTGGGGACAAGGACAGCAGGGACAGCCCACTTCAATATGACATGGTCCAATCCAGCTCATCAACTTTGGGTTTGGGGAGCCAAGATTGGTCGACAATAACATGGTGACTCTCCACCCCTCAGCAGCGTACCAATCAGCTATTGTCATCTAACAAACAATCACAAATCTCGGTAACAAACAAGAAGCACTTATATTTTTTTGTGCACTTTTTTCGGCTGGGGCAGGGCGCCAGGTGCTGGTGCTGTTCTGTTAATCCTGGCCTGGCTGGCTTGAACTAGGACAGGCACAGATGGGCCGCTCCAGGCAGAAGGTAAGGTGTGGGACTGTTCTACACTGTTTCCAGTGTCTCTCATCTGCCTTGGACCAGCTGGCTCGTCAGCTGTGTTCTCATGATGACAGCAGAGGCACAAGAGGGCAAGCAAAACACCTGAGGCACCTTACAACCTAGGCTTGGAAGTGGCCAGTGGGAAGTGGTCAGCTTCTGCCCACGTGCCCCTGGGCCAAAGCAAGTGCCCAGTCTGAGCCCCAAACCAAAGGGCAAGGAGTAACCACCACATTACCTGGCAAAGAGCACGGTTAGAGGAAGGAGCAAAGAATTAGGACCAAAGATTCGCAGGCACCCCCCTCTGTTGGGAGCATCCTTGACAGGGACATTACCTAGAGCACCCACCTCAGTTCTAAGCTCACTTTTGACTAGAGATCGCCAATGAGGGAGCAATGGACACTATACTAATAATTTTTTTTAAAAGCCAATATTCAAGGTGGGGAGGGATAGGGTGGCTGGTTGATGCATTTGGGGGAGGGTATGTGCTATGGTGAGTGCTGTGAATTGTGTAAAACGGATGATTCACAGACTGGGACCCCTGAAACAAATAATACAATAATACACTATATGTTAATTAAAAAATAAAATAAAATAGAAAATAAAAGCCAATGTTCAAATCACTGAATTCTACTCCAGAAACCAAGATTGCCCTGTATATTAACTAAGCAAAATTTAAATTTAAAAAAAAAAAAAAGCCAACATTCAATAGTCCGCACCTACTCTTGGCTAGGTACCATTCTAGACGCTTTACGTGAGTAAATCCATTTTAATCCTCATAAAAATCCCATGAGGTAGCTTCAGGGATCGTCTTCACTTTGCAGATGAATAAACTGAGGCACAAGATGGGGAAGGAACTTGTTCAAGGTCACAGAGCTGGTTAACACCAGAGCCAGGATGGAGATGCAGGCATTGGGCTCCAGCACACCCCCTCCCAAGCGTAAACCATCCCACCTTCCCAGAAGGTGGGGCCCGAGTGCACATGTCCCTGGTCTGTCCTGTGCCTTTCCCCACAATCTCAGTGGAGACTCCCAAAACAGAAGAGCTTTAGGTTGGGGGTGGGGGAGTGCAGGAGCTCAGACCAGGACAGCAAGCGGGGAGAACTAGAAAAGGAATTCCTGCTTCTTGGGGACCCAGGGAGGAGTTGTGTGGCCAAGAGAAAGGCAAGCTGGGTTCCAGTGCCTAGAAAGAGGCCCTCAGGACTAAAGAGAGACTTGACTTCACGACTCTGCACGGCTCATCTCAACATCCCTTGCTCCCTAGCTTTGTGGGACCTGGGACTCCTTGTCAAAGCTCTTCTAGGAGCCAGAAGCAGATGCTATGGGGTCACATCTGAGGCAGCACGTTCCTCTGTGTGGTAAGTAAAGAGATAGGGAGCCAAGGAGTCCCCGGAGGCACATGGCTGGTTTCTATCCAACTTGTCACTTACTTCAATCAGTCCTCTTGTTTTCTTTATGATAAACAATGATAACAGCTTACTCAGGAAGCATTTTATAAGAGGCAAGGTATTTTCAGACACAGGGATCACATGTTTCACCCACAACCACCACAGCTGGGAGCCAGCGCATTTTAGGAATAAGGACACCAGGGCTCAGAGGAGTCAAGTGGCTTATTCAGAATCACACAGCTCATTAGAGGAACTGGAATCAGCACCTTCACTCTTTTAGCCCTGCACCAGCCTCACATCTTTCCCTGGAAGGAGGGAAAGCAGAATTATGTCAGGCTTTGAGCTCTTAAGAGAAGGTGGTATTTTGTCTCTATCAATCTTTCACACTTTAGTACGATGTATTTGCCCTCTGGTCTGGAGAGTAAAAGCACCAGGTGCACGCACTGGAGGGATGCGACAAGGGCTCCACCAAGGGGTGGAAGGGAAGCAGTGCAGTGAACATGAACACAATTGGATAAGTCATGTGACCTCTGCGTGCCTCATTTTGCTCATCTGTCCCGTAGGAACACAGCTAAATCCCTGTAGGATTTAGCTGGAGCCAAGCTGAGGTTCAGGCAAGACAGAAGATGTCAGATGAAGACATCCAACTAGGAATGATGTTGTTATTATCGAGACCCTTCTAGATGAACAGTGTGGAGCTGAGCAGTTGGAAGACCATAGTAAAGAAGTACAGATGCTTTCATTCCAGGATGCTGACAGGCAACAGATCAGCACACCCATAAAGAGAGGTACAGCGGGGGTTATGAAGACAAAGACAGGTCATAATGAATAGACAGTTTTGAGAGTGGTAGAGTGCGTTTACTACTTTGGGGTTTGGGGAGGTCAGAGAAGACCTCTCTGAGAATGTGTCATGCGGGTGACCCCTGAACAAAGAGCAGGTGCCAGGCTTGCCAAGATCCAGTTTACTGGATGAACAATGTCAGGACCACGCCATGTAGAAAAGTGACCACGCCACAGCAATAAGAATGGCAGAATGATGGCAGCAGATGCTAACACTTATGCGCCACTTGGGTGACAGGCACCTGCTCTAGCCAGCTGATATACATTATATCATTTCCTACTCAGCCACGATCCTGGGAGACAGGCATTACCATCAGCCCTACGGGACAGATGAGCAAAATGAGGCACACAGAGGTCACATGACTTATCCAAGCGCAAACAAGAACCAGAAGGAGAGAAAGTTGCTAGGTGGCCAGTGGTGTGGTCCCCAGGGTCTCAGCACTGAGTCCCAAGAGGCAAGATGATCAAAGAGCTCAGGGCTGAAATTAGGGTATCTGGCAGCATTTTGCAGATTATGTGCAGGCCCCCCATTTCCGTCACCTCGCTCAAAGTCAAGAGACCACCTGAGTGGCAGCACCAGAGCGATCACGTGATCAGATGCATGGGTTTAGCACCAAACTCTCCATGGACTGAGAAAACGTTCATGGCAGAGGACTGAGTGTGGGGTGTGGGTGTCAGCCACAAACCACCCACTGTTGATCTCATCCTGGCTACAGATAATAGAGTTAAGAAAAAGAAACCCACAGGCAGGGGTGCTTTTATTGTTAAGCCCACTTTCTGGTCTGCTTGCTCCATCAGAGACAAGTGATGACCCGAACCTAGCCTCAGACATGGCGAACCTCAGTGTGTCAGGAAATCAAATGGTTCATGTCATAAAATCCAGGCAGAAGATCCCTCGCCACAGGCAGGAAGGGAAGTTTGCCCTCTTATGGACCCCACAGTCCCCTTCCTGCAGGCCTGACCTCAGCTATAACTGCCATCAGCCACCTCCCCCCTGCTCCCCTGTCCCACCTCTCATTGCTGTGGTTCTGGTCATTCATAGAACACATGTAGCCTTACAGGACTTGGATGGGCGTCATGGAAGGACAAGAAAGAGAGGAGAGGGGAGAGGAGGGGAGGGGAGGTCTGGGCTGAAGGGTAAGGAGAAGGACATGACAAAGCTTGCTGCTAAAGAGCTCAGAGCTAACAGGACATATGGACACAGAAACGTGTGAGGACAACCCAGTCTGGTACGTGGTTTGGGAAAGATCCAACCAAAATGCGGTGGCACAGCCAGCAACAACTTCTACTTTGATCTGAGTCTTGAAAGGTGAGTAGGGGTCTTCCAGGTGGAGAAGGGGAGATAGGGCACTCTAGGCAGAAGGAAGAGCATATGCAAAAATAAGATGCATAAAGGAGCCCATTATATGTAGGGAGACAAGATGGGTACCCGTCAACCATTGAGACTGTAGATGTTATGGTGCCTGATTCTTCCTCCAAAGCTGGAATCTCAGAGCACCTGATGACTCCTCACAGCCATCTGCTCCCCACATCCAGACTCCAGACCCAGGTATTTTTGCCTCAGAACACTTTTAGCTTGGTCCTTGATTCTGGTGCCCACTGCCACCAAAGGTCATTCACCCATGGCCTCTTTGCCAGGCCTTATCATAACAGCCTGCCTCCTGGTCCTCCTCACCCCAGACAGTCCACTCTCAATGGCTTCCTGTTTCTGAACCAGTTCCAGAAAGTTCATTGGCTAGTGGGGACCCAAGAAGGCTGGCCCTTGCTTCAACTAGAACCCAAGGAGCCCAGCAGAAGATGGATTAGAAAAGGAAACCTGTGAACATCAGAGAACCAAGAAGCAAAATAATAGCTGGGCTGAGGACAGAGGCAGGATTAATTCATTTATTCACTCATTCATTCATTCAACAATACTATGGACCACTTAGTCTGAGCCAGTCTCCACTCTGGGCACAAGGCATGAGACAGCACACAAAAGAGCCCCTGTCCCCATTGCCCCTGCCCTTGTGGAAATGGGAGGAGACAGCAGTAAACACTAGAAAGAAGGCTTCAAGGGAGCTACGTGCACTTACCATGGGAATGAAGGCAGTCAAGAATGACTTCCAAGGATGGGACATGTGAGCTAAGAACAGTGGGTTAATAAGTGAGTGGTGAGAAGGAGCAGGTCCATCTATTAGTTTAAAAAAGTTGGTTAGCCTAGAGGTGCTCTCCTCTGGATTTGAATCCTGTCCCCCCCCCCACCCGCTGCCAAAGAGCAAATTATTCCACACTTGCATGTCTTGGTTGCCTCGTATATAAAATGAGACAGTAACTGTATTTACCTTAAAGATTTGTTATAAATAATTTAATAAGATAATAATGAGTTTGATACAGAGTAAGGGTTCCATAAATGGTAGGAGGACCAGTAATAGTTGCTGTGGTCGGAGTGATGCTGATTGCAGGGACGCTGCTGGTGATGATGATAATGGAGGAGGTGGTGATTATGGGGAAGATCCTGATGGATCATCATATTGATGATGGTCATTATGAGAATGATGGTGGTGGTAATGACACTGAGGAGGAGGACGATGACAGTGATGACGATGAAGATGACTTTTGTGCTCACAGCAATAGGAACAGCATATGCAAATGCCCTCGGGTTAGAAACATGCTCCGCATGCAGGATGGGAAGTGCTAAGAAGAGCTAGTCGTGCCTTTTAAGGCAGAGACAGGCTCTGCAAATGCTGAGTTACAGACTCTAGATCCTAAGCATCTTCAAAATGTAATCAAAGAGTTCTAAAAAGAATCCAAGAATGTGCCCTTAAAGTTGGCCTTTAAATAAGGTAGGGGTTATGGGTACTGACCCCCCCCATACAGTAACTATTTGCATATAACTTTTGACTCCCCCAAAACTTAACTCATCATATCCACTGTTGATCAGAAGCCTTACCAATAACAGTCAGCACATATTCTATATGTTAAATGTATTACCTACTGTATTCTCACCATAAAGCTAGAGAAAAGAAAATGGTAAATTCAGGAGGAAGAGAAAAATACATTTAGTACTGTATTTATTGAAAAAAAAATCCACATATGAATCGACCCATTCAGTTCAAACCTGTGTTGCTCAAAGGTCAACCATACAGCGATGACTCAGATTCAGTTAAAATGTATTAAGTCCCCTGCCTTAAAAAGTCCTACCACTATGCCAACAGTAGTACCAAGGGAGCCAGGGTCAACTGGGTGCATACTATGTGGGGGGCAATTAATCGTGTGTTGCTCCATTCTCTCTTCATGACAATTACCAGGCGCCAGACACAATACTGATTGCTGGTAATATACCGGCAAACCAGATACGGATCTTATGCCCATTTCACAGAAAGGAAAATAAACAAGGCATAGAATCTTTAAGTAATTACCCAAGTCACACAGTTAATAAAGACAAGGTTTCAGCCCAGGTCCAAATGTCTCCTAGTTTATGGCCCTTGGTCCATGGACCACATTACCTTTTGGCACTGAGGCAGAGGACTGCTTACTTACAGAGGCAGAGCTGCAGGACTCAGGTCCTAGGCAACAAAGGAGTTCCTTTTGCTTTGTCCCCAGAGTAGGGCAGCTCCCCAAATGCTCATAGAGTTCACAGAAAGTCCTCAAGTTGGGTGAACAAAACTTTGTAGTAACTGTTGATAAGAGGCAAGATGGGGAAAGGATGTAAGTGTTCACTGAACCCCCTACAGGATGGTAGGTATTTTATATCCTTGACTTCTTGGGAGGCCACTCCCATCCCTTACTCTTACTGCCCCCCATTTATAGGCAGAAGAAACTAAGACTCCGAAGGGTTGCAAAACTTGTTCAAGGTCACACGATGGGGAGGATCGGGTTTAATTGAGAGCTGTCAGACTCCAAAGCCCAGCTTTGACAACCCAACTATGTTCTTTTGTGGTGTAACACACACACACACACACAGAGGCACACACATGCACAGGCATACAGCCAAGCATAGCGATAAACGCTTAGATTTTACTCCAACTCTGAATGCATAAAAATGTATCTAAATTCATAATGCTTTTAAAGACACCCCCACCTTGGAGACGCAAGCAGGAGGAATAAAGCAGAGTGTTTCCTACTTTCCTTATGCATTTAGGCTGTGGCAAGGCTTTATATATTTCCAAACACCTGGCTGTCTCTCCTGCGCTTTGTGAAGGATAATGGATGATACAGCTGAGGTTTCAAGGTTGAGGCTCTGGACACTGGAGAATAAGCTTTCATGGGCTATTTATTTCTTCATGTCCTCAGCTCCTCCAGCAACTGAAGTTACTACATCTGTCCAGGCCAGGGGCTGAGCAGGGGTGCTGGAAACGTACGCGGGCCCGTGGCTGATGTACTAGTGCTTGTGGCTTTCTGGAGACAATGGTTAAAAATGAGTTTCTAGACAGACTCTTTCCCTTTCTAGCTATAACCTGAGCTTCCCTATGCTTCAGCTTCACCATCTGGAAAATGGGAATAAGATAGGGCTGACCCACCTATCTTCGTCAGCTGTTGCTGAGACGATGCAAGCTAACAAAAGCCCCCAGATCTCAGTGGTTTGCCACAACAAGCATTTCTTTCTCACTCACAGGCCCGCAGGTCAATGGGGGCAGCGCTGCTTTAGGCCAGAGGTTGAGTTCCAGTCTCTTTCATTTGAGGATAAAGGGAAGCAGGTACCAGAAACACGATTTTCCCACAGCCAGTCACAGGAGTGCAAGAGGCCTGAACAAATCACTGAGCACATTTAGGTCTTTTGGTCCGACGTGGAAGTTCATGGCACCCACTCCCGTCCCAAGAGCTAACATTAATCACACATTTAATCACACACAATCCATGAGGGGGCGGAAGAATATTCTACCCACAGAGAAGGTATGAAAGAGGTGGTACTCCAGTTCCTACTGGAATATAAAAACACACTCCACAACTTAGCAGCCCAAACCGCCACTTCCTCTCACTAGGGATTGTATCGGTTGGGATTAGGGCGAGGGCTCCCACTGGGTTCTCTCCTGGGGTTGTAATCAGGTGGAAGCTGGGGCAGCAGCCACCCAAAGGCTCAGCTAGGCAGGACGTGCTGGACAGCTCCCTCACGGGGCTGTCACTGCGGCGACTCAGCCAGGCTGTGGCCCAAAGTCCCCGGATGTGGCTTCCCCAGCACAACTGTCTCGGGGTAACCGGACTTCTTCCACAGGGCCTCGCTTATGGGGTGCATGTCCCCAAGAGACCCAGTAGAAGCTACATGGCTTCTTGTGACCTAATCTCCAAAAGAGCATCAATTCCATGGCATTCTACTGGTTGCAAGTGAGTCACTAAGAACAGCCCAGATTCAAGGTCAGGGGACATAGACCCCCAACACTCAATGGGAGAAGTAGCAAAGAATTTGCAGGCATCATTTTAAACCATCCTAGGAGGTACAAGAGGAAGAAAGGTGAATAAATAATATTGTCTACCTACTCCATCCCCATAGAAGTAGTGAGATAATGTCCGTGGGACACAGAGCAGAACAGTTCATGAACGACAGCCATGCAAACCACAGTCACTGGGCAGAGGTGCCCCAGGACCCGCCTGTCTTGCTTGCTCACTTGGTAGAGCTCACTGGACTACCTTTTTTATTATTTTTAATTTCTTTTCAGTGTTCCAGAGTTCATTGTTTATGCACCACACTCAGTGCTCCGTGCAATACGTGCCCTCCTTAATACCCACCACCAGGCTCACCCAACCCCCCCACCCCCTCCAAAACCCTCAGATTGTTTCTCAGAGTCCACAGTCTCTCATGGTTCATCTCCCCGTCCAATTTCCCTCAACTCCCCTCTCCTCTCCTTCTCCCCATGTCCTCTGTGTTATTCCTTATGCTCCACAAATCAGCGAAACCATATGACAATTGACTTTCTCTGCTTGATTTATTTCACTCTACATAATCTCCTCCAATCCAGTCCATGTTGATACAAAAGTTGGGTGTTCATCCTTTCTGATGGAGGCATAATATTGCATTGTATGTATGGACCATATCTTCTTTATCCATTCCAGCCAGCTCCCTCTCTGCAAGGTTGCCTGGTTCTGGCTGAGTCTCAGCTGAGGGACCCACCTCCTGTGCCCCAGCTTTTTCTCCCCAACTCCCTCCACCCAGGCTCCATTACCTGGTGCTTCTTCCTGCTCCTTCCTTTTGGATCTAAGGTGGGGACTAACCCCAGTAAGGCACTACCCTGTATGATTTCCCTTACACCTTGCCCACATCTTAATAGTCTTTTTTTTTTTAAGTAGGCTCCATGCCCAGCATGGAGCCCAACATGGGGCTTGAACTCATGACCTCAGATCAAGACCTGAGTGGACATCAAGAGTCAGAGGCTTAACCAAATGAGCCACCCAGGTGCCCCAATAAATAGCCCTTTTAATTCCTCCTTGAATTAAACTAATTGTGGAATGTGCCATCTGCTTCCCACTGACCCTGACTAATAAACACAGAGGTGTTTGGGGGACAGTCACCAGACATGTGTTCCCAGCTATAAGATCATGGACCCTCTTGGATGCACAGGCCTGGCCAGAAGACACAGGATCCCGTGAAGTGCATGGCCAGTCCTGTCTGCAGAGTACCTCCCACCTGGGCTGGCAAGCTTCTACCCAGGGCTTCCTGGAGGGACAGAGGCATCTCTCTCCTGACATACCAGTGACAATGAGGATTTCAGTTAGAACCATGAGGGGCCTTGAATGCCTGACATATCTCACAAGTGACGATGAAGTGAGCAGATCCTGCAGTGCCCTGAGGCTTGCCAGGCTGCCTCCTACCCTCTCCTACCCTCTCCTACCCTCTCCTCCTCCCATGAGGCTGGACAAGCACAGTGAGGCTCCTCTAGGCCCACAGTCAGCCAAATGCTTCAAGCTCCCCACTTGAGAAAGTCTCCCAAAGCAACCCCTGGCAGGAAGTGTGATCACCATCATGTCTACTTACAGTCATGGCCAAAATCCCCACGCCCCTGCTTTAACCTCTGCAGTGGCTCCCATTTTCCCTAAGACCCAAATGCTACCTGAGCCCTCCTTGAGCTCTGCTGTAATGCCAGACCAAGTCAAGGTCCCCTGTTTTACACTCCTGAAACACCCTGGACTCTCCCTCCTGGTTCTTACCATACTGGTGACTCATCATTCACTTGTATAGTCATCTCCATTCTATGCTCCATTGTGGTGCACATGTGAAAACCCAAGTGAGATCTTGAAGTCAGATCAAATCATTCTTTAGCTCAGACTCTTGGCTGGCTTCCCTTTTCACTAGGTAAAGGCTGGACTTCACAGTGGCCATGAAGCTCTATACAGTCAGGCCACTGTGACCTTCTGCCACACCTTCTCTTGAGCTCTGCCCCAGCCAGCCTGGCCTTCCTTCAGTGCCTCAAACAGGCCAAACAGGCCCCTACCTCAGGGCCCTGCACATGCTCCTTCCTTTGCCCAAAATACCGCTGCCCACGTAGCTGTAGGATCTCCACCTCCTATCTCCTTTTTATCTCTTTTAAAAGATTCGCCATGCCTAGGGCATAGGCAAAGACACAGGACACATGAACATTCTTTTTTCCCTCAAAATCAAAAGTACTGTAACTTTATGGGCAGAAAATAGCAGGCTCAAGTCACTGCTATTGTAGGACCTGGTTTTCTGAGGCCAGGGAACCCCTGGTGTACTGCCCATTTTCCTGATCCTCTCCTGGGTCATGTGACTACTGTTCTGGAAGTCAGGAGATCAAGGGGAACATCAGTTCCAGTCTATGAGCTTCCTTTTATGGCTGATTATAAGTCACACACTGCATTTTGTTTGGTTGCTTTTTTTAAAAAAATAACTTACTGAGGCAAAATTCCCGTAACATAAAATCAACCATTAACTTGAGCAATTCAGTAGAATTTAGTATATTCACGGTATCATGTAACCATCACCTCTGTCTAGTTCCAAACCATTTCCATCACTCTGAATTGAAAACCCCTTAGTCTTCAAACGGCTTCTCCCCCACCGTCCCTTCCCCCTGGCCTCTGGCCACCACCAATCTGTGCTCTCTCTGGACACATCTATTCTAGATACTTCATATAAATGGAATTGTTGGCTACAAGACCTTTTGTGTCTGGCTTTTCTCACTCAGCATCGGGTTCTGGACGATTGCCCACACTGTAACATGGATCTGTACTTCATTCCTTTTTATGGCTGAGTAGTATTCCATTGTATGGATCTACCATCATCTGTTCATCCCTTCACTTATTAATGGATATTTTTAGGCTGCTTCCACCTTTCAGCTATTATGAATAGTGCTGCTATAAACACACATGTGAGAGTTTGTTTGAACATCTGTTTTCAGTTTCTCCGGTAGGTACCTGGGACTAGAGCTGCAGAGTCAGCCAGTGATTCTCTGAGGAGTCACCAAAGTGTTTTCTACAGTGACAACTTTTTCACTCTCCCACCAGCAATATACAAAGGTTCCAATCTGAGCACATCCTCACCAACACTTTTTTATTCCTTTTTTAAAAAAATATTATAGCTATCCTAGTGGGTATGGTGTCTCATGGTAGTTTTGACTTGCATTTCCCTAATGACTTAAGATGTTGAGCATCTTTTCATGTGCTTATTGGTCATTTGTACATCTTCTTTGGAGAAACGTCTATTCAAGTGTTTGCCTATTTTTTAATCAGGTTGTTTTTTTGTTGTTGATTTTGGGAACTCTTTGTATACTCTGGATACTAGACCCCTATCTGATATATGAATTGCAAATATTTTCTCCCTTTCTACAGATTTTATTTAAATTCAATTAGCCAGGGTATAATACATCATTAGTTTTTGATAAAATGTTCAGTGGTTCATTAGTTGAATATAACAGCCAGTGTTCATCATATCAGATTTTCTTTTCAGTTTCTTGATAATGTCCTTCCAGCAAAGGTTTTTAATTTTGACAGAATCCAATTTAACTATTTTTTTCTTTTGTTGGTTGTGTTTTTAGTCCCATATCAAAGAGTTCATTGTTAGAGAGGAGAAGGGAGTTGGGGGAAATTGGAAGGGGAGGTGAACCACGAGAGACTATGGACTCTGAAAAACGATCTGAGGGTTTTGAAGGGGCGGGGGATGGGAGGTTGGGGGAACCAGGTGGTGGGTATTGGAGAGGGCACAGATTGCATGGAGCACTGGGTGTGGTGCAAAAACAATGAATACTGTTATGCTGAAAATTTTAAAAATTTAATTTAATTTAATTTAAAAAAAGAGTTCATTGTTAAATTCAAGATCATGAAGATTTACCCCTGTTTTCTTCGAAGAGTTTCACAAGTTTAATTTTTATATTTAGTTTTGAACACTTTTGAGTTATTTTTTTTTTCTATGATGTGAGTTTGTGACCCAACTTCATTCTTTTGCATGTGGGTATCCATTGTCCCAGAATCATTTGTTAAAGATGAAGATTTCCTTCCCATGAATGGACTTGGTATGCCTGTCAAAAATCAATTGGCCATAGATATATGGGTTTATTTCCAAACTCCCAGTTCTAGTCCACTGATCTATATGTCTATCATTATGCCAGTGCCACACTGTTTTTCTTCATTTATCTTTATGGTAAGTTTCAAAATCAAGAAATCTATGTCCTCCAAATTTGTTCTTTTTCAAGACTATTTGGCTTGGTGGGGGACACTTACTATTCTATATGAGAATGAGGGTTGCCTTTTCTATTCCTGGAAAAAAAAATGGCCATTGGAATTCTGATAGGATTTACACTGAATCTGTTAATGTTAGGATAATATTATGTCACCCAATCCAGGAACACAGAATGTCTGTGAATTTATTTGGATAGTCTTTCATTTCCTTCAGAAATATTTTGCATCTCTCAGTGTACAAGTATTTCACCTCCTTGGTTAAAATTATTGCTACATACTCTATTCTTTTGCATGCTGCTGCAAATGGAATTATTTTCCTAATTTCCTTTTGGATTTACATGAGCATTCTTATATGCTGCAGACAGAAAACAAGTTGATACAAACTTTCTAAAGTTTGGTTTGGCAATTTATCTAAAAATATATGTACCTTATGACCCAAACTTTCCAAATTCAGGAATTTACTTTAGAGAGAAAACAAGATATGAAGATATTTGCACAAAAATGTTCACTCTTCATTGTTTTGATTATTAAATTCTGAAAAAAACCTAAATGTCTGTCAACAAGGAAGTAAGTTAAATGATACATCCATACAGTGGAATATTACTACAGGCATTTATAAAATGATGCAGAATCATTTTATTAAAATGGAAAGATGTTCACAATAGGTTATTGAATTATTTTCATTTATAAAACAGTGTGTGTACCTCATAAATATCTATTTATATCAATATGTATGCCTCCAAAGATCTGATAAGGTATTCAGACAAATGTTAATAGTTTTTATCTTTGGGTGGTCATATTTGAGGGGTCAATTCATTTTCCTTTTAGAGAGAGAGCGTGCATGCGTGCGCATGAACAGGGGCCGGGGAGAGGCACAGAGAGAGAGATTCCTAAACAGGCTCCATGCTCAGCACAGAGCCTGACATGGGGTTCAGTCCACGACCCCGTGGAGCTGAAATCAAGAGTCAGATGCTGGGGTGCCTGAGTGGCTCATGGTTAAGCCTCTGCCTTCAGCTCAGGTCATGAGCTCAGGGTCCTGGAATTGAGCCCCGCATCAGCCTGTTTCCCCCTCTCTCTCTGCCTACTTGTGATCTCTCTCTCTCTCTCTCTCTTTCTGTCTGTGTCAAATAAATATTTAAAAGAAAAAAGAGAGAGAGTCAGATGCCCAACTGACTGAACCACCCAGGTGCCTCTGAGGGCTTTTTTAAAGAGATGTTTTTTATTTTTTATTATTTTTTATTTTCTTTTTAAAAGATTTTTATTTATTTACTTGACAGACAGAGATCACAAGTAGGCAGAGAAGCAGGCAGAGAGAGAGGAAGAAGCAGGCTCCCTGATGAGCAGAGAGCCCGATGCGGGGCTCAAACCCAGGACACTGGGATCATGACCTGAGCCAAAAGCTGTGGCTTTAACCCACTTAGCCACCCAGGCGCCCCAGAAGAGACGTTTTTTAAAACTTGAAAGGAAACCCATGTTATGTTTCAGCATGAGAAAACCCAATAAAGATTTTTTTCTTTCCAAATCTATACATTTCATACACTCCAAATAACTCTAATATTTACCTAGCACAATAAATGTATAATAATAACCAGGAAGATGTTTTAAAGAAAACAAGTGAGAGGAGATTTGCCCTACAATATTCTAAATGTATTGTCAAGCTACAATGTGTTACTGACGCTAGAATACGTGCATTTTGCTAATAACATGGAAGTGGCTCTAAGTACCTGTAGACTGAAAAAAAATAAATGAAAAAATATCCCTGGTTATCAGAGAAAGGCAGCTTTAAACTATGACCATAAGTGGCCAAAAAAAAAAAAATGCAATACTATTACTTGGTATTGAGGTGGGTAAGTAAAAAAACACTAAGCATTGCTGATGAATGTATAAATTGGTACATTTTTGATCAAGCAAATTAGTTACATGTTTGCATGTAAACCCTGGTTACAATGCTGTTTATAATGCACTGGGAAGCAACATTCTGTCCAGCAATAGGAGATCGGTTAAATTATGGTAGCTCCATACAATGGAATACCATGATGCCATTGAAAATGATAATGTAAACATCCATTTCTTAACATGGAAGGATGCTTACAATATACTGTTACATGGTTAAAAAAAAAAAAACATAGAATTTTAATCTTCTACTTCACAAATATTTATAAAGGCTCTTCTCATGGCCCAGCACAGAGGGGAGTTGAAGACCCAAGCCAGTCAGGGTCTATCCTCATGAGGCTTACTGTCCAGCAGCAGGGAAAGATACAAAAAAAAAAAAAAGCAAGCCTCAGTATTGTGGCAGAAAAGTCATGCTACTAGGAGGTGTCTGACAGGGACCTAATTTTATGGGAAGGCCTCCTGAGTAAGGATGAAGGACAGATGTCCGGCACAGTGGGGGTCCGGGCTCAAGGGGAAGATGAAGGGCAAGCGAAGGTGGGCGTGTCCTCAGAGGCGGCAAGCACGTAGGTATGTACAGGCAGATCAGAAAGGCAGACCTTGGCAGAAGAGATTAAGGATTCTGACCTTTATCCAAATACAGTGGGGGCAGGCAGTGAAGAAATTTAGGCAGTGAGGGACATGATCAGTCTGGTGTTTTCACAAAAGACCATTCTGGTTGGGTTATAGAGAAGAGAGTAAATGCCCAGAAACCAGTATGATTCCATTTTCAAATATATGTTATATATATTATATATACCAATTCATGTACTAAATATATCTGTGCATATTATATATGGATATATATACTGTAATGTACCAGTATATATTATATAAATGTTTACATATATATTTATATTTAAGTGTATATACAAAACCTATTTATGTAATATATATGCACATATTATATACACTCATATGTTTCACACATATCTATGTATATTAGGTTTATAGATCTATACTATATATGTACCTATGTATATAAATATGTTTATTATATACACACCTAAGTAATGTGTAGATCTAGATATATCTACTTAATGCATAGTATGCTTATATACTGAGGTGTATTCTATATACCTTTGTTTATTAGGTATACCTATATTCTTTACATATAAATGTGTATTTATACACTTCTGCATGTTACTCAGATAGACCTATCTAAATTATGTATGTACATTATATAAACCTATATTATATGCCTGTGTATATTACATAGAGTAGTTAGACTGTGCGTATTTCATGTATGTTATTTATAACCTATTTATTTAAATATGTGTGTGTATATATACCAATGCTATATATATTTATGTATCTGTGTAATATATGTAATTATATATAGTGTATTATATATAATTACATATAGTATGTATATATATACATATAATATATAATATACAAATATGCCTATGTATATCATGTGTATATGCCTATGTGTGTACATACATATGTATATGATGTCAATGCCATGTGTGAACTGGCATTATACACTTACTAAAAAGAAGGAAGGAGAAATTAAAGGCTGTTGGAGGCCAGAGGTGACCCCCTACAGTTCAAGCCTCCCTTGGCCAGGACACACCCTCAGCTCTAAAACAGGACCCATATCCTAGAAAGATCCCTGGATGGGCTGCCTTGTGTCTCCAGACCCCTCCTCTGCAGGACTTCTTAGAGGCACCTCTGCATTCTTAGAGGGAAGGTGTTCTACTGGCAGCCTGGCTCCACGGGAGACAGTGCAGCCTGGAGAGTCTCTGCAGTTAATTAAAGCCCCGCAGGAGCCCAGCCTGGAGGGACGGTGGCTGCAGTGAGCCAGGGGTAGGTTTATCTGTCACAACTAAGCCTAAGCCACAAATTGCAAACCAGAGCTCATAAGCCTCAAGCCTAGAAAACAGAAATAACACCCCCATGCCTGGGCTCTCTGGAGGACTAAGTCATGGCTCTTGGGCTTACACATGGGGCCGGGGGTGGGGGGGTTGGTCCCTGACAAGTCCGGAGCGCGAATAAAGCCCAGAGACAGCCCCAGTCCCTGTGGGTGCCTGGCAACCAGAAGCCCCAGGAAACAAAGAGACTCTGCCCAGGTCTGAGAAAAGCAGAATTTTATGTGCATATTTATTGCCCTCCTGGCAATTTCCAAATGCAGTGTCAGTAGGAAACTGTTTCCCGGACACTAAGACTAATCAAAAGCCTGTTCAAAAACGCATTATGCAGGTACCTAACATAACCACATACATTAGTTTCTTATGGTTTTATATTCAATTCAACAAAAATTTATTGAGCACAAGCTCCATGTGAGACATCATGCCAGGTGCTGTGGGAGCACACGGCAGATAATACACAATCCCTGCCTGTCCCCAGTCATCAGCTGCTCAGGTTCTGGGTGAGCAGCTCTACCAGGAGGACTGCTGTCCTAAGTGCAGTGACAGAAGTACAGGCAGGCAGAGGTGATGGCTTCTGGCTGGGATTCAGGGATGGTTTAATAATATGTAGATCTAATTTTCCCCCACCGTCATCTCTATGATCTCACGTCCTTCTTATAGCAACCATATGAGGTAAGTGTTACTACTGCTGCCATTTTACAGATGAGACAACTGAGGCTCAGAGAAGTTAAGGAGATTGCCCAGTGGCACACAGGTAGTCAAGTCTGTTTGAGTCCACCCCTTGGGTTCTGTGGATGGTACCATATCATCACAAGGAGCTTCTTCAGAATCTACATGCCCACACCTCACAGCAGATCCACTGAGCCGAAGAACTTGAGGGTCCTGTTCTGTCTTCTAGAGTTGAGGCTCATGAGCTCCTGGTTGGCATTTTGTGGCTTAGGCTTAGTCTCCACAGATAGCACTACCATAGCTCAGCAGCCACTGGCCCTCTAGGCTGGGGCTCCTGAAGGGCCTTAATTTTTTTTTTTAATTATTTGACAGAGATCAAAAGTAGGCAGAGAGGCAAGCAGAGAGAGAGGGAGAAGTAGGCTCCCTGCTGAGCTCCCAGTGGGGCTCGATCCCAGGACCCTGAGACCATGACCTGAGCAGAGGCTTAACCCACTGAGCCACCCAGGCACCCCCACAGGGCCTTAATTTAACTTCAGAGACTCTCTGGGCTGTGTTGTACCCTGGGGAGCCAGGCTGCAAGGGGTAAGTCCCAGATATGTGGGTTTTGAAAAAACTCTGATGTGCCTCTTGACTTATACCCCCTTGTAAGAGCTTGAATCAGATCTCAACAGATGGGGTGGTGAAGAAAAAAGCATCCCAGATGGATAGAACTGGTAAGTGAAAATGTGGACTAGAAAATGCAGGGCCTTTTTGGGAAAGCATGAATTGCCCCAAGTAGAGGCTGAAAGGAAGACAGAAGCAGGGTCTGCCAATGTGCTTGGGGGGGCCTTACCATATCACTGGTACCCCTCCTAAATGCTCAGACCCCAGCTCAGGGCTCAGCCACACCCTCTAACCTGTCCACACAGGCCAGGCCCACATATCTGCTGTCCGTGAGCGAGCTCTGCTTGCACTATAACTGAAGGAAACTGGCCTCTGTTTCAGAGAGAGAGGAAAGCCTGTCTGACATTATTGAGCACCTACTAATTGCCAAGCACTGCATTAAGTCCTTTGCCTACATTTTCTCATTGATTCTTCCTGACAACTCTGAAAGTTGTATATCATTATCTGCATTGTTTAAAAGATGAATGAGGTTCAGAGAGTAATTTGCCTGAGGTCACATAGTCAATAAGTGACCTAGACAGGATTCGACCTCACATTTGTCTGACTTCGATGCTGCGCTCTTACTTCTGGGTTGAAGTGCTTCTGTAAGGTCCAGGTAAGAGGGGTCATGTGAGGAAAAAGAGATGGGTGGAAATTTTTCCTGAGTAAAGATTGAATATAGCTCTTAATCTGGAATCCCTTAAAAGCAGAGCCTGAGACAAGGATTTGGATGCAAGCAGTTTATATGTGAGGTGATCTCAGGAAGCACCAGGAAAGTGAGACAGGGAAGAGAAAGGAGCCAATAAATGGTATAGGTTACCACTGTGGGCAACTGGGGCTCAGTCCCACTGGGGACTCTCTGGAGACTGTATAGAGCACACATCAGAGTTAGGAACAAGGAAGCTGCTGTCTTTATGATTTCATTGGTTGAGGGCTATTCCCAGAGCACTAACTCCCCAGCACCACCAGCCTGCACTATCTGAAGGCTGAACATATTCCCTTGGCCAGAGAACACCTTCAGGCAGAGAAGTTACTAGAAGCCTTTGGTATATATGGGAACTGTCAGCAGGTTACCTCCAGGGCTGGCTGGTGGGGTATCTGGGGGATATCATGGGCATCTCCTGCAATGATTTTTTTCAGTACTTGGGGACTAAAACAAAGCATCCCTCAAGACGACTTCCTTATGTGAATCAAATCTAGAAAATGGTTAGGAACTGGATAAAAGAACTAAGCAGAAGCATGTGAGAAAAACAAGAAGGTCCCAGCCTGAGGGTAAGGGATATAATCTGATCGGATGTGTTAAGGTCTCTAAAGAAGCAAGTGTAGACTGTTAAGGGCACTGGTCAACCACAGAAGGACAGATCAAATTGTCCCAGAAGCAGTGGTGGTAGGGTCTGTCCCAGCCCTGTCCAAGGAAAGGAGCTCACGGTCAGTGGATTGCAAGGACTTCTGGTACCACTGACCAGATCAGACCAGCCCTACTGTAAGATAGACGTATCTTAGCCTCATGCCCTTAAATATCACAGGACTGTCTTCCCTGCTCTGAAATCAGACTCCTCCAGTACCTTCCCACAGGAATCTTGTTCCAGAGAGAAAACTTCTCACATGGCGGCTCTTACCATGAGGGTCATAACTCAGTATCCTGACCTCAGTTGATTTGAGTTTACCGAAAAGACGGCCCTGCTCCTCACATCGAAGTCAACAGGGATCCCTCCTTGCACGGTCAAAGTCCAAACCCCAAACTAACCTTATTCTGAGTCACCTCAGAGCTCACCACCCTCCCTTCCCCAGGCAACAACCCTAAATTTCAACAATCCTAGCAATGTCTTTCTTCCTATTTAAATTTCTACAGTAAGCAACGTGAAGGGGGCTTCAAGGAGAAGGTGGCTCAGAGCCCAGGCTATTGTTTTCCTAATCATAAGCCTCAGATTCATTCTTTGCTGAACATTCTCCTTGACTGTGTGTGCACATGTGTGTTTCTGTATCTGAACGTCTATGCATGTGTACTCGGGATGCATGTGTACTCGTGTAAATGGAGGTTTGTGTAAGTATGCGTGTGAAAACAGCAAACATGAGCTCTGAAGGGACCATTATTTACAAGCTCTGTGGGCAAGTCATTAATAACCCATCTGAGCTATTTGCTCATTTGTGAAGTGGATACAACAGTAGTGCCAACCTCGCCCATGGATTGGGGGATAAAGTTGGGTAACACTTATAAAGCAGTTTGGTAGAAGCCTGAATGAATGCCCAATCAAAGCTAACACTTGACCTTTGAGGTTATCACTCAAGATGATTCTGTGTATACACGTGTGCTCTGTGGCCCCTTTAAAGTTCCACTGATATTAATCTATTTATGACCTTGGCCTTAGGTCATCTTGTGGTCCCCAGTGGGATCGTTTGAGGGAAAGTCCAGCAAACTACCATAAAACCAGCATGAAAGACTAGTGGTCAGACACCAGTAGAAGGACAACCCAAGAGGATCCAAGAGCCAGAATGGTGGGCAGAGGGATAACCAAGTCAGGGGAGAGAGTGTCCCTGGCTCCAGTGGATAGGACTGCAAGAATCAGCACATGATACCAAATCTTTCACACAGCATCCCCAGATAGACCATAAGCTTCAGGCCAGTGGTGTTCCTGAGCACAAAATCCCAGTCTTTCTCTTGGGCGATGGATGCTTTTTACTGGACCACCGTTAGAAGGAAACCAGTCCCCACCAACCCTGCCCAAACACATCTAGGAGGATTGCAGAGAAACATCTCTCCTTCTTCCCACATAGTGAGGCTCTAGGTCTGGTTGTTTATCTCCAGACTCAAGGCCTAAGATGATTATTCTGATAAACTGGAATGAATCTTGCAGCAGAAGGGGAGCTAGCAATAGCCACGCTGATTTATCACCCTTTTCAACCCAGTTGGGTTCCAAGAGAATAAATCTCGCTTGCCTCTGGCTAGGTACCCGCAATCATGCCATGGACCATGACTTTCATATCCCATTAACTCTGAATTACTCAGTCTGGGGCTGAGCTGAGAGGTAATTTAAAATGGCAAAAGGGGAAAAATGTTCTGATTTAGATCTGGTAGAGACTGGATTAAGTCCTCCCGTTTTTCAAGGCTTAAATGTGAGCTCTGCAGAGGGAAGCCCCTACAGGCTGGACGGGACCCCTGTGAAGGACCCCTGAGTCGAACACATTCTCCAAAGGTCTGGAGCTCCACCCTCATACCCGCTACGAGGCCAGGGCTGAGTTTCTCAGGGAATCAGCCCATTGAAAATCATCGTTCTCCAGAGCGTAAATTATCACAATCCTGTAGGGTGACATTTTGGCAGAACCCGTCAAAATGAAAAAGGTTTCTGCCCTCTGACCCAGACATCGCACTACAAAAACACTTGGCCGTGTCCAAGGGGATGTAGACCAGGATGCTCGTCGTAGCCTCACTTGTAATACTGGAAAGTCCGAGACAAACTGAAGGCCTCAGGAGGGGGTGGCACCCCATTCCAGAAGAGAATTCCCCACTAAAGGGAATGAGGTGGAAGGAGGCCCATGATATATCACACAGTAAAAATCAATAATAAAGCCAAGTACAGAATAGCTTCATGCAAGGTGTGCTCCTTTAAAAGAAATATATATATATATATATATGAAATTAAAACCACAATTTTTTTGCCTCCATCTTAATATGTAAGGCATGCCTCTTAATCAGCAATCACACAGTCTGCAGTCTGAGCCACTTTCAATATCCCACAATACATTTCACATCCAGCCCAGCCTAATATTTTAGTCTCTGATCAGGGCTTCTTACCAGGATGATGACTGGTGCCCAGCTCACATTCTTACACTGCCACATGGCCCACTGGATCAGGTGGGGGTTGGAGTGGGAGTTGCGGGGGGTGGGGGGGGTCAAGGCCATGGGTGGGGCAGGGCAGGGAGGAGGGGGAAGGGGAGGGGGGAAGAGGAGGCTTCTGTTCAATAGGAATCTGCCTGGTTCTCGTCTTTGTAAAAAACATAGAGACCAGGCTGTCTCGGGCTTAAGTCACCTGTACCACGTGCAGAAGTGAGCTCTCCGTCTTCCCCACACCCACGAATCTAAACCACATGAGTATGTGGGAAGCAACAGGCATGGGACTTACTGGTCTTTAAAAGCAGAAAGCCCTTAGCCTGGCATTCAAGGCCCCCGGCCATCTGTTCTGTGTGAGTCCGGACAGAAATAAAATATGCTACCATAATGTATAGACCCAGAATCACGGTGGCTTCATATAACCAGGGTCTACTGTCCCTCACAAAAAGTCTGGCACTGACTCCATACAGGCTGTCACACCCCGTGGCTCTGCCTTAAGGACATGTGGTCTCCAGCGTCGCTGCAAAGGAGAAGGGAAAACCGGAGGAGGCATGTGTGTTCTTACCTGCCTCTGCCCAGAGATCGCTCCCACTAATCCATCGTCCACTGGTCAGAACTGTCACGTGGCCCCAGCTTCTACCCAAGGGAGACTGGAAAACACAGCACCTTCTATGTCCCTGGAAGAAGACCCGGTGCTCTTAGCACCTTGTCTTGACTTAAGATCCCAACATACCTTTCCAACTTGATCTCACACACATACTCCTTCCTCTTCTGGGAGGCACGGCCACCTCCACTCTGGTATCCCCAACCGGGGCAGGAAGACCAGACTCCAGCCTCCAGACAGATACTAGTTTCCTGCTTCTAGGCTGATGCGACTCATTTGTTCATCCATCCTGCATCCCAGACTGATGGTGCCCTGGTAGTGAGCTGGGCACTGCGCCAGTCCCAAGGAAACGGGAATGAGTGAGAGCGACACAGTCTCTACCCTCCTGACCCTTACAGGCTTCCAAATGGGAAGGCCATCTCGGCCTTCTCAGCCCTACTGGCCTCTGCCATCCTACGTCTTCCCACCTCCAGGGGGCTGGGAGGATTCATTCAGTGCGTGCACGGGTGGGTCCTAGCCCGGCGTCTGGCTGTAAGTAAATGCTCAACAAATGGTAGTTCCCGGAAATGGCAGTCTCCAAATATCCTTTTTTTGTTGTTGTTCAAGATTTTATCTATTTGACAGAGAGATAGAGATTACAAGTAAGCAAATGAAGGGAGAGGGAGAAGCAGGCTCCCTGCTGAGCAGAGAGCCTGATGCGAGGCTCCATCCCAGGACCCTGAGACCATGACCTGAGCCGAAGGCAGAGGCTTAACCCACTGAGCCGCCCAGGTGCCCCAGCCTCCTAATTTCTACAGGAATGCTGACAGGTTGCTCTGGACATCCCAGAGTCTGTTCATACTGTTCCACCACACCTGCCCCCAAAGGCTCAATTTCCAACCCCTCTTCCTCACTTAGAGGGGCTCATCTGTAAACACAGTGCAAGGAAACCAAAAGATTTAACAGAGGCAGCTGCTTCTCATACAGTCCTTGAACTTGTTTCCTTTGGGCCTTGAGAGAAATCTGGTCTCTTTTAATATGGGGAGATCTGAGTTCCTTGAAGGAGTTCTGGACCTCATACCAAATACGCTGGTACAACAAATCAAAAACAAAGAGTGAAGAGTATTGTTAAGACTTCTGGGCTCACTTCCTACAGGTGTCTGCTCAGATCTCACTCCCCGGAAAGGCCCTTCCAGACCACTGTATATAAAAACACCATTTCTATCATTCTCTATTCCTTTACTCGGCTTCATTTTTTCCCTAAGCCATTTATCACAATAATAAACAAAAAGCCTCTTCCAGATTCCAAGCCCCAGTCCAGCGAGTGTGACACAGCCTATCCTATCATCGAGGGCACGGACACAAATCTGTGTCCTAGGGACCTAGAGGACAGAGAACGGGCAGAACTCTGCCATACACTTGTATGCTCCCTGGTGCCTAGCTCAGGGTCCTAAACACACTTCCGGTCTGAAGGACGGGAGGGAGACAATTAGGAAGTACGCTTCTGTACCTCAGCTTTGTAAGTCATGTTAAACTTCAGGATTTCTGTAGGCACTTGTTTATAAATAAAATTAGATTCACCCCAAATCAAGTTACTCTTCATGGTCGGTTAGTTATTACTGGGAATTTAAAAGCACTTATTTGGATAATATTCAGGTCATTTGGAGTCGGCATCTCCTAAAAGTTGGACCATTATAGATAAACACCCATGCTGGGCTCCAGGCATCTAAACTAGCAATATGGTTCATTTCCTAGAACATCTGATGAAAGGACCACTCCTTCCTTCATCCCCTAAATATAGCCTTTCTCAAGACAAAATATCTAGTCCATAGCATGAGACTGCATTTGTGTCCCAACATGGGTTTCTGATAACATACCTCATGCTGCTTTTAAAAATCAGATAGATTGGTTAAATCCTTTTAAGAAAATTAGGCAAGCAAAGATGCCATTAGTTCTAGAAACCCATCACATACATCGCAGAAGCACAATAATTATTTTTAAGGACATTCTTTTTTATAATGCTTGTCATTTCTGGGTATTAGCTCAAACAGCCAGAACTTGGAACCTCTTCAGGAGATACCCTTAGTATCAGAGATAATATAACTCATCAAAAAATTGGCTGGTGGTGTTTTATCTCCCATTCAATTCACTTGTCAGTTTTATATAGGATGACCATATAATTTACTGCCCAAAAAAAGACACTGAGGAGGGTGAAAAGGACTCTACTAACATGAATAATGATATCAGCACGACAAGCCGGGCACGCAGTAACCCTAGCTTTCTATCTGATAAAATATAGCTTCCCGAGGAGCCACGCATGTCCTGAGCCAGACTCCTGGGTCAGTGTGCCCAAGTGCTGGGAGGGAAGCCTGCAAAGAGAACAGCAGAGCAAGATCAGGGATCAGTAAACTTTTTCTTAAAGGACCAGACAGTAAATCTTTCACCTTTGGGGACCAAGAGGCCACACTAAGGCTCTTACATAGGTACGTGCATAACCACTTAAAATGCCACCGTTTAAAAATTTAAAAGCTCTTCTTAGCAGTTGGCTGGATTTGGCCTATGGGCCGACGTTGGCCAACCTCTGAGCTAGTGCATAATAGATATTAAATACCGAGCTAAGAAGTTTGGACTTAATTCTGCGGCCAGTAGCTTACAATAGTTTCTAGCAGTATCTTTATTTTAAGAGTAGAAACATGTCCTCAAAAGAAAGCGTCTCTGGAAGCCCAATATATATGCAAAACAGATAAAAGCGGGTCTGCTGTGTTTGAAATGGGAATGAGTGCAACGAGCACATCCCTCACCCCCAGCGAGTCCCCCCTGAGTGGTCCTGCTGATTACAATTTAAAAACCACAGCCCCAGTCAGGGGTTGCTGTTAAAGACCTCTGTGGAGAGGGGTAAAGCGATCACAGCTGTGTTCTGCAATAGTCAGTTTGGGCATGGTATGACTGAGGGGCAAAACACCCAGGGCAGAGATGACCAGCGAGGAGGGTCCTGCCTGGGAAAGCACCAATGCAGGGAGGTTTCCCAGGGGCGGGTCTCAAGGGGGATGAAGACATCCGGGCAGCACTGGCTTTGCAGGGGTGCAGCCTGTGCACCCTCAGGGGGTCCCCCACTTGCTTTAATGCCCTGCTGTCACCATCTTGAAAGTCTCAGCAATCTTCCCAGCAGGGCCTTGCATTTTCATGTGCACAGGGCCTTGCAGATTACATACCCATCCTGCACCCGAAGGAGCTGGTAGGAGCCTGTACACGTGTGTCTGCACCTTTCGACTGCAGCACTGGCCAGGGCTACTCAACCTCATACCTGGGGACCAACGCTGTCTAGAAAAAGCGTAGGCCCCTTGCAGCCCTTTCTCCAAGGCTCAGACCACCCCACTCATGGGATGCTCTGCCCCCTCCCGGGCACTCCTCTGGCTTCTGCACCTTGCAAATCCCAGGCATGGTTGATTGGCCCCAAATCTAAGTCTCTGAATTACCGTCTCAAGTCAAAGACTGACACACTGCCTTGTGCCCCGTGGGAATCCTGCCGACCAGCAGTCCATAGATGTGAACTCCCAAGGGTCCCTCTGGACTCCACCAGGAGCAGACGCTGAGATAAGGATTTAGGTACAAGGATGCTCAGTGAGGCTGGAAGACAGTGGCGAGGAGACGGTCAGGAGGGATGTGGGCTACCACCGTGGACAACTTGGCGGGGAGGGCCGGAGCCTATGATTGCACTTGAAGGCTTCTCCCCCAACAGGCCAGCAAGCTGGGGTGCTCATTGGCAACTCCACCCCTCCCCAGAGATGCTGGTGGGCCATGGACAGGCCAAATGTCCTCCTCACACAGAGGGAGACCCAGAGCTGCCACCATCCACAGAACTGTCCATGGAGTGGCCTCTGGGTGACCCTAGGAGCTCTGAGGATGGCACCCACAGTGTCTGCTCCACCCTCCCAAGCTGCTAACAAGGAAAAAGACAGATTTGGGGAAGAAAGGGGACTTCAGAGCATACCTTCCGCCGGTCCGTCAAAAGAACTCCTGGCACTCCTGTTCTGTGCCCAAGTCCAGCTGGTTCTTACACCCAACATGTTCCACAGGCTGAATTTACAACCAGCCGGCGTCAGACCCAGCACCAGGAAGGAGACAGACGTGCTCACCCACCAGAGGCCAGGACCCTCTCCTGCTAGCTTCATACCAGCAATCTGCCTCCCAGTTATACACCCAAGAGAACCGAAAACCTGAGTCCACACAACAATGCGTAGAACAATGTTCATAAAAACATTATTTATACTAGCCTGGAAATGGAAACCACCTCAGTGCCTCGCAACTAATGAAAGAATAAACAACATGTGGATATCCATACAATAGACTAGCATTTGGCAACAGGAAGGAATGGACTTTTGGTACACACGATCCCATGAAGGAACTCTTAGAAAACATCAAGTTAAGTGCACAGAGCCAACCGCAAAAGAGAGCAGATTGTAAGAGTCCATTTATACGAAATTCCAGGAGAGGCAAATCTAGAGAGTCAGGAAGTAAATTACTGGTTGTCAGGGGCTGGCGGGCGGGGCGGTGCGGGGGACAGAGGATGGAGGAGCAGTGAAGACGGACTGGCAAAGGGTTTCTTTTGGGGGTGGTGACCACATTCTGGAATGATCATGGTGATAGCTGCACACCTCTACACACACACTAAAAGGGTCACCACGGTGGCTCAGTCAGTTGAACATCTGCCTCTTGATTTCGGCGTGAGTTGTGATCTCAGAGTCATGAGATAGAGCCCCTCGCTGGGCTCCGCACTCAGCAGCAGGGAGTCTGCCTGAAGATTCCCTCTGGCCTTCTCCCCATTTGTACATTCTCTGAGTAAATAAAATCTTTTTCTTTTTTTAATCCTCAGGGATTTTACCCTGTATCCTTTTTTTTCCCCCTTAAAGATTTTATTTATTTATTTGACAGAGAGAGAGAGAGAGATCACATGTAGGCAGAGAGGCAGGCAGACAGAGAGGGAGGGGAAGCAGGCTCCCTGCTAAGCAGAGAGTCCGATGCGGGACTCGATCCCAGGACCCTGAGATCATGACCTGAGCTGAAGGCAGCGGCTTAACCCACTGAACCACCCAAATGTCCCTTTACTCTGTATCCTAATACATTATCAGCAGTTGAAAAGGAACATAAAATACGTCCCAATCTGGAGTTTAATTTTTAACCCATTTCATGTCTATTTGATAGAAACGTATTTTATGGTTCATTTCTTTCTTTTTTTTTTTTTTTTATGTTAGTCACCACACAGGACATCATTAGTTTTTGATGTAGTGTTCCATGATTCATTGTTTGCGTATAACACCAGTGCTCTATGCTCCTTAATATGGGCAGACCCATCTCCCCAGCCCCCTCCCATCTAAGACTCTGTTTGGTTCCTGGTGTCCACAGTCTCTCATGGTTCATCTCCCCCCCAAATCCCCCCTTCATTTTTCCTCTCCTTCTCCTAATGTCCTCCATGCTATCCCTTATGTTGCCCAAATAACTGAAACCATATGATAATTGACTCTCTCTGTTTAACTTATTTCACATAGCATAATCCCCACCAGTCCCATCTGTATTGATGTACAAGTTGGGTATTCATCCTTTCTGATGGCTGAGTAATATTCCATTGTATTGTATAAGTGGACCACATCTTCTTTATCCATTCTTCTGTTGAAGGGTATCTCAGCTCCTTCCACAGTTTGGTTATGGTGGACATTGCTGCTGTGAACATTTGGGTGCATATGGCCCTTCTTTTCACTACATTTGTATCTTTCAGATAAATACCCAGTAGTGCAATTGCTGGGTCATAGGACAGCTATATTTTTAACTTTTTGAGGAAACTTTGCACTGTTTTCCAGAGTGGCTGCACCAGCTTGCATTCCCACTAACAGTGTAAGAGGGCTCCCCTTTCTCCACAACCTCGCCAACATTGGTTGTTTCTTCTCTTGTCAATTTTTGCCCTTCTAACTGGCATAAGGTTTTGATAAAACAAAAAAATAAAAGTATACTAAAAAAAATGGGTCACCTGGGTGGCTCAGTGGGTTAAGCCTCTGCCTTCGGCCCAGGTTATGATCTCAGGGTCCTGGGATCGAGCCCCGCATCAGGCTCTCTGCTCAGCGGGGAGTCTGCTTCCCCCTCTCTCTCTGCCTGCCTCTCTGCCTACTTGTGATCTCTCTCTGTCAAATAAATAAATAAAATTTTAAAAATAAATAAATAAAATACAATTTAAATAAATAAATAAGTAAATGCTGGCTTGGGCGCTTTAAATTGTTGAAGTATGCAGTGAGTGATTTCTATCTCAAAAATAGTTGCTATTTAGAAACTAACATGAAATTCTAATATAAATAAGCAAATCGACAATAGCACTGCCTCTCGGAGTGTCCACCCCGCCATGAGGAGAGAGGACACCGAACAGTAAATGCAATAAATCAATGTTACACTTCGTTGTCATGGAAGGTGGCCAGCGCTGGGAGGAAACCACAACGCAGCGTGCAGACCTAAAGAATCCGGGGTGGCAGTGAGAGCCAGCATTTTAAACATGGCAGTGAGGGCAGGCATCATTGAGAAGGTGACATTTGGGCAAAGGCTCAAAAGAGTTGGCTATGAAGACAGCTGGGAACAAGCATTCCAGGCCAAGGGCACAGCCGGGGCAAAGGCCCTGGGGCTGGGGCAAGCGACGCATTGGAGGAATAGCTCCAACTCAGCTGGAGCAGTATGAGGGCAGGGGGGTGGGAACGAGGCCAGAGAGGAAACCAGGGTTCCTGGGGGCCCCTGTCAGGCTGAGGGCGCGCTGAGCCTTGCCGCTGCTCAGATGGGATGTGTGGCCTCAATGGGGAGCCGTGGGACAGCTGGAGTGAAGGAGAGCTCACCTCTTCCCATCAGCAGCTCGCCCAGCTGGGGATCAGGCCTCTGCCCACGGCGCCCTGAACAGAGGAACCAGGTCAGCCAAGCCCACCCAGGCAGAGGAGAGGGTCCACAGTGGGGACTCAGCCAAGCTCCAGCCCCCGAAAGCCAAAAATGAGAAGTCGGGAAGCAGCAAGCTGACAGGAAACTGCAATTTCACCATCTAATAACCCAGCATGTTTGTGATTTTCAGGTTCCAATTTTCGTATCGTCACGGTCAATTACAGGTCACAAATGATTTCCAAAGTGGGCTGCCCGGGAAGACGGTTGCGCAAATCCATTTCCCGCGGTCTTCCCGCTCCAGGGCCGCTCAGAGCTCTGGGAGCCAGAATGACGGGGAGAAGGGAACGGAACAGGCCCAGGGCCCCAGGAGTGTTCCCAGCCCCGGTCTGCTGCCTATGCACCGTGTAATCCTAGCCCGGGTCTGCTGCCTATGCACCTCACCTTCCAGAGCATCTCCTTACAGCGAAGGCTGGACCTGACTCCCCTCTTAGGGATACTGTGAGTCACCCCCACAGTGGGAAGCACCAACTACCACTCTGACCATGTGTCTGTCCTGAGCGAGAACGGTCAGTCCTTTTAACAGCTTTACTGAGATAGAATTTGCATACAAAAAAAAAAAATCTACATTCTAAATGTAGGATTTAATGATTTTTAGTGAACTTACAGAACTGTGCACCCATTGCCACTATCTGATTTTAGAATATTTCCATCACCCTAAAAAAGAGCTCTCCAGTGTAATCCTTTGAGGTCAGAGTTCCCTACATAATAACATTGATGCCATATAAAAACAAAAGAGAAAAATCGTGATTAAGTTGAATCACAGGAAACTGCCATTTTTATAGGTTAAAAATGTTCAAATATTGGCAACTTCATGTAGTTTAGCCTTCTCTAAAAAAGAACACTCACAAACACAGTACGGTAAAATCATAGTTGGCTTATTAACTCATATAATATGTGATTGCCTGTGAATTAATTGCCCATTGGGAATTACACATTCTATTATTGCACAGAAAAACATAGATGTTGGATTTTGTGGGTGATCTAAGAGATCTGGGATTTTTCAAGGGAGGAATTTTGACTGTACCGTTTTCACCTGAGGCATGGTCTTTGGAAACACACCTGCACAGGGACTGCCCAGTCTTGAGCCAGCTCAAGCTGGTGTCTTTGATTTGCAGTTGGGAAAAATGAAGCTTGGAGAGCATTTCTGAGGGGCCAGCTTCCCCAGCAATGCAAGTAAAACTTTGCAAATGGAAACACCTTGCATTCATAGTGTAAGAGAATTATGGTTTGGACTTTGTCATCATTTTGCATGCTTACTTTTTTTCGTGGGGGAGGGCACTCCATCCCCTACAAGAGCCTAAGATCCATGAAGAGAGATGTCAAACTTTCTTTAATCTCTATCCCCCCGTGCTTAGCTGTACCATTCTTGGCCTATAGTACATGCTCAATAAATATTAAATACGTGAAATCAATATGATAGGGAGAAAAGACTGATTCATAACCCCCTCCCTACCTCCTCCCAGTGGCATCATGGTAGACACTAAAAAAGAGAGTTTGTGAGAAAATGATTGCACCCACAGGTGCAGAAGTATTTTAGATCAACATCTAGCAGATCCGTCTTGAGCCAGTTCTGTATCTACTTCTGCAAGGGTCAGATACCTTCATTTGCAGAGAACCCGCGACAGGCTGCCCTCCAGCACCCATGTTGGGAGTTTCCCAGCCAGGGAAGGGACAGGAGAGAAACTGCCCAGAGAAGCAGGGACACTAGATCCTGAAGCTGGGGAAGACACCCCCCGCTGGGCTTTCCAGGGCTTGCCGACCACAGCTGTATAGATGGAGAGAGGGGGCTTGGGGGCAGAGTGGGGACAGGATTACTGTTCGAAGCTCAAGTAGGTTTTAAAATTCCATGGGAGAAGACACTACAAGCTCCCCTCCCACTAACCTCTTCCCTAGCTCCACCAAACTAAATGATCAAAACCTAAGACACTGATCGAATGTGGGTGCTGGTGGGCAGGGTCACAGTGTGAAAATGTGTGAGTGGTTTTAGGGACAGACCCAGCTTCAACGAGATCCTGCATCAGGAGTTCTGTCACCATCCCCACTCCTAACAAAGCCTTTGTGCATCTCCTGCTGGGTGCCTGCTTCTAGCACGTGACCCCCCTCCCCCCACCACTGAAGCCCATGTGACATGGGGAGGGGCTGGCATTTCTAGGTTCATCACCCTACACTCAGTGTCCAGAACATGGTGCAGCTCTGCACGCAGAAGCACTCTATACACATTTGTGGAATGAGAATTTACCTTATAAACAGTCCTACTTGGTGGCGGCGGGGGGTGGAGGGGCTATCCCCATTTTCACAGATCGGGAAACTGAGGCTCAAAGAAAAAGTGTAAGAGCAGCTCTGCCGATACCAAAGCCATTTTCAACAACCTGCCCTGGTCCTGTGGATTAAAGGAGAGAAGAGAAGGAGGATTGGTGGGGAAAAGAGAAGATAAAGGAAAGATGGAAGAAGCTACCAGAACCCAAGGAATTAAATTCCTATTTGAATTAAGTTGCAGGGGCGGGGTTAGGGGTGGCGGTGGTGGTGGGAATACCATTCTGGTGGGTAGAGGTATGTGCTGCCTATTGTCAAGAAATGAGCATGACATGCTTTTTGCTTCTTCATCTGCCATGGCAACTGCAAGGCTTAGAATCAGATTTATTTGCTTGAGTAAGAACCAGTTCCGGAGTCCAGGAGCACCTACTGGGGCTTCCTTCCCTCCCAGAGAAGCGGTTTTCTGATTTACGTTTCTTTTCTGCCCCCATGGAAACACCCAGTCCCTGCCCTAACCCTGAAACAGCCTGGAGGACTGTCCATGTATTGTATCAATTGGTCTATTCTTGGATTCCTTATTTTTCACTAGCTCCACACTGATCATGGGAGTAATACCCCCCCATAATTAGGCATCATAAGGATAATGATTTCATTAAAGCTCCTTTAATAGGTTCGGACATGTGCAAGGAAAGGTGTTATACAACACAGTCAAATGCTTTATCACCTTGTGATAATTGGAATCGCTGAATTACAGTAACAGAGCAACCAAAGGTAATTTCCTATTTGGCCAAAGCTGTCTGGCCTCCCCCAGGCCTCCAATTATCATATTTCTTCTTGGAATCACGTCTCCCATCCACCCAGAAGCTGATGCAAGCTCCAAGTTATTACGGTGGACCCTGAGCTTGCACGGGAGCTGTGAAGTTCTAATTTTCTCATTACACAACCTCATCTGTCAGCGATTTACTGGCGAGCCAGCCCTGTTCTTTAGTTCAGGAGATAAATAGGCATAAACAGCATTGCGAGCAGAGAAGCAAATAAACATTTGAAAATGATCAGGCCCGGAGAATCATCTATCTGATAGCGTTGTGGGTCAGAGATAACCAGAACGAAGCGCGGAATGAAACATGGAGAAAAGGCTAAACCAAATTTGCCCTCTTTCACTCCGAACCCCAATGATGACAAGAGGCAATTTCTTGTGCTACATGGAGAGTCTTGGATGGTTCTTTAGACGGTGCTGTCAAACGCCAGTGAGTAAGCTGGTGTCAGGAGACTAGTTTACACTAGGCGCATTCATTCATTCATTCTCATTTAATGAGACCAGAGTGGCATGTTACAAGCTCTTTGTAAGTGTCAGCTCTCAGCTTCTGTTCATTCACGTGAATGACTCGGTGCTTACTTTGAGCCCAGGAACACGACAAACATCAAAGGTGCAACTATGAATTCCACAGACATAATCATTGCCTTCAAGTTATTTCCTGGTAGGGACTGATTGATTGTGTCCCCCCTCCCCAAATTCGTAGGCTGATGCTTAATCCCCAATGCAAAGGTATTTGGAGATGGGGGCTTTGGGGTGATTAGGTCACAAAGGTGGAGCCCTCACGCATGAGTTTAGTGCCCTCCTGCCTTCCAGCAGCTGAGGACACGGCAAGAACCCAACCATCTATGAACCAGGAAGTGGTCTCTCATCGCATACCAAATCTGCCAGCACCTTGACCTTGGACTTGCCAGCTTCCAGAACTGTGAGAAATAAATATCTATTGTTTAAACCAACCAGTCTATGGTATTTTTGTTATAGAAGCCCAAATGGACAAAGATGTTCATGGTCTGGTAGGGCACAGAAACTGTGTAAGTCATCCTACAAATAATGGTATTGTTTCCATTATCATGAATGTAACAAAGAGTAAGAACAGGTTAAATGGGAAGATATAACTAAGAACATGACCTAGTTTGGTGTAGGAGGAGAGGAGCAAAGGTCTCCCTGAGAAGTGACCTTTAGACGAAGACTTAGAAGATAGGTAGGCTAAGAGGTAAGAGGAAGAGTATTTCAGAAATAGGAACTAGCATGTATGAAGATCCTTAGGAGGAAAGAGCTTGGTGTAATAAGGAAAGGGACAGCCTGCCTAGAACTTAGTAAGCTCTGATGGGAGGTGATAGACACAAGATCATATCATGATAAGAGTGTGAATTTATTCACCAAGCAAATGGGCAGCCATTGAAGGACTTAAACAAGGATTGGCTGGCTGAGCAACCACAATCTGTTGGACGTCTAGACATACTGACCAGTAGCCAATCTATCCAGAAATATTTATTTAGAAACTCTTATATGAAAACTGCTTGTGCTGGGATGGGAAAATGCAAAGAAATCTCTCACCGCTGGCTGAATTATTTAAAAACAACAGTTTGGCCAAGGCATAAGGTTCAGCAGAGTACTGGAGAAGGATAAGGTTGGAAGAATTGTGATTTAAAATGCTAAGACAAAGAACCTAGATTTTTCTTTTAGAGAAGAGAGAAGAGGGGCAGAGAGCAGGGAGAAACTAATGTTCATTGATTGTCTCTCATCTGCCAGACACTATGCTGGATATTTTATGCATAGATGATATCATTGGATCATCAAAACTCTCAGAAATTAATTTAAGCTGCTCTGTTCAATCACCCTCACATCATCACACTTTTCTGCTTTGAACACTGAGACTGAGACGTATTCAAAAAATTGCCCACGTGGAGCTCAAGGTGCCAAGCACAGTCTTCCCATCCTCACATTCTTCTAAGACATTCTAGCCTTGACCTCATCCTTGCTACCACAGAGATAGCCGCACCACACACCTCTGCAGATACAATTGCTCACCCCCAGAACCCTAGGCGAGGGGATCTGGCTTCACAGATAGAATAAGGTGATCGGGACCCCAGCTGAGAATCTGAACATAATAAGCCAGAGTATAGGTCAGCTGAGAGAGGAGAGGAGTTCAAAACCCAAGCCTGAGCCACGCGGGTCAATGCTGAAGTTGTGGGGAGCAGAAGAGCCCCTCCGCGGAAAAGGGCTGGCAGAGCACAACTATGTGCAGAGAAAAGGCAGCACAGCCTCACTAGGACAGAAGGGCAAACTTAGGATCTTTGTTAATGGTTAATATGGTAAATGTTATGTATATTTTACTGCTATCAAAAGTGATTTTTTTAGGACACGTGGGTGGCTCAGTGGGTTAAACCTCTGCCTTCAGCTCAGGTGATGATCTCAGGGTTCTGGGATCAAGTCCCACATCAGGCTCTCTGCTCAGCATGGAGCCTGCTTCCCCTCCCCCTTCTGCCGCCTGTCTCTCTGCCTACTTGTGATCTCTCTCTCTGTGTCAAATAAATAAATAAAATCTTTTTTTTTAAAAAATGATTTTTTTAAAGAGTAAGAGACTGTGCATTCACTCATGGATTCCCAAGTGCCTAAAACAGTGCCTAGAATTTAATAGGCATTCAGTAAATATGTGTTAAATGAATACAAGCCAAAAACTTCCGCAGAGTTTTTACAAGATACCCAGCAGATAGAAGCCCATTGAAGGCATAGAGTTTGGAATTCTCTCTCTCCAACCAAAGTGCTCCATCCAGAGAGCATGAGACTCTGAAAAGACTAGAGGAGATGCCCTACTCCTGCCTTATTGTAAACAGTGTAGCTTTTTCCTGGCACAGGCAAGCAAGAAAGTTACAAGGCTGAGTAAGAAAAAAAAAATCTGCAATAAAATTTTTAATTCATGTGCCAAAAAAGATAAAATTTCTACTTAAAATTTAAAAAAATATTCACTGAAGCAGATTAAAAAAAAATACCAGAAGCTTTCCTAGGATGAAGAAGAAAAACAATGACAAAAATTTTAAGAAAAGGGACCCTGGATGGTTCAGTTGGATAGGCAGCTGCCTTTGGCTCAGGTCATGAATCCCTGGGATCAAGTTCTGCATCCAGCTCCTTGCTCAGCCAGGAGCCTGCTTCTCTCTCTCTCCTTCTGCCTACTGCTCCCGCTGCTTGTGCTATCTCTCTCTCTCTGTCAAATAAATAAATAAACTCTTTTAAAAAATAATAAGAAAAAAGATCATAGACGTGGAGGACAGACAATGGCAATACAACACACAGATAACTTATTTCTTCCCAAATCAGTGCAGAACAGAAGTCATAGTAAGAAAAAAAAGCAGAATGCTCTCCCAAACTAGAGAAATAGTAATCTGTAAGAAGATTATCTGCATTTCCTAGACATGATTTCAAAAGTCAGTTGAAAGACACAGATACCTAGATACAATTTGGAAAATGTTGTGACCCCAGGATTTTAGACCCAGAAAAGCTGCCATTTTTTAGTATAGAGGCAATAGAAAAACATTCTCAACAAGAACTAAGAAAATGTGCCACTATGCATCCTTCTGGAATTAAACTTGAGATGAACACTAACTAGTCAAGATGTGATATAAACTTAACAACTCAGCTTTGGGGAAATCAAAGTATAAAAGGACAGTGATGAGTTTTGCAACCAGTTAAAAAGGAGAAATGTCTAAGTGATACTTGCAAATCTGCTTCTAAAATAATGCAAATGTCAAAAATTATTCCTAAATATGAATAACTTGATGCAAGACACAGATCATGTTAATAAACCTCCAAAAAATTAAGGGCAAGAGAAAACATGCTTACATTGTATATTACGTAGAAAACACTCACAAACACATTTTCATCCTTGGTTGTAAAATAAGAAAAACATCAGTTGAAGAAAGCTTTTGAAAACTTAATTTAAAAAACCACTATTCCAATTAAAATACAACTTCCAAAATAATGTTATCTTCCAAAATAACATTTTAAAAATATAGAATTCTACACTAAGAAATAATACAAAGAAAAACAAAAATGAGGCATAAAAATTAAAAGTATAAGACAAAGCTAAAGAAGTAATATGAAATGGCTTGAACAGTAACTGTCACTGTGTTAAATCCCACTATTAAAAGACAAAAATTCTCAAATTAACTCAGACAAAATCCAATTACAGAGTTTTCAAAAGACACAAATGAAGTGTCTTTTTATATTAAACATAAAAAGGGCAAATGTGTATTAGGCACATGCAAATTTTCAAAGCATAATTACAACATTCACATCAGATAAAGTAAATTCAAGGCACAAAAATATATTAAACAAGAGAGTCAAGATTGTCAGATATTGATAAGTCTAGGCTCCCTAATGAAGATTCCACTGTCATGTCTTAGTCTCTATTTTTCTAGAAGAACAAGGGACAAAGGCTTAAATTCAAGGACACAGAACATTAATTACAAAAATTGACCAGAGCCTGGACCAAAGCAACAGGCAACAAATTTCTAAGGATTTAAATCATGTAGAGTAAGGTCTATCAGCAGTAAAATTAAGTTTGAAATCAGGAACAAGTAATAACAAGAAATTCTCGTTTGTTGAAAATAGAAATATGCTTGGGCATCTGGGTGGCTCCGTCGTTAAGCCTCTGTCTTTGTTTGGCTCAGGTCATGATCCCAGGGTCCTGGGATTGAGTTCCACATAGGGCTCCCTGCCCAGTGGGGAGCCTGCTTATCCCTCTTCCTCTGTCCCTCCCACTATTTGTTCTAATTTTTTAAAAAATTTAAAATAGAAATATGCTTTTAAACAACATGTGAGTCTTAGGAAAAAATCATTAAGGAAATGAGAAAATATTTTTATTTAAATCATAATGAAAATATACCAAAATTTGAAGGATGTAACTGAAGCTAGACATTTTTTTTTTTAAAGATTTTATTTATTTATTTGACAGAGAGAAATCACAAGTAGGCAGAGAGGCAGACAGAGAGAGAGGAAGCAGGCTCCCCGCTGAGCAGAGAGCCCGACGCGGGACTGGATCCCAGGACTCTGAGATCATGACCTGAGCCGAAGGCAGCGGCCCAACCCACTGAGCCACCCAGGTGCCCCGAAGCTAGACATTTTTTAGGGCAAAAAAACATGAGCAGAAAATCAAGCAGGAAAAGATTCAATCTCAAAAGTTTGGGAAAAGAAGAGAAAATTAAACCTGATTTTTTTTTAAAAAAAAAAGTGCAAGGAAGAAAACAAGAAAGTTAAGAGCAAAAAGTAAAAAAGTAGTAAAACTAAAATATAGAGTGCCGTAGAGCACCTCACAGTAGAGAAAGATTTCTGACACTGTACATGGAAATTGTAACCCGAATAGAAAAAAGGGTGATGAGTTATTCTTATCAAAAACTATCATTAAGATCATGAAAAGAAAAGTCCAAAGAAGAAGTTACATCAAAAACACAAAACCAACAAAGAACTCATACCCAGGATATTTAGAGAATTCTTATAAATCATTAAGTCAACCCAAATGAAAAAAGGACTGAAGACTTAAAAAAGTACTTTCAAAAAAAAACTCCAAATGGGCCCCCTTAAAAAGTAAGAAGATACTAACACTACTTTACTAGTCATCAGAGAAATGCAGATTAAAACTAGAACTGGATACCAGTACGCATTCACCAGAATGACTCAAAATCAAATTTCTAGCCATGCCAAGCCAAGATGTTTGCAAGGACGGATACACTGAACACTGCTTAAGATTTTTCTCTCTCCCTCCCCCTCGGTCCCTCCTCCTCTGCACACTCGCATGTGTGCATGAAAGGAAGGTAGGAAGGAAGGAAGAGGGAGAGAAAGAAAGAAATGGAGGACAAAAATGTTTATAATAGCATTACTCATAAAAGGCAAAAGGCAAACACTGGAAACAAACCATTTAACCCCAGTTCACTGTTATCCATCATCAACTCATTAACCCCAAAGCTAGAGAGACCCATTAACCAAGATAACCTGTTAGTCAGATGAATAAACAGCAGTATGTTCATGTACTAGAATAAAAACCCAAACTTCAGTATATTCATATAATGAAATAAACAACAATTAAAATGAGTGAACTACAGCTACACATCATAAAATGAATCTTACAAAGATAATGTGGAGCCAAATAAGCCAGAGAGACAAAAATAAACTGCATTATTCCACTCATATAAAGTTCAACCAACAGGAAAAACTGAACTATACCGGTTAGGTACATGGGTAGGAAGTAATATTAAAAGGAAAGCAAGGAATTAGCATGAAAGTCAAGATAGTGGTTCTAGCAGTTGGACTGAGGTCCAAAGGCAACTTCTGGAGCACCAACAATGATCAACTTCTTGATTTGGGTGGAGGATACTTAGGTGTTTCCTTTCTGATAAATCATAAAAACTAGAAAAATAAAAATTAGAAGTAAAAATAAATTTTAAAAAAAAATTTGTAAGGGATGTGGCCAATGCTGTACTCAAGGGAAAATTCACATAATTCAATGTTTTACTTTTAAATAATAATGAATATAAAATATTCTTTGGGATGTCTGGGTGGCTCATTTCATTGAGTACCTGACTTTGGCACAGATTATGATCCCAGGGCCCTGGGATCGAGCCCTGGATTGGATTCTGCACTCATCAGAGAGTCTGCTTGTCCCTCTCCCACTACCCTACCTCCTGCTCATGCACTTTCTCTCTCAAATAAATAAATAAAATCATATATATATATATATATATTTTTCCACTAAACCTAAAATTCAAATGTTAACTATAGAATAGAAACTCCAGAAAATCTGAGAAACCATGCAGTAATTTGTTCAACATAAAATGTCTTGAAGCACATATAAATTAATAAAAATGCAAATATAAGTAATCATTTAGAAATGAAATTTTATACCCACACACAGCCTTCAAGGTGGGTTTTGCATCATAAGGAGGCTATAACCAGTTGATTAATGGGGATACAATTTCTATTCTGAAATACAAGACCACAATTTGCATTATGTAATAGATTATAAAAATGTCCAGAATTCTCCAACCCTCATTATAGCCTGCCCTTTGCAATATGACTTTTTATCTCCTGCCCTCAAGAAATAGAGTCTTCTTTGATCACTAGAAGGTGACCCTGTGCAGTTTCAAGCATAGGCTTCCAGAAGCCCACACACTTCCCCTTACTCTCTCAAAGCCCTTCACGTTCATTATGTGGGCAAGCCCAGGCTGGCCTTCTGGAAAATGAGAGAAACCGTGGTAGAGATAAGACATCTGAGCTGAGGTCACCCCTTAATTAACCAGTCCCTGGGTAGTCTGGCAACTGACCGTTCATTCAACACCAGAAGAACCTCCCAGCTGATCCTAGTCCAATTGCCAACCACAATATTGTGTTGATTTTTTTTAAGGGACTGTATTTTGAAGTGGCTGGTTATGCTGAAAAAGCTGAGAGATACACATTATGGGAATGATGACTGGCTCAGAATTAGACAAGTTGAAGTCTGAAAATAGGAAAGCCAGCAGTCTTTTGCTGGAGTCGTTGAATATTATCATAGGAAGATATGTGTTTATTTATCTTCAACTCCTATGGTTCTCTTTTGCCGCTGACTCTTGTAAATTGCACCTCAAACACCAAGTGTAAGGTCAAGTTCAACAGTGACTCAAGGAGAATGGAAGGCTCCAGCTCGAGGGAATGTAGGACAAATAAGGAGATATTTGGGGTTGTTTCTGTCAGTATTGATAAATCAATTTTTCATTTGTAGTTTGTGATAACAAAATATGCCTGCAGAAAGAAAAATAAGTAAACCTTTATTATGACATTTCTTTAAGAAGAATTGCTTCTTGTGGGTCTAAAATTCTCTAACTTCTAGCCCTCTTTTGTCACACAAATTTTTTCATAATATAATCTTTGAAACACAGTGTTTCAAACATTATGATGGTTTTATGCCAGAAAAGATAGTAAAAAGAAATTAAGAAGTGTTTATGGGATTTTTCACCATAATAGGTACACTCCTTTTTACTCATAAGAAAGCGTTATGTATAATCCTATGCTAATACATGTAAAATCCTCCATAAAATAAATCTTGGTAATTTATATTTTCCTAAGAAATATTTGAGAAGTTGGAAAACTCTAGCAAACTATTATTCATGTAAAAAATGTTTTTGAAAATGAGAGCAAGCCTGTACTCCAGTGATCACAAGTATCAGATACCTGATTCAAATTCATCTTGGCACAAAGGGATTTGTTGGGAGGATAAAGGAGCATCCCATGTACCTGTAAGAATGAAAGTCAGCTCTTAGAGCTGGGTGTCAGGAATGGCTGAAACCAGATACTGGCATCACCAATATGCTCTTGATTTTTTTTTTTTTTCTCAAAGTATTCAATGCATTCCATCCTTCAAATGTCAAGGATCCGGCTGAGCTATAATTCCTGATTCCTCCTCTCAAGGCTCTCACAATCAAAAGGGGATTTCCCCTAGTCCCTCTCTTCCAAATCAAATATCCTAAGACTCAACCGGCTAGAGACAGGAGAGCAAGATGCCACAGAACCGTTGCAGCCCCTGGGAGCCCACTGGTATATACTGGAGTCATTTCTGGAGAAGGGAAAGCTTATCATACAGTCAGAACAAATTACCTCTGTGAAAGGAGCAAAACCCAAGCTATTTTATGGGCAAGTTCTTTCAAATGTTCAAATAGCAGGTAATTACCATAATAAGCTCTCCCAGAGCACAGGAAAATATAATAATAATAAAAATAAAAGACCATCTCCTCTATTTTTCCAAGTTAGCAAAATCGTAACACCAAAAAAAAGAAGAAAGGAAAAAAATGAACACTTCAACTTCACATATGAGTACAGTTGCAAAATAACTAATGAAATATTATCAAATATAATTTAAATTAAAAGGGTGAAAAATATGAGAGACATCTTTTACTCAGGAACACAAGAAGGATGCTTATTATTATTTAAAATTGTCCTAGAAGTGCTGGTAATGGAAGGAAAAAGAGAAGGGGGGTAGAGAGAAAAAGAAAGAAAAAAGAATATTGAAAAATACACAGGGGTGTCTGGGTGGCTAAGTTGGTTGAACGTCTGCCTTCGGCTCAGGTTGTGATCTCAAGGTCCTGGGATTCAACCCCACATCAGGCTTCCTGCTCAGAAAGGAGTCTGCTTCTCCCTCTCCCTCTGCCCCTTCCCCTTGCTCCTGCTCTCTTGTTCACACATGTTCTCTCAAATAAATCAACACAATATTTTTTTAGAAAAGAAGGAAAATACACAAAACAACAGTTATTACGAATAATGCCAATCTCAACTTGGAAACCCAAAAGAATGGACTTTAAATTATCAGAATAAAATAGTTCATTAAATTTGGTGGTTATAAAAATAAATACAAAAAAAAGTAACTTCCCAAGTATGAGCCATAACCTGTCAGAAAATAGAAAGGAAGTAATCTCATTCTTAACTGCAATGAAAAATATGAAATATCTAAAAATAAATTTAATTAGCAACAAGACTCTTATGAAGAAAATATCAAACCTTTACTGAGGCCATAGACTAAAATCCCTTCCCCCACAGAAGACAGAATGATAGATGTAATCATACAAAATATAACTGATCTCAAATTGACTACAAATTTCAAGCAATTAATAAAATTCTAAGGACTGCTCTGAAGTTTAACTGCTAGAATAAACATCTGGAAGAAGCCAAAAATTTTTTGGAAAACAAGGAAGTGCTGGAAGAATGGGAGACAAGAGATACTGCCAAAAGGTAAAACATTATATAGAATTTCAGTTATCAAACCACTTGGGTGGAGAACAAGATTAAACAGATCAATGAACACAATAAAAAGCTTTAGTATAAATATTTAGTATATGATAATGGCAGCATTTTAAATCAATAGGAAAAAGCTCAGATTACATGACTATTTAGAAAGAGAAAAAAATGACTATTACCTGTATCATCCACATACCAAAACAAATCCCAGATGTAGTAAAGATTTTTAGACACAGGAAATGAAATTACTTAAGTGTTAAATAATATATGTGTAGAGATTTATATAAGCTTGAGTTCTAAGCAAGCAACCCAAGGAAGGAAAGCCATCAGTAATAACTTGATTGATCTAGCTAAAAAAAAAATGTAATATTTCAGTATGTCAAGGAACACTACAAAGAAAATTAGAAGCCAAATGACAAATGAGAAAAATAATTGTGAGGTTCAGGCCAGACAGAGGGTTGATACCTTTAATATTTAAAGATCTCTTATAAATTAACACAGAAAAGAGGCAGGGGTGGGGCATACAGTACAAAATTGAAGGCAATCTGGTGCTAGGAATTTCATAAAGCAAAACAAAGGACCACTAAGTACAGGGGGAAAGTATCTACCTTCCCTGGCAGTCAAATCAATGAGACGTCAAACAATCATGGGACACTGTTCCTCCCATTCAGTGAACTGACAAAAAAAAAAAAAAGGAGAGAAAATGAAGTCCAGTATTGTGCAGAATGTCAGGATGCAGGCATTCTGATGGGGCAGAAACTGACACTTGGCAGAAAACAGTTGAGTAACCTACAGTAGAAGCTTCTTAAATTTCTACACCTCCACACCCTATTCTCTCTGCTTTGGTAATATGTTCAAAATTTTTTCACAAAAAAAATATTTTTCTAAAGTTGATAGGCTTTTACCTTGTCCTTTTACCTCCAAAAGGTAACCCAAAGAAAATAATAAAAGAGGCGCATAAGAGGCATGAGGCGATTATAGACGGTGATGAAGGCAGTGATGCTGGTAGAGATAATCAGGACCTGAAATGAGATGCAACTTTTGTTTCAAATCCAAAGAAGTTCTTTGACTTCTTATGTCCATATAACCCATGACTCCCAATAACTGGACGGAAAATGAAAGTCCTGCCCTGCTGTCAGAAGCCCCAGAAGTTTCCGAAACAAACATGACCCCAAGTCACCTGTGCCCAATAAATATCAGTATTTCACATTTTCATCCTCCTTTAACATCGTGGAAATCTCCCCTAAAATTTAGCATCAGAAAGAAATGAGAAGGGCGCCGGGGTGGCTCAGTGGGTTAAAACCTCTGCCTTCAGCTCAAGTCATGATCCCAGGGTCTTGGAATGGAGCCCCGCATTGAGCTCTCTGCTCAGCAGGGAACCTGCCTCCTCCTCTCTCTCTCTCTGCCTGCCTCTCTGCCTACCTGTGATCTCTCTCTGTCAAATAAATAAATAAATAAAAATCTTAAAAAAAAAAAAAGAAAGAAAAGGAAGAAATCAGAATCTGAGTCTGTTTCTTTAAGATGATAGTCATGAAGCTCACTGCAAAGCCCATTTGATCTCTGTCCTTCTAGCAAACTCTGTGCCTTGTCCTGTCACAGCACAAGAAAAATAAACAAAGCCAAAAAACAAAACAAAACAAATGAAAACCATCGTGTGGGATAGGACCTTCTCCCTTACAGGCAGGCTGGAGCCAGGTCCCCAGCTCTGTGGTTCTGGTTTGATATTAACCATGGATGGATGAAGAACTGCTTATCTTCCAAGAATCCTTTATGGAAGAAAACCTATCCTGAAAGAACATTCCTTTCTTCTTCTGGGCTGTCTCGGCCTTGGCTCATGTCCAGGAGCTTGGATGGATGGTTCTGGGGTAGTCTTTATGAAACCAAGTCCAGGCGCTGTGCAGTGGTATCCAGAGGGCAAAACTTCTGGGTGTCTATCCATTTGCTGTGGAGCTGCCCTGCACGTTTAAAGCCAGTGACTTGCCTCCCATATGAACAATGTCAACGATATGAGCCTGCTAAAATGAAAACCTCTCTGGCCTTTCACAAAGGCAGGGGGAAAAGAGTAGGCTTTAAGCAGCTCCCAGATGGGTGCCATACTGGGGTCCTTTTGGACTTCTCCCAAGAATGCCCGGAGGAAGATGAGACCCCAACAGAAGGGATGGGATGCCAGATGGCCAGAAGAAAGATTTGATCAAGGAGAACAAGATTCAGCTTTGGACACCGGCCAAGTCAGCCCAACAGGCAGAGACCCCCAGTAGTAACACCAGGTCACCACAGCTCCAGCCAAGCAAGAGACTTCCTGCACCATATGTCTTGTCTCTCTGCCAATCCCCACCCGAGAGAAGCCAGAGCTGAGGGGTGAGGGGAGGAAGAGGGAAGAAGCCAACCACAGACAACCTCCGTGCTGGTTACACGTTTCCAGTCTGAAACAGGAATAAGCTGGGAGAACAGAGAGGCTTGAACTTCTTTTCCTCCTTCCTGCAACTAGAAGGTGGTATGTGACCTAGTATCAGGCAAGCAGATGCTCTCACTGGGATAACTGAACCCCAAGGGAGTGACACAGAGGTGCAGATACAGTTGAGAATGTGTTCATGGTAGCAGGGGTTTCATCAAGACCCCAGGGCGGCAGGAACCAGCAGCCACAGCCTGACCAGAGCATTGCCATGGTCCCTACTGCCCCATTGCCCACCTGGCTCTGAGCCTTCCAAATTCTTCCTGTGAGCTACCCGCTCTCCCACCCATAATTTCTATTCTGCTTAAATTAGCCATGATTATGTTCCACTGCCTCTCTGACACACCCAACTGTACTATTTTTATCTCCTAGTGCCTCCTCCCTCCCAGGGGCCACCATCTTCCTGCAGAGGCAGAGCAGCTGGAGACCGGAAGTGAGGCATCCGCCATGAAGCAGCAGACACTCTCAAGCTGGGATCATCTGAGGAGGGTTCAACGAAGGGACCACTTCCCTAGGTGTGAGCAGGTTGTTGGTGCCCGACCCTAGAATTAACAACAGTGTGGTCGCTACCCTTTCTCAGCTCAGACAAGGAAGCGAGAGCACAGATACCAGAACTTGAAGGAGCATCACAGGAAAGGGGCCACCTTGGGAGGAATATTGACCTTCAGTCGGGTGGTACAACCAGCCTGTGGCAATTCCTCAGAGGAATTTCCCTGACCACACTGTCCTCCCCCCCTACTTCTGATCTCCTGCCAGAGGTCCCCACGGACAGGACTCACTTGGCAGCCAGAGGGCCCAGGACCCTCAAGAAGCAGCCTCCCGGGAAAAGAACAAGGAGGAGGAGGAGGACAGAGAGGAGATCTGAGGGTTGGGGAGGCACTAGGCAGGCATTTGGTAGGGACATCTAAGAAAAGAGCTGCTGGTGATCCCCACATGCCCCCGTGTTTATCTAACCTAGGTTCCATCACTTCAGTCCTCCTCTAAGCAACCCCAGGTCAAAACTCCCCCAAGACACAAGAACATACTTCCAAGGCACTGGGGTCCACTGCCCCGGCCTCTTTCATCTGTCCCAAGGCTGCTTCGTCACCTCTGTGACTTCCTTCCCTTCCGCACCCATACTTCTACTGTAGCATAAAGACTCCTGCACAGACAGCTGAGACTTTTTCAGATCTGCAGACAGATCTGGAAGTTACTGTTTCTGCCAAAGAGCCAGGGGCTGTAAACCCACAGTGGGACGCAGAGACAGCCGGGAGATCTAACAGCCTCAGATCACAAGGCACTTAGACCCAAGAAACAAAACAGAGCAATAAACCATGTGAGCCGTTTGCCATTTCTGCAAGCAATTGTGCTAAGACTATTAGAGGAACACGAAATCTCTTTAAAACACAGTTCACCAGAATCCTGTACCTGAAAATACGAAGATGGTAAGCAACCGCCACTGGAGAGGAAGAATGCTTTGAAACCACGGAGTATGAAATGCTGCAACACAGGAAAACCAGCCTTACCACAGAGACCACCATGAGAGGCCCAAGCAAAGCAGTGAAAAACACCGACCCAAGAGCCATTTATCCAAATTTGCACAAATATTTACCAAGCATTTTCTGCATTCTAGGCACTGAGCTAGGATTATTAAAGGCCAAATGAGCTAGAACAGAATAGTTGCTTCTAGCTGTATCCAATTATGCCTTTCCGCCTTACCCTGGGGAAGAAGATTTGGGGACCCCAGCGACAATAGCTACCGCTTATTGAGCATCTAGAAGTGCCAGGTTTGGTATCAAGCATGTCCTGTTCTCCGTAGCCCTAATCCTAGACAGGGGCTCCCCTTACCCCCGTCTTACAGATCGGGTTCAGGAGTCCAGGAACTGGCAACAAGTCACACCGGAAGAAGTGAGGCAGAAGGAGATACCAGAGCCAGGACGGGCAGGGACAGAACTTCGCTGACCGTGTAACCCTTTACAGCCGAAGAGGTAGGTTCGGGCTGCTGTGGGGACGCAGCTGTGGCAGGAGGTGCAGAGGGAGACACGCTACACTTGGACACCTTTCCAAGAGGCTCAACTAACATTTCAGTCTCATTGACTACCCCCTCCCTGCAATCACTGTGTCCGCTCACTGGTCCTCGGCCACGAGACAGTCTGCGGACAATGTTTAGTCAGAAAATATTGACACTTGGACATTTCAGTCAATGAGTACACACATTTCAGTTGACCCATCTGTCAGGAACACCAAGGACATACGGAAGTGGGGGGTTGGGGGGCAGAGCGTGTCTGAGAGACGATGATGATATCTAAAGAAATATTTGTAATTTTTTAAGATAAAATGATGGCTTGTCTACATTTTTTTTAAAGATTTTATTTATTTATTTATTTATTTGACAGAGAGAGATCACAAGCAGGCAGAGAGGCAAGCAGAGAGAAAGAGGAGGAAGCAGGCTCCCTGCTGAGCAGAGAGCCCGATGCGGGACTCCATCCCAGGACCCTGAGATCATGACCTGAGCCGAAGGCAGCGGCTTAACCCACTGAGCCACCCAGGCGCCCTACATTTTTTTTTTTAACCTAGAAACGATCATGGGCAGGGGGCAGGGGGCGGGGGTTGGGGGGGAGTGCCATAGGGGCTCTGCATTCCGACCTCCTGGGTCTCCATGGCAGCTCGAGCTACAGGGCTTGGAGAGGAGCCCTTCACTGTCCTAAATCACATGGAGGTAATAACACACGTCTAAGAAGTCCGCCGTTGGCCATCGAACAGACACCTTCCATGAACAGATACCCTCCATTCTCCATAAGACCTGCTGACGGGGCCATGGTGCTAGAATGTTCACGGCTACCAGGCTAGGCCCCCTCTAGGACACCTGCACCTGTACCTCTAAGAGTCGGCTTGTTTCCTTTTGCGCTGATGTCTGCTGTACCTGATACCGTAATTACACATTTTCATTAAATATCATCTATAAAAGTCAACGTGTCCATTAAAAACTGAGTTTTGATTATTTGACACAAGGCAGATCACTTTTTAAAAAATTCTACAGAATTCGCAGTTTGGGGAAAACATAAGTCCTAGAAGGATTCTGCTCTCAGATTGCTGCACACCGTCAATTCTTGGCCACTTCAAAGAAAGCCAAACTAGGTAGCATGAAAGATACAGAAATTTAGAGGAAGGAAGGAAGGAAAGGAGGGGGGACACGGGGGAAGGGGGGAGGGAGGAAAGGGAAAGGAAGGGAGTAAGAAAAAAGAAACAAAAGAAAGATTTGTGTTCAAGGAAAAGACACTGACCCCCACATCAAGAGACTGGTGCATGCACAGACATTTATAGGCTTGGGTTAAAATTAAATGTTGAAGGTGGGCTCGTTTTGTATGATTTCCTGCCTTACTCACTTTTTCAATTATCCTGCCATAGACTCGTTCTAAACAAAAGGATCTCTCCTGGACCTACCTCAAAGGTGAGGATTAAATGGGAAACTCCAGCAGCCTGTGCCATGCACGTGGGAAGCCCTCTGTAGAGCAGAGGAACAGTAAGGCAGGCAACAGCCGCTCCAGAGCAACGAGCTCAGTAAGCACATGGCACATCAGCTATTAAAATGGGTGGGAGTCCTAGTGGTCTCGTTGTGTCACCAATTTGTAGGACACCCACCAAGTCATCCTGCCTCCTGTCAACAGTAAATGGGGACATTTGGACTCAGTGAGACTGAGACTTTAGGGTACAGTCTCATCACCTGCGGACCTTTTACAAGGTGGGCTCTGCCTGAGTAGGTGTGGATGTGGCCTCAGACATGCCCTGGCAACAAGCTCCCAGCTCCTGCTTGCAGATCTGTGGTCCACACCTTGAGTATCAAGAGCCAAGAACGTAATCCTCAAACCATAGCACGCATCAGAGTCACCTGTTTGGGTTTTTCTTCTTTTTCCATTTTTTCTTACTTATTCAAATATAGATTGCTGAGTTAAAACACAGAAAGCCTCGGGGCACCTGGGTGGCTCAGTCGGGTAAGGGTCTGACACTTGATTTCAGCTCAGGTCACGATCTCAGGGGCCTGGGATCCAACCCCACACGGAGCTCTGCCCTCAACAGAAAACCTGCTTGAGGATTCCCGCTCCCTCTTGCTCCTCCCCCCTCCCCAAAATAAATAACTCTTTAAACACACAGTAGGTCTGGGTGGGGCCCAAGAACGTGCCTTCCTAACACGTGCTCAGTGACGTGGATGCCACCCGTCCAGAGGCCAGACCCTGAGGGATACTCTCTTAGAGGATCTCTAAGTGCTCTGACAACATGAAGCAAAGACTGGAAATGGTACTTGACCTTTCAAGTCTCATAAGGCATGGTGGTTGTGCTGCAGGAGGAGACCAGACAGGCTCTTGACATCCCAAATGGCCAGATGCCAGGAATCTGGCCAGGCCTGGAATCACAAAGAAAAGGAGACAAGTCCTAGCTCCTTGCTTCCCATCCGTCTCACCTCAACTCTGAGCTCTAAACCCCCATCAGTCAATGCCTGGGCTGGGGGGTCTTTTTTCCTGCTTTCTTTTTACTTTCCGCCCCCCCTTCCTTTCCTCCTCCTCAAGAAGCCCACCCGAAAATCTTACGAAGGGGGTGGGAACAGACCTCAGCTCTAATCCGTGTCTTGACAAGCTCAAAGATGCAAACATCACTTAACATGACAAGCGAACGGTAACCGCAGTGCGAAAACACGGTTAGTCAGGTAAGGAGATAATGTGCACGGAACACGCTGGGCAAATAGCAGCCCTTTGTGAATGAGCATTAGCATAATTACTGCACATCAGTAATTGTTGAAATTATGTTCACTAGGATCATTTATAATTCTAAGTGAGAGGCTTCTTCCATGGATACTCCCAGCAGGGAGGGGAAGGTCGCCCACCAACTGGTGTTAGGTGCTCCAGAAAGTACTCACCATCTCCCAAAAGGCAGCCCCAGCATAGACTTTGGACGGACAGGCCTCACTGGGCCAATTCCACCCAAAGCTTCCCCCCCTCCTCGCCTTTATTCCGGCTGTGCCTTTCCTCTAGAATATCATCCCCTCTCAATTCAGGGCATCCAGGATACCAGCAAGATGGGGGCATAGAGTAAAATGTAGAAAGTGACGTAAGGCATACAGAAAGGGTGGTGGCAGCCCCATCAGCTGCCCAGGCGGGACCTTCTCAACCAAGAAGCTGCCCCATGCTACTAAAGGCAGGACAGGGTGTGAGGCCTCCCATGGCTAAAGAAAAAACCAAGGAGACCAACTGGTCGCAAGCAACCCCTTGCAGCATGTGACCATGAAAAGGAGGCTCCTTAACCCTCCACCCCATGTCGACCTGTAGCATAGACGGGGCCCACCAGCTGAGCGGGGAGACCCTGCGTGTCCAGAGCAACCTTTAAGCACAGACATCAGGAAGTCCCCCTCACTAGGCCCCTGGGCCCCGGCACTAGGACGCGACTCTCAGAACACAGAATGCACTGGCCCCCTAGAAGAGGCTCCAGAGCCTCTCAGAGGAAATGAGGAACTGGGGGAGCTGAGACAAGCTGAGGCACCACCGTCTCCTTCAACTTGTGAGTAAGGGCCTCAAAATCGCTTCACAAAGCCAAGAGCAGCACACCATCCTCTCCAGCAGGAACCTGAGAATCCTCCTCCTTCCCTGACATTCTACCTCCCACCAGCACCTAAGCTGTATAAGCACCTCTTTGCTTTTGTTTTGTGAGCTGCTGTGTTCCCCCCGGGGCCTTGAACAACTGAATTAATGAACTGATGAACAAATCAGCAAGTCCTGACAGCTCTACCAAAAAGACCTCGCGCCTGTCCGCTTGTCTCCACGGCCACTGCTAAGGTCCTAACCTCCGTCTTGATCGGCATTTCTGGCTAACGGCATAAACCCTGCCTTGTGTTCCTGCCACCCCCCCCCCCCGAGTCACAATCCTTGCAGAATCCAGGTAATTACTAACCCCTGGACAAGCTGACACACCTGACTTTAATAATCCAGATTCTTTCCAAAGTGAAAAAAAAAAACAAAACCATGCCAGAATTCCCTCTCACTACATCAAGGACACTACTAAGCTTAAAGCTGAGTGTACAATGGTGTTGGGCCCAGTGCGTGTCAGCCAGTCTTCTCTAGACTTTCCAAAGCCCACTGCCTTGTAAAGCCTTGTAGGGACAATCCCTGCCCAAAGTGTTTCTCTTGACCCTGAACCTTTCTCTGTCCCACACATCTGGCATTTAACACTTACCATTCGCTATCAGGAAATGACCTTCGCTTAGCTATTAAAAAAAATTAGTAACCCGTGTGCTGTGCATTTCGAAACCCAAAGTGGTTTTATAACTAAAACACAATCAGTATGCTTTTATTCCCATTTTACAGATGAAACGGAGCTCCAGGGCAATGGCTTAAAACTATGGAGTTAATGACTGACAGAGCTGAGATTCAAACCCAGGGCATTGGACTCCAGCCTCCATAATCTTTCCATATATCAGTCGTCCTGTTTGCTTTGTGTATGACTTGACTCCTCCAACTAGCTTTATATATAACCCTCAATGCCTAGAAAAGAGACATATGAATAATAAATCATTGTTAATGCTTACTCCATGCTTACAATAGTCTCCACATCTTATAAGTGGTTTACGTGGGTTATCATTTAATTCTCACAACCTAGGATGTATATCCTATTTTTATCCTAAGGTACAAGATGAGATGTCTGAGTCTCAGAGAAGTTAGATAACTTTCCAAGGTCACACAGCAATTAAATCATGTAAAGCCAGGCAGTCTGGCTCCTGGACCCACGCTTTTAGCCACTGCCCTATGCCACCTCCCCTTCTAATAGGCCCCCAGGGAATTGGGGTGGGTTGATTGGTGACACCACAGACTGTCAGAGCCAGGAGAAGAGCCTTGATGAGATCAAACGTTTATGCCATCCATGAAATATCTGTCTTGGAGTGACAGCTGGCAGTTGATAAGGTTTGACATTTTCAAATCAATTTCTATTGATTTCTTTCTCCTGAAGAAAGGACACGAGTTTGATGGATAAAGCCAGCCCTCGGTGTGCTTGGAAACCGTGGGGAAAGTAGGCCACGAGTGAGCTCTGCCAAGGGCGGTAGGGAAGGCAGTGGTGGCAGCTGCACGCTGTCTGTGAGAAAAACCTTTTCTTGGCAGAGTCCCTCTCCAAGGTGTCCCAACACAGTGTCAGGTAAATAAGAGGCCCCACTTTGTGGTCACGTGACGTTCTGGGCCGGCCAAGTGGAGGAAAAGCAGGAGCAATGGTCTTGTGCTTGGGCACGGCCACAAAGTTATGAATATTTATGGAGTCAACACATAGAATCCCATTTTCACAAATACCATTTTGATGGGTTGAACAAGTTCATCTAAGCCACTTCCACATCCTGGTGGATGCCTGGAAGAGATGAGCGGATGGCGTTTCTGTAAATTCCCTTGAGCGAGGAATCCTCTGAAACAGATGGGTATGTAAGCCCTTGCTCATTTGGTAAACATATTATGTGTTTCCATGTTGTCAACACGCATCAAGCCTGCACTATGTGCCCAACGGCATGCTGCTGCTTTCTAGTGTTAGACCCTCGTGGACACACTAGGACACCTTCTCCCCACTGGGTCCTGAGGCTTTAGGGGACAGTCCATTTCTGGGATGGACAAGGATGGGCACCCTGCTAAGGTAGAGCTCACGGGTGTGCATGGGGCCATGTAACTTGGAGCCCAGCCAGGCTGTGGACCGAGGACCTGTTACCAGGTGGGCAGACCAGCGGGCTCAGGACTGCTCCCTGTCCTGCCGCCACGGTCTCCCTTCTCGCCTTTTCCATCTGGCTGACCTCCAGGGACAGCTGCTCCATGAACCTCTTCCCCAGCATGGGTTACCCTGGACACAGGTCTCACACTTCAGCTAGAAAGCATTTTAACTGCTTGATCACAGTGAAACCTCCCAGTAAGTATTGTACTTTTGTCTCCGCTCCACGTCTAAGACAAACGAAATGCCAAGTGTTTGAGGGGCTTAATCACAAGCGCATGATTTAGAAGTTCCAGTCTGGTCAAGGATATGAATACAGATCTTTTCTTTCTGAACCATGTCCTAAGGCCCCTTAACCCATTTCTTATCCTTAAGCCGTCTCCTCTGGAACCTACTCTGGGGAGTGCTTTATTCCCCAAGTCCTCTCTGCCTATGGTAGGTTGGACTGCTCTCTCCAATCTTCACTCTCTCCCTGTGTTACAATTGTACCCCAAGCCCTTTGCAGTTGCAACACTGAAGAGGCAGAACACCTTACCTCACTCCACAGATGCTGGGATTGGCCATGTGATTGGCTTGGCCACTGGGGTTGTGGGAATAGCACAAACAGAAGCAACCAATATGCTTGCAGGGGTGGGTGTGGCCCCTGGTACTTCTGAAATCCTCCCAGAGAGGAGCATGCCCGGGGGAACTACTAGCCCAAGGAAGAGGAGACCCAGGGCATTGTCCTGAACCGAACTGTATTATTTCCTGAACCAAACTGGATTCATTTCCTGTGGCTACAGTAACAACTATAAAGTTGCTGGCTTAAGACAACAAAAATTTATTGCCTCACAGTTCTGGAAGTCTGAAGTCCAAAATCAAAGAACAGGCAGGACTAAGCTCCTTCCAAAGGCTCTTGGTGGTAAGTCCTTTCTTGACTCAGGTAGCTTCTGGTGTTCCTTGAATTATAAATGGATCACGCCATTCTCACTCTCCATCTTCACATGACCTTATGCCCCGTGTGTCCCTTTCTGTCTCATAATGACACTCTCATTGGGCTTAGGACCATCATGAATCACTATGCTCTCCTCTTGGTCTCCAGCTTAACTGCATCTGCAAAGAACTTAATTCCAAATAAAGTCACATTCTGAGGTTCTAAGTGGACATGAATTTGGGGGGAACACTATTCAGTCCCACTAGAGTCTATCATCTGGCCCCCAAATTCACATGTACCCCACATGTAAAATACATTCATCTCAACCCAACATTCCACAAAGTCTTAACTCATTCCAGCACCAACTCAAAATCCAAAAGCACATCTAACATCATCAATTCAGAAAGTCCCAAATCTCATCATCTAATTTTAAGGCATTAAAATTTAAGGTACAGTCCATCTTGGGGCAACATTCCTATCTATAGACCTGGAGAGACCAAAAAACAAGTTATCTGCTTCCAAAATACAGTCGCAGAACAGGCATGGGATAGACATTCTCACTGGGAGAAACTGGACGGGAAAGAATAAAGGAATAAAGAGGTCACTGACTTCTAGGTCCATGGCAATGGCCCTGCCCTCTATACTATTCAATCCAGTACACCATCTAAGCAGTCTGGAGCCACGTTTAACTGACCTGCAGCAATAAATGTTTGTTGTTATATGCCACTGAAATTTTGAGGTTAGTTGTTACACAGCAAAAACTGAATGATACACCACAGAGCAGTGATGGAAAGGCTTTTGAAACAAACACCCTCTACAGAACAGTTTCTCCTCTCTTCTCCATCCAGACAATTAATGTTTTGCATTATGCATTCTGCACCAAACTGCTGTAACGTCCATCTTGCCTTACCAAGGTAGGACGCTTTATAACAACTTTAATTCAACAAGTATCAACTCCTCACCTGGACTGAACAGATGTCAACATGAAACTGGATGGATTGCCATGGAATAGAAGAGGAAAATGGACTCCTCACAGGTTCATAGTCTAATGGAAGAGGCAGAACACAAGTCATAGCAACCAAGGCCTTGAAAAATAAATGTTATAACAGGGACAATATAACATTTGGTGGAAGGCCTTACAAAGTCAGCATGGCAAAGATGTCACTTGAGGTGGATCTTACAGGTCAGACCCCTCTTTGGAAATCCTTTGGGGATTTCCAAAGGCTAAGATGGGAGAATCAGAGAAAAAGACAGTCTAGAAAGAAGGATTAGACAAAGGCTAGAATACCAAACTTGGGAATATCTTTTTGCACAGCTGGCCAATGGACAGGGTGTCCAAAATGGAGGGCTAGGAGACAGAACATGTTAGTTCGTGATCCTGGGAGTTCCCCTATATGGAGAGTGGGAAGAGATAGAAGAAAGAGGCCACTGCAGATCAGTAGGTGGCAGGGTTAATAAGCAGGGGAACTTAACATATGAGGCTGGCCTTGGACAGCTAGAAGATGAGTAGATCTCTGCACCTGCCCACCACAACCCTGACAGTTTACATAGCTTTAAAGAGCCTCAGTCCTGTATACAGTCCAGAAGTTCTCAACGACACATTGTGCTCTCAAGGTTGTGTCCTTGGCATGATTCTAGCTAAGGAAATGGTGGCAGAACATACAGTGGCAAGGACAGGGGCAGCTGTAAGGAGCCTCTGATGGCCTGAGTCCCGCTCTCAGGGCAGCTCTCAGGGCAGTCACTTCCTCCTGATGACTTCCACCAACAGAATGCTGTCATGCAAAGCCTTTGATGCCAGACCATGGTGTTTGCACAAGGCTTGATGGACATTCCAGAGCCAAGGAAGGTTTGAGAGTGAGAGAAGACAATGGGAGGTTTCCTCTTAGGAGAGCATTACAGTTGAGTGATGGATAGGGGGGATCAGGGGCTCTGGGCTGGAGCTGAGGACACCAGGTAAAAGTCCAGCTCAAGTTTGGGTGATAAGAGCCAGACAGAAACATGAGCAAGGACTTGGTGTCTGATCAAGCACTGCAGCGGGAGCCAGCAAGAATGTCCAGTTCACTCTGATTTACGCCTGTGCATTTTCCTCTCTTGGTCCCTCCACATCCCTGAGCTATTCCTGTTCCTCTTTTTGTGGGGAGCCTGTGGGTTTATTCCTGCCACACATTCTATCACTCCAGCAAAGCATTAGCAAAAGCCATCCATCCATCTGCTGAGTCCACAGAAATCGGCGAGCACCAGATCCAGGGACAGAGGAGGGAGGGGGAGGGGACACTCTCCTGATTACAGTATTTTATCCTCAAGCATTTCCACGATCCATCAAATTTGCTAACATGGCAAAAATTCATAAACTGAACTGTGATGGGAGGAGGGGAGGTTCTTGTCTCCCAAACAAGCTAACGAAGTCTGGGGTTTGGGGGCAAGCTGGATGTGAGGGTGAAGCCGTCAGGGCCAGGGCCCTGGGTCTCTGGGGTGCAATGGGAAAGACAGGTAGAGTGGGGGTTGCGAAGCCCGCAGAGCCAGGAGGAGATTTCAGCCTCATATGACAACCACTCAAAGATGGGCATCCGGCTGGCTCAGTGGGGTGTGTGATTCTCGGTCTCAGGGTTGTGAGTTCAAACCCCACATCAGGTGTAGAGATTACTTAAAAGTAAAATCTTTGAGGTGCACCTGGGTGGCTCAGTCATTAAGCATCCAAGTCTTGATTTCAGCTCAGGTCATGGTCTCAGGGTGGTGAGATGGAGCCCTGCCTTGAGCTCCACATTGGGCGTGGGGCCTGCTTAAGATTCGCTCTCTCCCCGTCCCTCTGCCCCTCCCCCTTCTAAACAAATAATAAAAATAAAATCTTTGAAAATAATAATAATCAGCAATACAGTATACATTTCAGTTTTAAAATTTTATTTATCTTAACAGAAAGAGATCACAAGTAGGCAGAGAGGCAGGCAGAGAGACAAGAGGAAGCCGGCTCCCCGCTGAACAGAGAGCCCGATGTGGGCCCGATCCCAGGACCCTGAGACCATGACCTGAGCCAAGGCTTTAACCCACTGAGCCACCCAGGCACCCCTACAGTGTACATTTTAGAGGGAGAGTTAGGACAAATGGCACCAGGTTCGTAATTCCAATAGACCCCCTTACCCCAAGCAGAGGGCAGCCTGTGTGCCTCACCAAAGTTCTAGGAATCTCTGCTCCCCTCACTCCCACCCTCCACCTCCTTCATCCTTCCCTCCTTTCCTTTCCCTGTCCCTTTCTCTCTCCCCCGGCCCCCACCCTGGGACACCCCTGGCATTTTCGTCCTAACATTTCTTTTCTGGGAGCCGGGAACCACATCTGCGCGGTCTTGGGATCTTCAGCCCCTGGTGCAGCAGGGCCACCGTGTAAATGCTAGCAATGCTTCTCGGAGAGGGCCCTGGGGGCTCACGCAAAACCCAGGTTCCTTCCCAGAGGCAGTCTCTTAAGCCCGCTGACCCAGCCCACACAACTAGGACAAAGAAATGCTAGCACCCCCATGACCTTCCTCTGGGAAGGAGATTATATAGATATTCAGATTTCCATATATTTGTCCATTTGTCAACACTTAGGCTGGTTCCCTATCTTGGCTATTGTGAATAATGCTGCAGTGATCACGGGGGTGCAGATAATTCTTCAAGAGAGTTATTTCGTACACTTTGGATATAGAGTCAGAAGTGAGATTGCTAGATCATAGGGTAGTTCCATTTTCAATTTTTTGAAGACCCTCCAGGCTGTTTTCCATAACGGCTGCACCAACTTACATTCTTACCAACAGGGCACAAGGGTCCCCTTTTCTCTACATCCTCACCAACACTTGTTATTTCTCATCTTCTTGATGATAACCATTCTAACAGGAGTGAGGCGATATTCCGTAGCGGTTTTGATGATGAGCGAAGTTGAACATCTCTTCACATACTTGTTGGCCATTTGCTTATCTTCTTTGGGAAAATGTCTAGTCAGGTCTTTTGCCCAGTTTTTTAATTGGGTTGTTGTTTTTTGGGAGGGGTTTTTTGCTTTTGTTTTTGCTATTGAATTGTAAGAGTTCCGTATAGATTTCAGATATTAACCCCTTATTGGATGTATCCTTTATAAATATTTTCTCCCATTCCATAGGTGGTTTTTTTCATTTTTATTATTTCCTTTGACGTGCAGAAACGTTTTCGTTCAATCTCATCTCACTTGTTTGTTTTTGCTTCTGTTGCCTTTGCTTTTGGTGTCAAATTCCAAAAAATCGTTGCCAAGACCAATGTCAAGAAATTTTCCCCTACATTTCCTTCTAGGAGTTTTATGGTTTCACATCTTACGTATAAGTGCATAATCCATTTTTAGTCGATCTTTGTGTACTGTATAAGGGTCCCGTTTCATTCTTTTGCATGTGGATATCCAGTTTTCCCAGCACCGTTTGTTGAAAAGGACAGTCTTTTCCCAATGTGTATTCTTGGCACCTTTGGCAAAAATTAATCGGCCATGTGTGTGTGGGTTTATTTCTAGCCTCTCTATTTTGTTCCGTTGATCTATGTGTCTGCTTTTTACGCCAATATCATATTCTGAAAGCCAAGGCTTTTGCATAAATGGGGCACTTTTCAATTCTCAGATAAAGGAGAGGGCTAGAGTAGGCCCTAGGGAAGAAGCAGTTCCAAGTCTGGCCCACTCTGACATCTTAAAGGTGGTGATGGGTGGCACGTAGATCTGGAAGCACACTGGGAAGAACCCATGAAGCCAGACATTGTGAGAGGGTAATGGTCTTCTTCTCACCAGGGCTGGGGCTGAACTGACCAGGAACCCACCAACAAAGTAACAGAGATGAAAGTTTACCCAGTGATAATGCCAGAACTGGCCCCGGGAGAAGGGTGTGCACTGGGAGCAGAGGAGTCAGCCAAGCCCATGTACACAGGAAATCCAAGGTCCAGATTCTAAGCAATGCGTATATAAAGCCCAGGACTTGGGATGCCTGGGTGGCTCCATCGGTTAAGCATCTGTCTTTAGATCATGATCCCAGGGTCCTGTGATCAAGCCCCACGTTGTGCTCCCTGCTCAGCGGGGAGCCTGCTTCTCCCTCTGCCTACCCTACCCCCACTTGCTCATGCTCTCTCTTGCTATCTCTTTCTCTCCCACACACATAAATAAATATGGGGTCAGAGGCAGGATCCAGGTCCTTATCTACAGAATGAGCCAGAGCCCAAGAAGTCTTGGAGCAAAGAAAGTTAGAGATGACCCGGTAAACAGAAACTAGGGCTCGCTTTCCAAGACAGGCCAGGAACCTGGGACAGAGAATAGCAGACAGGCTAAAAGGATTAGGGTGCGGCAGACAGGGAAAGATTAGGGTGCGCTGAGGGAAAGGGAGAAGGGAGTTTTGTTTTTGTTTTTTGGGGTTTTTTTGTTGTTTTTTTTATTTTTTATAAACATATATTTTTATCCCCAGGGGTACAGGTCTGTGAATCACCAGGTTGACACACTTCACAGCACTCACCATAGCACATACCCACCCCAGTGTCCATAAACCCACCCCCCTTCTCCCAACCCCCCTCCCCCCAGCAACCCTCAGTTTGTTTTGTGAGATTAAAAGTCACTTATGGTTTGTCTCCAAGAAGGGAGTTTTTGAGTGGTCATTCACTCCTGCCACAAATATTTACTGAGCTGCTACTCCACACCAGGCACTAAAGACACAATAGCTGGGGACACATTCCTGCCGTTGTGAAATTTACCAACTGACGATATTTAAAAACTGAGAGAAGGGCCGTCAAAGAGTTTGATTCTGTGAAGTGGCCTCTCTGGCAAGAGTTCATTTCTGAACCTGAAGTCCTCTGACTTGAAGTCGTAGCAGCCCCAGATACACCCCCTCTCAGACTCGTGCTTTTTCCCACCGGCATGCCAATCTTGTTCCTAATTTAGCCCTTAGAACAAACCAGGCTGTCAGTGTGCTATTCCCTAATCCCTTCTCACCCCGGCAATTGAAACTGATGATTGCAATATCGCCGAGTTCCTTGTTCCACAATCTCTTATGCTCAGGGTGTGGGTAATCACTGTCACAGACAGCTTACGGGAGCTCGCGGGAGCCAACACCAAGGAAACAACCTCCCCCGTCCCTGCTCTGCTCTGGTCTATTTCAACAAGCACCTGTGAAGTCCTTATGGTACAATGGACTCTGCCCCTGCCCCCTCAACCCCCAGACTCTCTGTCCAGTGGGAAAGGCAGACTCCCATGGGTTATTCAAACACTATTGGGGAGGCCACCTAAAGTGGGTGGGGTGTGGAGGGCAAGCCAGGGGCATCTTCCTGGAGGAGGGGCTGCCTGAACTGAATCTTGAAACAAGTGAATGCCTCAAGAAGGGGGGGCAGGGAATTGCAGAATTAGCAGGGACTGTGGGAGGCAGCAGGAGCACAGGGAGCCAGGAGATTTTACACAGAACAGAGTGCTAGGGTCCAGGCCAAGTGCAGCAGAAGAGGGGGCTGTAAGGGACCCCAGCGCCCACCCCTGGAGGACCTTGTCAGCCAGGTTAAAGAGCCCGAGTTAATTTGGGGAGCTGATGGAAAGTCACTGAGGGATGTTTTGCAGAGGACGCCAGTTACAGTAGTTCTGGCTGTTACAATAGTTCCCAGAGGTCTGAGTGAAGGGATGGTTGAACCAGGTCACCCAGATGCAATCGTGGGGCTCCTAGGACACACTGCATCAGGATATCTGATGCAGGCTCCACAAACCCCTGCTCTTAACGTTTAAGAGCCACTGAACAGGATTAAACAGGCCTGACAAAGGCACCGGCCAATGCCCCACCTGGCTTACAATTTAGAGCTTGATCCATACCCATAGCCAACTTCTTTAGCGCTCTTAAGAACACCCTTCAAAGACTGAAATCTCAGAACTGATGGCAAAGAACACACATTTGTAGCAAAAGCCTTCTGTTGCCTGTTAAACCCTAGGACATTGATCACGGCAACTCCTTGGCAGGCAATCCACCCCTATTTATACATTTTCTCAGCCTAACTAGACTTTAAGCAGAAAAGGTACGGGAAAGAACATGAGGACTAACTGACACGGGTCAGTAACTAACTGACCCATGTTCTGAACCACCGCTGCTCTTGACCAGCCACAGAGCTTGGGGGAAGTTGCTCAGCCTTCCTGGACTTGAGTCTGGAAAGTCAGTGCATCTTGGTTCGCCCAGAACTTTCCAGGGTGTCGTGCTGAAGGTCCTGTGTTTCAGGAAATCCCTCATCATGGGCAAACCACGAAGAGCTGTCTCTTGCAAGCGCCACTCTCTAGTCTCCTCGTTTGTAAAATAAGAGCTTTAATAGGGGTGTTGTGAGGACATGAGTTTTCTTCAGCACCAGAAACAGATGTAATAAGTGGTCCAAAAATGCCAGTTCCCTGTTTCACTCTTCTGTCGCTTAGGCTCCCTCCCCCAGGTTGCAAATAAAAGCATCGCATTCCATTTGGTTGGAGGAAACAGTTCAGCTCACCAAGCATTTCTGTGGGTGCGATTTCCTCCAATTCTCACAATTACTCTGCATGGGAAATAGGGCAGAAACTGTGGGCCCACTTGCTAAATATGGAACTGGAAAGCCAGACAGGTTAAAGGACTCCGTGGGCAACATCCTTTCCCACAACCCTTCAAGTTTCTGCCCAGGCCCTGAAGAAGGAACCAGTTACCCACACTTCCGGGATCCCTCTAGCGGAGCAATGGCCAAAGGGATCGATCAGGGTGTGATTGTCACTGAGCCACATCTCACTGGTGGGTAGTATCCCCTATGCCCTCCCTTATGCCAAGTCGTTCGCAGTCTCTATAGAACGATAGGTTGGGTGAAAACAAAGTCATATTTAAGCAAAAGTTATCCAGGAGACTGGAAACCTGTTTCAGCCTAGTGGCCAGAGCAAACTTACTCCCCCTGGAGTTTGAGTTGGGATTTTGAGCCTGGCTCAGTCATCTTTAAAGCTGGGAACTTTCTCATCTAGCAACTGATCCTTTGCCAGGGGGCACAGTGGTAGAGAAAGGGGAGGAACGTTCACAGAGATGCCCAACACTAGACCCCCAAGCCACTCACAACAGACCCCGATGGCTCAGCTGCTAAGCAGGTCTTAAACCCGTGGCCACTGCTTTTCCCTACACCGTGTAGCCGCACTCTGAAAACCACACCTCGTAGGAACTCAATCAATTCTTGTTAACGTGCTCACCCCAGACAAGCGGCTTTGAAAAAAGCTGTTTTAGGCAACACGATCAGCCTTTTTGCTGTCGTTCATTAAGGGTTTAGCAGCTCCGTATCGATTTCCTCGCTGCTGCTTCTGAACTTTAATTCCTACGGCAGAAAAACAAGGTTCTGTCTGCGACATTTCCTGTCCGAGTGGCGGGTAACAACCATTCCTGGGATGCTGATTTCCCCAGCGATGCTGTGAACAGCAGGACGCCTGCAACGTGTCCTTTGTCTATTCCAAAGAGTGATTTTCTATAGCCGCGGGAGGGCCCTTCCTGTGCAAGCTGCGGCCCCACCTCCAGCATCAGTCTGCACAGCCTTCCAGCTCGGGCTCTTAGAAATCCCATGACCACCCCCTTTCCCTCATACTGACTCGCAGCCACAGGCTTCAGGAAGGTGCTGTCTCCTGTTTATATCATGTTTGTTGCATCCAGGGTTCTCTTAAATGTTAATTCCTAGCAACGTGAAAGAACCTTAACAATCTTCTCTGGAAAGCACCGCTCGGATAGTTTATCCCCTCTACAACATCCCCACCAAGTGGCCATTCTGGCTTCACTTGGACACCTCTAAGGATGGGAAACTCACCCCCTTCATAAGAAAGCTACTGCCTCTTGGGAAAGCTCTGGGATATAGGACACTTCATTTTAAGGGATGAAAATCTGTTTTGCTGAAACAGCAGGCTTTCCACCGGACTCTCAGCATGTCCCAGAACCCAGAAAGGACAGGGACCTCTTTGCCCACCACGGAGTGTCACCACATTTTCTGGCACACTGTAGGTGCTCAGTGTTTGTTAAATTGACATGTTAAGTCCAGAGCCTGAGCCAGGCATCTTCTAGAGTAACGCAGTACCCTCAGAGAGGAACAAGTCCTGGTGATGTGCTGTCCAGCAAAACACCAGCTTCCCTGGTTGTGCGTACTCTTGCCTCTGTAGAATGAATGCCCTCCCTGTCCAGGTAGGCCTGAAGGGGACTGTTAAGCTCTGGGTCTACAAAGACAACAGAGGGACCTGAATATCTAAATCTACAGGTGCTAAGAGCGGAGTTCACGTGTGGAGAGGTGTGTGATGGTCCAGCTGGGCTCCTGTACCACTGAATAGCTGAGGGACTCGGAGTAAGTTACTTAACCTCTCTGGGCTTCACAGTTTCCTCTTCTGTGTGAGGGGGTTAAGAATAATTATTCCTATCTCCTCGTGTCACTGTGAGGATCGAGTTAATACAAGAAAGACGCCTGAAATAAATTTCAGCTGTCATTATTCACACCACGTACTGCCCCAAAGACACCTGTGAGGAGGAGACAGCGGCTTTCCCTGCCAGATTCCTGTTCCTCATCACTGAAGACCTGGACCAGATCCATAGCACCTGGGTGCGTATGGAACTGCCTCCACGGTGGGTCCCTCTGGAGTCCCCGTGTTCTCTGCACCTTTCACCCCAGATAACTGGGTACGAGTCCCTTCTGTGCCGTAGGCATTGTGTGGTGCACATCTGTGGGTATTTCCTAATTATCTCATGAGGTGAACCTCAAGATCCCCCATTTTACAGACATTTTACCAAGACCCTGAGGCTCAGAGAGGTTAAGTAACTTCCCAAGAACACACAGCTAATCCATGGCAGAGTTGGAATCCAGTCTTTGAGTGGCCCACTCTAAAGCCTGGGCTCTTTCTACTGTTCTGTGCTTTCTATATAAAAGGGGCCAGTCCTTTAAATTGTGAAGGAATAATCCTATCTGGCAGGACATGTCCCAGCAAAGAAGCAAATTTTCGACAGCCACTCAGGAGACTTTGGGGAAACCCCACTTGGCCCATACCTTCTGTCTCTGCAGTTAGGAAGCGCAGAAGTGATGCCGAGGTCATCGGCTCATGAGGCTGGAGGTAATCGAGAGCTCATCAGTGGCCCCTGGTAGCCTGCTTGAAAGGAGGGCTCAGGGTGACCACACGTGCCCAACCCTGGTTCCAAGGCATGGCCATAAGAATGGCACTCTCAAAATGGAGCTGTAGGGTCCCACATTCCCTGGCCGAAACCCCTCATCTATCTCTCAGTAACCACATTCAGAGCCCTGCCTTCCACTTTTGACCTGTATTCCAAGCCCCTGTTCCAGGAACTGGCATCCTTGGCTCCTAAGATAAACTTGGACCCTCCTTGCTCCTGCCTGCCCTTCCCTGCCCCCACTACCATCACTCCAGAGCAAACCTCTGGAGCCCACTATTTACTTGGATTGCAACCACTCGACAGATGGATCCGTGCCCCTCCCCACCCTAAGGTCCAAAAGCAGACTCATTGCTCACCACATGCCATCACCATCATTCTTGCCTCATTCACAAGGCCAGAGATACAGCAAGGATGGGAGAAGGAAGGCCAGGTAAGAAAAGGAGCTGGGAGGCTTTGCATCCGTCCAGGTGAAAGACAGCAACGGACCAGGAAAGGGGCAGTAGGGCTGGACGGGAACAGCCCAAGATATTACGGCTGGGAGAATGGAATGCAGTGGCCAAGAGCATGTAGATCAGACTACTTAACAGAACGTTGTCACGGGCAGCTTCTGAGATGCTCGCAGTGATCCTAGCTGCCTGGTGTTCAGGCATTTGGTGTTCATGAAACTCTCCATTTGAACGTGGGTTGGACCAACCAACTCATCTCTAACAAATACACCACAGCCAAAGTTACTGGATGTCACTTTTGAGGTTAGGTTGTAAAGGTGCCCTCTTCCGGAATGCCAGGGTGGCTCAGTCGGTTAAGCATCTACTTTTGGCTCAGGTCATGATCCCAGAGCCCTGGGATTGAGCCCCATGTCAGACCCCCTGCTCAGACTCCCCTCTCCCTCTCCCTCTGCCCTTCCCATCCCCCACTCATGCTCTCTCTCATGCTAGTGCTCTCTCTCTCTCTAATACATAAATAAAACCTAAAAAAAAAAAAAATATTCCCTCCCCTCTCTGTTCTCACCCACCTAATGGGAGGCAGCTGCTATGATAGGAGCTTCCCAGATGGGGAGGCCCACATGCCAAGAAATTGAGAGATTTCCAGCCAATACACAGCAAAGGACTAAGCTCAATCAACAACCATATGAGTGAACTTGGAATTGGATTTTCCTCCAGTTGAGTCTATACTGTGTTAGCTTCCACTGATAACTTGATTATGATGTCATGAGAGACACAGAGCCTGAGGACCCAATACTCCTAGATTCTTCTCCATAGAAATGGAGCTAATAAATGTTTTGGTTTTTTGTTTGCTTTTAAGGTTTTATTTATTTATTTGATATAGAGAAAGCAAGAGAGAGACATAGAGCAAGCACAAGCAGGGGGAATAGTAGGCAGGGAAGAAGCAGGCTCCCTGCTGAGCAAGGAGCCTGATAAGGGGCTCGATCCCAGGACCTGAGCCAAAGGCAGTCGCTTAACCAACTGAGCCGTCCAGGTACCCCAGAGCTAATAAATGTTTTAAGCTGCTTTGTTACACAGCGATAGGTAACTGATACAGACAGGGAAATGAACAAGGAATGGTTTTACAACACACAAGGAGTTTGGAGTGACCAGTTAGATGTTCAAGATGAAGGAGAGAGACCCAAGTTCTTACCGTGAGAAACCAGACAGATGCTGATACCATTTACTACGTCTAGGAACCTAAAGGGTGGAACAAGTTTTGAAGAAAAGAAACCAGAATGAGTTTTGGCCATGTTAAGTTTGAAATGCCTATGAGATATATACAAAGGGATGTGTCCAAAACATAGATTTATGATCCTGATATTCAGAAAAGAAACTTTGATAGGAGATAACAACTTGGGAATCATCAAATCCCTCCATCTGGGGTCATTTGCAATATGATTATATCCTCATCCCTATGACAGTTCTTGAAGTATTTCAAAAAAGCTCTCCTGTCTCCCCCAAGCCTGGCATAGGCATGTCCACTTTCTTCCATCTTCTCTCAGATAGGGTAGTTCTGAATGCCCCCCACCCACCTCTGAATATCTCAGATATGAACTTTATTTTACCTGCTCTGCTTATATTTGGCTAACCATGGGTGAGTTAATTTTTGATTTTCTAGAAATTTCCTTAGTTTTCTATAAAACAGGACTATTTTGAGGTATAAATAATCCATGGAAAGCACTCATCAATGTTATGATAAGTACTCAATCCATGCCCCTTATCTTGTGTAACTACAGTGTCTAGACCAGCATAGTCCATATCATGCAAACAACACATTCCTTTTTAATTTTTCAGGAAACACATTTTTTATTATGTTGTCACCGGTACATCACTAGTTTTTGACGTAGTGCTCCATGATTCATTGTGTATAACACTCAGTGGAGCCACATTTTAAGACCTCAAAGAAACTGGAGAAGAAGGGGCTTGGGAAGATGGCGGAAGACGGGGGACCCTGGGCTCACCCTGTCCCACATTCGCAGATAGGTATCACCCACATCCAAGTCAAAGAATCAGAGAGCGCACTGAAGATAAGCAGAACCAAACTCCACCACTAACTATGGAGAGGAAGTTGCTACTGAAAGTTCAGGAAGGTCAGAGAGGCAAAGGGAAGCTGCCCACAGGAGGGAGGGAGCTGGGCACATGGAAGAGAAACAGGCCCACACACCAGCGAGCTCACGCAGGGAAGACTAATCTCCATAAACGAGAGAAGCTGAATTCCGTGAGTTTGTATAACCAGTGGGATTTGGAGCCTGGAGCTTTAAAAGTCAGCTGGCTGAACACTGGGTGAGCTAGGAGGGCCAGGGGAAGTTGGTCCCTGCCCTTAAAGGAATCGCAGCCTGTGGAGAGAGACAATATAAGAGTTGCAGTTTACACAGTGCCAGGGGCAAAGACAGATCTGTTCACGCTGATTTCAGACCATGTTGAGGGACTTCTTTGAGATCGAGAGAGCTGGCAGGCACTGTTTTCCTCCTCTGCCCCCCAACCTCAACACATGGCCATGGGGGAGCGTGGGGGGAGAGGGGGTGGGTGAGGTTGCACAGTCACTTGCTGCCCGACCTGCTAACCAGGCACCACACAGACAAGGTCTTCCTCAGGACTCTTCTAATCCAAGTCCCCTGGCCTCCAGCCTAGACTCAGGGCAAATTTTGTTAAAGATGTATGTGCTTCCCACCCAGCCAGCAGGTGCATGGCCGCCACCAACCACTACACTGAGCCACCACTACCACACTCTCGTACACACCCAGCCACGGCAGCCCACAGCCCCCAACCACCACAGCATTGTGGGGGGGGGGGGTCTGGCATAGAACTAGTGACCCAGCGCCAATGTTGCTAAACCATTGTCCCACTCCCAAGTTCCCCAGAGGGCACACCCTCTCAGAGCTGGCCTTCCTGTGTCCCACTAGCACCACAGAGAACCATCACAGCCCACAACAGGCAGAGAGTCAGGGAAGATAACTGCCCTGAGTTGAAAAATGACTCAGACACAACAGCAGGGCGTGTGCAACAGGCCTGGGGAACAGGGGATGCTGCACTGCTGTGTACTCCAGGACCTCTTTTTCATAAAGCCACCAGTTTCAAGAGCAGAAGACACAGCTTGCTTTCTTAACACAGAGAAACAGACACAGAGGCGGACAAAATGAGGAGACAAATTTATCCCAAATGAAAGAACAGAACAGAAAGAACAGATCTCTGTCATGGCCAGAGATCTAAGGGAAACAGATATAAGCAGCACCAGGCCTGATAGAGAATTTAAAGGGATGATCACAAGGATACCCACTAGACTTAAGAGTCGAAGACATGGGAGAAACCCTTGACCCAGAGATAAGGAATAGCAGCAGAGCTAAAGGGCTCAATAAATGAAATGAGAAGCATGCCTGATGGAATGAACAGCAGGATAGAAGAAGCAAAGGAATGAACTAGTGACCTGGAAGACAGAGTCATGGAAAGTAATCAAGCTGAACAAAACAGAAAAAAAAAAAAAAACCAATTATGCAAAACAAGAAGAGACTTAGGGAACTCAGTGACTCCATCAAATGTTCTAACTTTCATATTATGAGTCCCATAAAGGGAAAAGAGAGAAAAGGGGACAGAAGATTTATTTGAAAAAATAATAACTGAAAACTTCCCTAATCTGGGAAAGGAAACATATTCAGATCAGGAGGCAGAGAGAACTCCTATCAAAACCAACAAAAGCAGACCCATACCAGACATATTGTAATTAAGTTGGAAAAATATAGTGATAAAGAAAAAAATTTTAAAGCAGTAAAATAAAAGATGACAGTAACTTACAAGGGAAATCCCACAAGGCTAATAGGAGATTTTCACCAGAAACTCTGTAAGCCAGAGGAGTGGCAAAATATATTCAAAGAGCTGAATGGGAAAAACCTGCACCCAAGAAGATTCTATCCAGCAAGGATATCCTTCAGAATAGAAGAGACAGTTTCCCAGCCAAACAAAAACTAAAGAAATTCATGACTACTAACCCAGCTCTGCAGGAAATATTAAAGGGGACTCTTGGAGTGGATAGGAAAGACTGAAAGTGACAGCAGGTAGGAAACACAAAGCAGTGCAAATGAAAATTCCTGTAAAAAAGACAGTCAAGGAACTCACGGAAACAAAATGATATAAAATATTTTTAAAATATTTAAAATGTGGGGAGAAAGGAGTGAAGAATAGGTTAAAACTTAAATGACCAATTTAACATAGTCTGCCACACTCAGAAGATGTTATATACAAACCTAATGGCAACCATGTATCAAAAAACACTAATAAATATGCAAAGAATAAAGAGCAAGAAATCCAAATATATCACTAAAGTAAATCAGCAAAACATGAAGAGAGATATACAAGGTAGGATCAGAGAAAATCCTCAGAAACAACCACAAAACAAATAACAAAATGTTAGTAAATACATATCTATCAATAATTACTTTGAATATAAGTGGAGTAAACACTCCAATCTCCAATCAAAAGACACAGGGTGACAGAATAGATTAAAAAGCAAGACCTATCTATATGCTTCCTATAAGAGACTCATTTCAGACCTAGAGATACCTGCAGATTGAAAGTGAGGGGACGGAGAAATGTGTGTCATGCAAAGGGATATCAGAAGACAGCCAGAGTAACAATACTTGTACTGGACAAAATAGACATTAAGACAAAGACTGTAACAAGAGACAAAAAAGGACACTATATAATAATAAAGGGGACAATCCAACAAGAAGAGATAACAATTGTGAATATTTATACACCCAACACAGAAGCACCGAAACACAAAATGGTTACTAAAAAAACACAAAGGAACTAATCAATAATAACATAATAATAGTACGGGACTTTAACATCCTATTTACGCCAATGGACCAATCATCTAAACAGAAAACCAACGAAGAAACAATGGCTTTGAATGACACACTGGAACAGATGGGTTTAATAGATATACTTAGAACATTCTACCTTGAAACAGCAGAATATAAATTCGTTTGAAGTATACATGCAACATTCTCCAGGATAGATCACACATGAGCCCATAAAACAAACCTCAACAAATTCAAGACGCTCAAACTCATACCATGCATATTTTCTGACCACATGCTATCAAACAAGAAGTCAACCATAAGAAAAAATCTAGGAAGACCACAAATACTTAGAGGTTAAATAACGTGCTACTAAACAATGAATGGGTCAACCTTCAGGAGATAAACTTTAGAGGTACAAAACACAAATGAAAATGAAAACACAATGGTCCAAAACCTTTCAGATGCAGCAAAAGTTGTTCTAAGAGGAAAGATTATAGGAATAAAGGTCTACATCAAGAAGTTAGAAAAATTCCAAACAACCTAACCTTGCTCCCAAAGGAGCTAGAAAAAGGACCACAAAACCTAAACTCAGCAGAAGGGTGGATATAAATGATCTAAAAACTAAAAACAAACAACAGAACAGATAATGAAACCAGGAGCTGGTTCTTTAAAACACACACACACACTGGGGTGCCTGGGTGGCTCAGTGGGTTAAGCCTCTGCCTTCAGCTCAGATCATGATCTCAGAGTCCTGGGATTGAACCCCACATCAGGCTCTCTGCTCAGCAGGGAGCCTGCTTCTCCCCCCCCCCCACCGCCTGCTGCTCTGCCTGCTTGTGATCTTGCTCTCTCTGTCAAATAAATAAATAAAATCTTTAAACACACACACACACACACACTAAAACTGATAAACCTCTAGCCAGACCTATCAAAAGAAAAAGAGAAAGGACTCAAATAATATCATAAATAAGAGAAGAGAAATAATAAGTGAGACCACGGAAATACAATGGTAAGCAAATATTACAAAAAACTATAAGCCAACAATGTGGACAACATAAAAGAAATGGATAAACTCCTAGAAACACACAAACTACCAAAATTGAAAGAGGGAGAAGTAGAAAATTTGAACAGACCAGTAACCAGGAAAGACATTGAATCAGTAATCAAAAAACTCCCAACATACAAAAGTCCAGGGCCAGACGGTTTCACAGGTGAATTCTACCAAACATTTAAGGCAGAGTGAATATCTATTCTTCTCAAACTATCCCAAAAACTCGTAGAGGAAGGAAAACTCCCAAATTCATTTGATGAGGCCACCACTACCCTGATACCAAAACCAGGTAAAGACATCACTAAAAAGAGAACTACAGGCCAATATTTCTGATTAATAAAGATGCAAAAATCCTCAACAAAATACTAGCAAGCTAAATTCAACAATACATTTTAAAAAATCATTCACCATGAACAAGTGGTATTTAACCCCAAAATTCAAGGGTGGTTCAATATTCACAAATCAGGCAATATAATACATCATATCAATAAGAGAAAGGATAAGAACCATATGATCATTTCAATAGACAGAGAAAAAGCATTTGACAAATAACAACATTCATTCATGAAAAAAACCCTCAACAAAGTAGGTTTAGAGGGAACATATCTCAACAATAATAAAGGCCTTATATGAAAACGCACAGCTAACATCATCCTCGATGGGGAAAAACTGAGAGATTTTCTCCTACGGTCAGGAATAAGACAAGGATGTGCACTGTCACCACTTTTACTCAACATAGTACTGGAAGACTCAGCCACAGCAATCAGACAACAAAAAGAAATAAAGGCATCCAAATCAGTAAGGAATAAGTGAAAATTTCACTATTTGCAGATGGCATGTTACTATACACAGAAAACCCAAAAGACTCCACCAAAAAAAACTGCTAGAATGAAAACAAAAATTCAGTAAAGTCACAGGATGCAAAATCAATGTGCAGAAATATGTTGTCTTTCTACCGGCCAATAAGAAAGCAACAGAAAAAAAAATAAGAAAACAATCCCACTTACAATGTACCCAAAATAAAAAGATACCTAGAAACGAACCTAACCCAAGAGATGGAAGAACAGTCTTCTGAAAACTATGATATACTCATGAAAGAAATGGAAAATGACATGAAGAGTTGGAAAGACATTCCATGCTCATGGATTAGAAGAACAACTATTTTTAAATTGTCTATACTACCCAAAGCAATGCACACATTTAATGCAATCCCCATCAACACACCAACAGCGGTTTTCACAGAACTAGAACAAACAATTCTAAAATGTGCGAGGAACCATAAAAGATGCTTAATAGCCAAAGTAATCTTGAAAAAGAAAAGCAAACCTGGGGGTATTACAATTCTGGACTTCAAGTTTTATTACAAAGTTGTAGTCATGAAAAAGTATGGTACCAGCACAAAACAGACACATAGATCAATAGAACAGAATAGAAAACCCAGAAATAAATCCACAACTATGCAGACAATTAATTTTCAACAAAGCAGGAAATAATGGCCAATGGCAAAAAGACAATATCTTCAACAAATGTGGTTGGGAAAAATGAACAGCCACATGCAAAACAACAAAACTGAACCTCTTTCTTACATCACACACTCAAATAAATTCAAAATGGATTAAAGACCTAAATGTGAGACCTGAAGCCATACAAATCCTCGAAAAGAACAGAGGCAGTAACCTCTTTGACATCAGCTGTGGCAACTTCTTTCTGGATATGTCTCCTGAGTCAAGGGAAACCAAAGCAAAAAGAAGCTACTGGAAGTACATCAGAGTAAAATCTTCTGCACAGCAAAAGCAATAATCAACAAAACTAAAAGGCAACCTACAGACTTGGAGAAGATATTTGCAAATGGCCTATCTGATAAAGGTTTAGGACCCGAAATACATGAAGAATTTGTGAAACTCAGTCCCCAGAAAACAAATAATCCAAGTAAAAACTGAGCTAGAGACATGAGCAGACACTTTCTCCAAAGAAGACACTGATATGGCCAACAGACACAGGAAAAGATTTCATCATCAATTAGCAGGGAAATACAAATCAACACTACAAGGTATCACCTCATGCCTGTCAAAACAACTAAAATAAAAAACATAAGCAGCAACAGGTGTGGGTGAGGATGCGGAGAAAGGGGAACCCTCCCATCATTGGTGGGAATGCAAACTGGTACAGCCACTGTGGAAAACAGTATAGAGGTTCTCCAAAAAGTTCAAAACAGAACTACCCTATGATCTAGTAATTGCCCTACAGGGTATTTACGCAAAGAATACAAAAGCACTAATTCAAAAAAATACATGCATTCCATGTTTATAGCAGCATTAGTCAAAATTGCCAAGATACAGAAGCCGTCCAAGTGTTCATTGATCAATGAATGGATAAAGAAGATGTGGTAGGGGGCACCTGGGTGGCTCAGTGGGTTAAGCCTCTGCCTTCAGCTCAGATCATGATCTCGGGATCCTGGGAGCAAGCCCCTGTCTGGCAGTCTGCCCAGCGTGGGGCCTGCTTCAACCTCTCTCTCTGCCTGCCTCTCGGCCTACTTGGATCTGTCTGTTACATAAATAGATAAAACCCTTAAAAAAAAATGTGGTATATACATTGAAATATTCAGCCATAAGAAAAAATGAAACCTTGTCATTTGCAATGACACAGATGGACCTAGAATAGAACGCTAAGCGAAAGAAGTCAGAGAAAGACAAATACCATAGGATCTCACTCGTGTGGAATTTAAGATACAAAACAGATAAGCAAAGGAGGGTAAAAAGGGGAGAGAGAGAGAGAGAGACAAATCAAGAAACAGACTCTTAACTGCAGAGAACAAACTGAGGTTTAGCAGAGAGGAGGTGTGTGGGGGTATGGGTGAAAAAGGGGATGCGCCCTGGGCAGTATACACGGGTGCTGAAATGCTACGTTGCACACCTGACACTAACATAACACTGTGTGTTAACTAACCGGAATTAAAATTAAAGCTTTCAAAAAAATAATCTGGAGAAACTGATTTTAATAATGTGTTTAACTTAGTAGATCTACAATATTATTTCACCATGTAATCAATAGGAAAAACTGCTAATGAACTATGTCTACATCCCCCCTTTTTTTAAAGATTTTATTTATTTATTTGACAGAGGGAGAGAGATCACAAGTAGGCAGAGAGGCAGGCAGAGAGAGAGGAGGAAGCCGGCTCCCCACTGAGCAGAGAGTCCGAGGCGGGGCTTGATCCCAGGACCCTGAGATCATGACCTGAGCCGAAGGCAGAGGCTTTAACCCACTGAGCCACCCAGGCACCCCTATCTCTATATCCTTTTTTTCATTCTAAGTCTTTGAAATCCAGGGTGTGTATTTTACTCTTAGCAGACACCCCAATTTAAACATTGAATTTTCATCAAAAGTACTTGATCTGTGTTTAGAGTTCACAAAATATACAGCTGAGAAAAGGAGATTCACACACCCAAATTCTTCCCAAGACAGTTGAAAGTTTTCCAATAACTGAAATGAGTTTCCTTTTGAAATTTAAGATTGTAAAGTTCACGCCCTCATTTCCACAGCAGCAGGTTCTTAGCAGTGAGCGAATTGGACAGCAGAGACCTAGAATTCGCTTTAAAACTTTACTGGATCTGGATTACTCCTAGTAGTTTTGGTCTTCATGGAAGCAGATGCTCAGAGTGTATTAAAACACGCAAGAGAGGGGTACCTAGGTGGCTCAGTCGGTCAAGCCTGTGCTTTCATTCCAAAGACTTAGAATGAAAAAATGACATAGAGATAGTTCATGCTTACCTCTTGATTTCAACACAGGTCTTTTTTTTTTTTTTTTTTTAAAGATTTTATTTATTTATTTGACAGAGAGAAATCACAAGTAGGTAGAGAGGCAGGCAGAGAGAGAGAGGAGGAAGCAGGCTCCCTGCCGAGCAGAGAGCCCGATGCGGGACTCGATCCCAGGACCCTGAGATCATGACCTGAGCCGAAGGCAGCGGCTTAACCACTGAGCCACCCAGGCGCCCTCAACACAGGTCTTGATCTCAGGGTCATGAGATCAAGCCCCTTCAAGCTATGCACCAGGCATAAAGCCTGCTTAAAGATTCTCTTGCTTGGGGCAACTGGGTGGCTCAGTGGGTTGGACCTCTGCCTTCAGCTCAGGTCATGATCTCGGGGTCCTGGGATTGAGTCCTGCATTGGGCTCTTTGCTCGGCAGGGAGCCTGTTTCCCCCCGTCTTTCTCTGTCTGCCTCTCTGCCTATTTGTGATCTCTCTCCCTCTGTCAAATAAATAAATAAAATCTTAAAAAAAAAAGTTTCTCGGGGAGCCTGGGTGGCTCAGTGGGTTAGGCCGCTGCCTTCGGCTCAGGTCGTGATCTCAAGGTCCTGAGATCTAGTCCCACGTCGGGCTCTCTGCTCAGCAGGGAGCCTGCTTCCCTCTCTCTCTCTCTCTGCCTGCCTCTCCGTCTACTTGTGATTTCTGTCAAATAAATAAATAAAATCTTTAAAAAAAAAAAAAGTTTCTCTCGCTCCCTCTCCCCCCACCGCTCACATGTTCTACCTCTAAAAATCAAAATATGCAAGAGATTTACTAGCAAAACACATAGAGGAAAATGGGGAAAGAGGTAGAGGAGGTGCAAGGAGCCAGTCTAACGCCCGTAAAGGACAGAGGGAAGGAGAGAGGAGTAGACAGAGGCTTAGACTGCCGCACACTTCCCAGACAGTCTCCGCAAAGCTGAGGGGCAGCTGCATTCGTCTGTTGCCGCTGTAATAAATCACAAACAAATCACAAACAACACGAACTCATTATGTTACAATTCTTCAGGTCACCAGAGGACCCAGATCTCACCAGGCTACCATCAAGGTGTTGATAAGGCTGCATTTTTTTTTTTTTTTTTTTCTGCTGGCCTTAGAGAAGAATCTATTTCTTTCCCTTTTCCAAACACTAGAGGCGTCTGCACTCCTTGGTTCCGGGTCCCTTTCTCCACCTCAAAGCCAGCCGGAGCAGGTCAAGCCCTTTGCATGTCCCATTCCATGTCCCATTTGTCTTGACTCTCCTTCTGTCTTTGCATCTCTCTCTTTGACCAGCACTGGGACAGGTTCTCCACTTCTAAGGAGTCATGTGACTCCACCAGGCTTACCTGGATAATCCCCTCCTCTCTTCCCATCTTGAGGTCAGCTGACTGGCCACCCTCATTCCCTTTTGCCATGTAAGGTGACATAGTGCAGGGCTCCAGAGATCAGGATGGGGACGTCTTTGGGAGTCCCTGAGCCAGAGTTACTCATCAGAAAAGCCGCCCTTCTGGCGGGAATGCAGCTCCCCTACACACACACACACACACACACACACACACACACACACACCCCGTGCTCAGCCCCAGGCTGGGAGCCGCCCGCGGGAAGAAGGGCTTGGCGCATACACAGCGATGGGCGCGGAATGGGGTGGCTGGAGTCTCAGATCAGCCGCACCCCCAGAAGCAAGAGATCTGAAACGTGCATTCCCGTGGCAACCACACTCCTTTGAGTCTCTGTTTAATTAGTAAAATAATAATCATCCCTTCCTTTTGTAGCTCCTTCAGAAAGCTACAGAAATGTAAAAGCAAACTCTTGGAAAGCCGGTAAAAGCATAAGAAAATCCCATCAAAGCTGACAAGCAGAGAAGCTCTGGGAACCCTGCCCGCCTCTGAAGTGAATAAGCCTCCTCGATCAGTCCGGCAGCTGCTCCTGATAACCTCCAACACGCGTAATCGCGGATGATAAAACCAGTCCCCAAAATACAGGCATGAAGAGACTTCAGAGATCCATAAAGCACTCATCGAGGGCTCGAATGGTTCTCCCCACCAGACCTCGGTATCGACGTGGGTCACCTCGCCGGCCTTGACTCCAGCCACAAGCAGATCGGGGGGGCACTGTCGGTTCCCGCTGCCATCTGCTCTCTGACCAGGCCTCACTGCTGTGTCCAGTCAGGGGAGAGCAAGCTTGGCAACTGCTCCCTGAATGTCAGTTCTTAGTGTTTCCACGCTAATAAGGTCTCCTGGTGTCCCAGAAAGAACCAGATTCTACAGCCCCAGGCCCATGTGTACATCTCCGGTCTGATTGTAGCTTGCCATGTGATCTTTTGGCAAAGTACTTTGTGTCTCTGTGCTTCAGTTCTCCACTCTGCAAGATGGAACAACAACCTTCACCTTACTTTGGATGTTGGGAGAGATCAATGTCTCCAATAATGCAACTAGCACAGCGCCTGACACGTAGTGGGTGCTTCAATGTCTGATCCGGCCAGAGAGCAGTTAAAAAGCAAGGCAGAATGTGACGAAGGAGTAAGAGAGAGAGAAAGAGGCCACACCTCTTGACCCTACAGTCCACTCTTGTGGTAGCGAGCCCCCACAAGGCCTCCTGTTGATCACTACCCTCCCACAGTGACCTGGTTGAACTAGGTCACCAAGAGAATACAGAAGGAATGGTGGTGCCATCCCTCATCCATCTCTCCTTCACTCCTCCGTCTCTCATTCTGAGGAGGTGATAAACGGTGCGTCTCCTGTCTCAGTCTCTTGCTTTCTGCCATGGACCACCTGTTTTGGAGGAAGCCGGCTGCTTCCTGTCCTGTGTAAGGACTTTCAGTCTATGGAACTGAAGCCCCCTCCCAACCACCATGAGAGTGAGTTTGGAAAGTAGTTTTCCAGCCTCAAAGGGGATTGCAACCTCTTGAGAGACTCCACGTCAGAACCACGCAGATGAACCGCCCCCAGATTCCCAATCCACCGGAACTACGAATGCGGTGATGTGTTACGTAGTACGTGATCTTGTGAATTTGTCTGCGTGAGAGGCAGCAAAACGTACTACATTCTGAGCACCGGTCTTGATTCTCACACTTACCAGCCAAGTAACCTGGAGGCTCAGAGGTACATTCAGCAAAATGAGGATAAGAAACCCATCCGGTCTATGTAACAAGAGCCATGAAAAGATCCATTTTTATTGAAAAAGGCTGACTCTGGAATTCCAAGGTAAGGAAAGAATCTGAAATGCATGAAAACCATTATGCACAAAGATGTCCAACACAGCATTGTCGAATAGTTTAAAAAACGAACTAACCAGATTGTCCCACGATAGAGAAACAGCATCTTGACTTGCAGGCATGTTACAAACAGTATCTTCTTTAGCTGCCACAAAAGCTGCTTTATCCCCATCAATGAGGACATGAGACTAAGTCATTGCCCTAGACTGCATAACTCTTCATGGCAAATCAAATAATAATTATTGCCAGACCACACAATATATAATATTTACTACATGTCAGGCACATTCTAAGTGCTTTGCGTAAAAGTCATTTAAATCCGGACTCGTGTGACTTCACGGTGCTCAAAATTTCATTAAAAGCCCCTCTACAGGCCAGGCACTACACCTTAATTATTCCTAACAACCCTGTAAGGTGTGCTATTATCAGACCTGTTTTATGGTTGAGGACACTGGGATCAGAGAGTAAGTTGGCCATTATATTATTTCATCTTACTGGAGGAAAGATTTGAGTTAAATACACTCCTGTGTCATAGGAGGACAAGGAGGAGGTCGTAAGAAATAGTTGGCAAACAGGAAATACATATAAATTCCCCAGCTTGCACTAACGTGCCAGATACCACTCTGGAAGTGCTGTGGGCACAGAAATAAAGTTCTGGATCTCCTGGCCTACAATTTAGCAGGAGAGCGGCTAATAAGCATTTAAGCACATGTGTGTCTATGTGTGTATATATAGTCAGCTGGCAATTAGTGCAAGGGAAGAAAAATAGAGACTGCGGCATGCCAGGCATGGGACAGAGTTGCTATGGTACACAAAGTGATCAGAAATAGCTTCTTTGATCAGATGACATTTGAGCAGAGAGCCAAAGAAAGTTCTGGAATGAGCCACACAAACAGGGAAAGAGCATTCCAGGCAGAGGATAAAAAAATAAGTGCCAAGAACTTAACATAAGAATGTGCTAGTGGGGGGGGGGGTGCCTGGGTGGTTCAGTCAGTTAGGCATCTGACTCTTGGTTTCAGTTCAGGTCGTGATCTCAGGGTCATGAGATCAAGCCCCACATCGGGCTCCAAACTCAGCGGGGAGCCTGCATGAGGGTCTCTCCTCTTCCCTCTGCCCCCTGCTTGTGCACGTGTGCATTCTCTGTCTCTCTCTCTCCCCCTAAAGGAAAAAATTATTTAAAAAAAAAAAAAGACCAAGGCATCATCCAAGCTGCCGTGTTGAAAACAGGCTGCTGGCGGACAAGGACTAAAGTGGGGAAAACAGTTAAGAGGCTGTTGCAGTGATCCAATGACAGATGCTAGGGGCTTCAACTGGGATAAAAGCAGATGTAGAGAGAAGTGGTTGGGTTCAGGATATGTTTTGAAAGAGAGACTACAGGATTTGTTGATGGAAGAGAAGCAGAAAGACCATCAAGACAACTCCAAGGTTTTTAACCAAAGCAACTGGAAAAATAGACATGTCACTTATTAAAATGGGGCGGACTGTAGGAGGAACAGGTTGCATGAGCAAACCATGAGCTGGATTTTGGTCAAGCAATATTGGAGATGCCTATTAGACATCCAAGTGGAAATGTGGAGTGATCAGTTGAGTGTAGGAGTCTGCAGTTCAGACTCCTACTGATAAATTTAGGAGTCATCAGCCTGTGTTTAAAATCATGAGAATTGGTGGCAGGGTCGGGAGTGGGGGAGCCTGGCTCGCTCCATTGGAAAGAGCATGTGACTCTTGATCTTAGAGTTACAAGTTCAAGCCCCATATTGTGTGTAGAGATTGCTTAAAAATAAAATCGTTAAGAAAATAAAAACTAAATAAATAAAAATAAAACCGTGAGAATGGGTGAGATCACCTAAGTAGTGAGTCTAGGTAGCGAAATGTCTCCAGGTTGAGTTCTGGAGCAGTCCACTCTTTAGAGGTCAAGAAGATGAGGAGGAACCAGCAAAGGGGACTGGGAAGCAGCGACCCTGCGTGTAGTGTCCTGGCAGTTAAGAAAGCACTTCACGGAGGAAAAAGTGATCAACTCTGTCAAATGTTACTGATGAGTCAAGTAAGATGACGGCTGAGAACTGGCCACTAGACTTGGAAACATGGACGTTGTTGGTAACCTTGACAAAGAGTTGTATTGCTGGTATGGTGGATATGAAAGCCTGGTGGGATTGGCTATAAAATAGGAGAATAGGAAGTGGGGGCAAGCATGCATATTCCTCCTGCTGGGGTACTACTACAGTCATAAGCTGGTCCAGCAATGCAACTAAGATGAATATAGAAGCCACTTCCTCCTTCACTGTGTCGACAGAGCTCAGGACAAAGGAGTAGCTTCTCATCAGCAAGAAACCAAAGAGGAAAATTACATTCATATCAGGCATAGCTCTCTGCCTAAATTGGCAGAGCGGAGCATGGCTGGAGACAGGGAATCTATACGGCCATTCTTGGGAGCATCCCAGGAACCCATAAGGAACCAGGAGTATGGGATTTGGGCCAGGACTGAGCCAGGCTATGTCAACTCCCTCACCATCGGTGACCCAAGGAACTGGAAAAATGTAGATAATTTAACATAATGAGAAAAATTAGTATCATGACATACACAGCATGATTGCTATGTGGAAAAAAATTCTAGGAAAAGACACTAATGAAACTTAACAAATGTAAAACAATATCAGCATTAAAGCCACTGAATCGTGGGTGAGTTCTTATTTTCTCTATTTTGTAACTTGTGGTACTCAGGCAGCTTTAATGACACAAACAAACAAAAAATTTAAGGGGATAATAATCCGAGCCTTTCTCCTAGAGTTGTTATGAAGATTATAATAATGACTAATATTTAAATAGCTCACAAAGTGCTTTTCACACATGTAATCTCATTTAATCTTCACAATCAACATGTCTTCTCTTGGCATTTTGCAAATGCCTTCATTACTGTACTTAGCAATGATCTGTTTATATCTCTGTTTCCACCCTAGACTGAAGTACCCCAAAGATAAGAATGTATTCTCATCCGGGCCCCTGGGTGGCTCATTCAGTTAAGCATCTGCCTTCAGCTCAGGTCGTGATCCTGGGGTCCTGGGATCCAGCCCTGCCTTGGGAATCCCTGCTCAGCGGGGAATCTGCTTCTCCCTCTCCCTCATTCCCCTTCTCAAATAAATATTTTAGAGGTGCCTGTGTGGTTCAGTCGGGTAAGCATCTGCCTTCGGCTCAGGTCATGATCCCAGAGTCCTGGGGTCAAGTCCCATATTGGGCTCTCTGTTCAGCAGGAGCCTGCTTCTCTCTCTCCCTCTGCTGCTCTCCTGCTTATGCTTTCTGTGTGTGTGTGTCAAATAAATAAATAGAATCTTCTTTAAGATAAACAAATAAACAAATAAATAAAATAAGTAAATAGGGGCGCCTGGGTGGCCCAGTGGGTTAAAGCCTCTGCCTTGGGCTCAGGTCATGATCCCAGGGTCTTGGGATCCAGCCCCGCATTGGGCTCTCTGCTCAGCAGGGAGTCTGCTTCCGCCTCTCTGTCTCTGCCTGCCTGTCTACCTGTGAGCTCTGTCAAATAAATAAATAATTTTTAAAAAAGTAAATAATTATTTTTTTAAAAAAAGAACACCTTCTCATCCTTCTCCCTCCCAAGTAATACAAGCCATGGCACATGATAGGAGCTCAGTCAATGTTTGGGAATGGGTGGATAATGGTTGGGAAGATGGATGGATAGATGGATGGATAGACGGATGGACAGATGGACAGGGATCATGGGATCAGTAGATTTTAACTTTCAACCTAAGTACTTAATCATCCCCAAATCACATAGGTACCCTTAACGTCTACAGACTGAACCAACCGCCACTCCCTCTCCTCCCAAATGAAATGCTTTTAAAACTGTATGGCTAGTTGACCTTCTCCATCTCTCATAACTCTGGTGAACATGGCCTGTCCCCTCTCTGAGCAGTCTTCTTCCAGACTTGTATTCCCATGCTGTTCTGTGCTTCCTCTCTGCTGCCCTAATCCCACATGGCTCCTATCTCATCCAAACCTTTCCCCCCAAGAAATCAGAGCCTTCTGAACACTGAAAAATTCTACCACATCCTCCAACTCCCATGGTCTGCACTAAGGTAAACCCAGCTCTCATCCACAGCCCCATAATACCTTCTCAGGGAAGCTTCCCATCTTTCCCAGCTCCCGGCAATATTGCTAGGAGATCTCTGGGCTGGATAGGTTTCTATGGGTTATCATAAGACCTCGGATTAGATTTGCCAGGTGTATTATGTATTTTCGCAGCTACCTCCATGTTACACAGAAGCTGCACCTGCAAAGCCACATTTTTGTGTGTGGACCCTTCAGTCTCTTGAACATATGTGGGTAGCTCTTACTGTTAGAAGTTTGCAAGAAACATGACTCACTTAGCATGCACATCAGGACAATTTCCATCGCAAGTGACAAAAGTCTAGCTCAACCTGGCTTACATCAAAATAAAGGCAACATGTTAGCTCATGTGACTCCAAGTCCTATAGTTGTTCTGGCATCTGACCATCAGGGCTCGGCCTTCTATCTCAGGCAGGTTCTTCCTTCATGGTAGGAAAGAGAACCACTGGCCCCTTCAACCCTACTTGGCCCATATTCTAAAATGAAGTTGTCCTTTGCCTGGCATTCACCTGTCAATCACATACAAGAGCTCTGACTGGTCCTAAAGTCTGTCTCCATTAGGATGACCAGAGGAAGGCAGTATTGTGGAGAGCCCCAAAAGGAACATAGGAGTTTGGATGGTGGTGGCAGACATATGGATCCCTCAACATAAAACAATACACACCGGGGCACCTGGGTGGCTCAGTTGGTTAAGCCACAGCCTTTGGCTCAGGTCGTGATCCTGGTGTCCTGGGATCGAGTCCCACATTGGGCTCCAGCTCCACAGGGAGTCTACTTCTCCTTCTGACTTTCTCTCCTCTCATGCTCTCTCTGTCTCTCTCTCAAATAAATAAATAAAATCTTAAAAAAAAAAAAAGATACACACCATACTTAAATTTAAGCAGGATCTAAATCATCTCAAAACAAGTCCACAGTGGACTGATTACCCGTACTCCAAGTAACTGATCCTCTGGCTTTTACATCTGCATCACGTTCCAGCTTGCTAAGAGCTAGGAGCATCTAAATGCAACATGGTAAGGGAGGATGGAGGCTATGTCCTTTGAAAGTTTACATATAAAATTATTAACCATCGTTTCTTCTAGGGAGAAAAGTTAGGGGAGTGGGGGGAGGGAGTGTTAGAAAGGAATTTGATTTTTTTTTCCCTGTGCTTATTTTGCTGGATGTTTTGGTGCTTTCACAAGAAGCATGAAGGAACAGGGCACCTGGGTAGCTCAGTCAGGTAAGTGTCTGCCTTCAGCTCAGGTCATGGAGATCCTGGGATCCTGAGATCGAGTCCCACATCAGGCTCTCTGCTCAGTAGAGTCTGCTTCTCCCTCTCCATCTACTGCACATTCTCTCTCTCTCTCTCTATCAAATAAATAAATAAAATCTTCAAAGAAAAAAAAAGCAGCAGCATGAAGGAGCAGAAAAACTCCCCATAAAGGAAAGAGAATGAAGACACAGGAGTTTGGCTCAAAGAGACTAGAGAAAGAAGGGGAAGAAATAGAATTTGCTGGGAGATGTGCCCAGAACTGAAGGACCCCCCTCATGCCCTTGTTTTCTTGGGACAGCTAACCTGGACATGAGGCAAAGACAGGCAGCATCTGTGGTCCCCTCACAAAGCTAAAGACAGGCACAGAGTGGAGGGAAAATTGTTTTTCCTAGTGCTATTTGCCCACTGTTTAAATCTGTACTCCGGTATAGTAGGAATGAATTCAAACACGGAAATGACATCTATTTCCTTTGAACAGGATGCTGATAAATTAAAAGTTAAATTGGATCTAAAATCTGTCCTATCTTAAAATAATAATAATAATAAAAATCACCAATTTCAGAAAAACTGGCCCGTATTAAAATAGGAAAATACCGAGTTGGGAATTAATATTTCGTCCAAATTTGATAATTATTGAGTTCCTGCAGATGTAAGTTCCAGTTGAATTACCAACCTTGTCTGGACAGAACAGGAATGATTTTTTAAAAAATAGCCTGTAAGTCAAGTTGGGTGAATGATAGCATACAATGCTGGTGTATTTTGGAATGGGGGGAAATGAATGATATATTTGAGTGTCATTAAGGCTGTCCTGGATGAGAAATGAGGTCACTAAATCTGACAGTGCGCTCATGATTTGGGAGCCAAATCACCATGGAATGTAAAATTAAGAGAGAGAGAAGCGCGGCATACCTAATCCGTGCGCAGGATCTGATCAGTTCCACCCAGAACACAAAGGCATTTGCTGGGAACTACTGTGTTTAAAGATCATCAATACTGTGTATTTTAGGATCATGTTCAGGTTGAAAAGGGGTATGAAGAAAGGAAGAAAATGCAGTTTTACGGAGACCCCCTGATGTTCAAGAATTTTTACACGGATCTGAGTGGATTTAATTTCCTAAAGCAGAGTATTTGTTCTCGCCTCAATCCCCCACGGCTGTGGGGAACAGAAAGATAAACAAGTGTTTAACATTCCTGAGTAGACCAAACCTTTGTGCATTATTCAGGATGCAGCTGCTCAGAGGGAAAATTACATGTAACATCTTTCTACCCAAAGAGCAGGAACATGTGATCTTCTAACAGATAGGCTCAGAGAACCTTCCTCTTTTTTAGGCAAAAAACAATAACTCTATCCCAAGTGAGTTTTATACCAGATGTATCCAAGGGACCAAGGAGAGTGGGAGGTATTCCAGAATTAAAGCAAAGAGTATTCCAGAATTAAAGGCAAAGAATAGCAACGTTAAATTAGTGACTTTAAACCAGGTGTTTAAAGATTTTATTTATTTATTTGACAGAGAGATCACAAGTAGGCAGAGAGAGAGGAGGAAGCAGGCTCCCTGCTGAGCAGAGAGCCTGATGCGGGGCTCGATCCCAGAACCCTGAGATCATGACCTGAGCTGAAGGCAGAGGCTTAACCCACTGAGCCACCCAGGCACCCCAACCAGGTGTTTAAAACAAGAACTATTACAGCGCAAGACAAGAGGGCCACGTTTCCCAGACCCCCAACCCCTGCCATTGCCAAAAGGCCTCACACAGTCTTCTGCACTCTCTTCGATTGTTACACACCCAGTCGCAGAGAAAATGGACAAATGTCATACAGCTTTAATTCTGTGTCTCATTATCAGGTCCCACTACCTGTAATGCACCATGAATTAATTAATTCCTTAATTAGGTTGTAAAGAACAATTATATTCTATTTTTTGGGTGCTAACGTATTAATTTGTTTAATGTAATCCTCTTTAAGACCTAGAAATGTGTAGCCCTGTTTTAGCAAGTAGGTTTTCTTCTTTTTTTTTTTTTTTTTTTTTTTTGCCCTAAAATATGGGGAATGAAGGGAGGTGGAAATAGTTCTATTCTCTTTCATTCCCAAGAAACCATGGTTGCCAAGAAGGATGACTATGAAGACGGTCAATGTAATTGAAAGACTGGGAGGCGGGGGTGGGGGGTGGGAATGATTGAGGGGACGGGCAGGCGGGTAGTGACTGTAGCAGACGGAAAAGCCTACACCCAAATGCCCCACTAAGAAGAATCGGTGCCTCTTTAACACTAGCGGATGGTTGCCACGCAGAAATTTTGGTCCAAGTTTGCTGGATTGTCCTGTGTTTTCAAGAGAAGCCATAAATAAAAATGTTTAATGAAATAATCCCACTTTTTAAAGGCTGCCTCCACTCTTTATACCAAAACAAAATACATGTCCCACCCACTGTTAGCCTGTGGATCCTCAGCTTGAACTCAGGACATAAAGATCAAAGTCCAGTTGTAAGGACATCTAAACCCCCATGGTAATGTGCGGGTCACCTTGACACAGTTGGGACAAGCACACGCTAATCGGGTCCTTGTGCAAACAGACATGAGGGGATGACTCAAAGTTCATGTCTTCAGTGCGGACGTAGAGCCACTGTTCCCGGGATATGCATGCTGTATGTTAATTGGGGGATAAGCCATGTTAAATGCATGCATGTTTCCGTTAGAGACCCTCACACAAACCACAGGACACTGACTTTGGAAAATCATGAACTTTCATCAAAAGAAAACCAGGAACGAGTGGGTTCTGTATTATTTAATTATGGGAATTGCTTAGTAAGTTGAGGTAAGGGGGAGGTTGAATTCAGGAACCACAAAAGTACAGAACTGGGCTTCAAAGAAAGAGTAACAGATAAAACCATAAGATTTCCATATACTTATCCAACAGAATGTTCACGGGGTGACAAATATGACCATATACAGTGCAACAAGATATGCATGCGTATGTTATTTGATCTTTATGACAACCCTAGACCTTAGTTGGGGTTCCTGAAGAAGCAGAACCAGAGGCAAAAATTTGAATGCAAGTGTTTATTTAAGAGGTGATTGCCAGAAAAGCTAGCGGGGGTGGGAGGGGTGGAGAAGTGAGACAGAGAGGGAGGAAGTCAGAAAAGGGTGTACTGTTGCAGTTACCATCATGGGCAACTGGATTTCATTACCCGCAGGGAGCCCTGGGGTATGGTCTAGATGAGGCACATCAGCCACCCATTCAAAGAGTGAAGGAGCTGATCCAAAGGGGCACGTGCACTCGAATGTTTATAGCAGCAATGTCCACAATAGCCAAACTATGGAAAGAACCTAGATGTCCATCAACAGATGAATGGATCAAGAAGATGTGGTATATATACACAATGGAATACTATGCAGCCATCAAAAGAAATGAAATCTTGCCATTTGCGACAACATGGATGGAACTAGAGCGAATCATGCTTAGCGAAATAAGTCAAGCAGAGAAAGACAACTATCATATGATCTCCCTGATATGAGGAAGTGGTGATGCAACATGGAGGCTTAAGTGGGTAGGAGAAGAATAAATGAAACAAGATGGGATTGGGAGGGAGACAAACCATAAGTGACTCTTAATCTCACAAAACAAACTGAGGGTTGCTGGGGGGAGGGGGTTTGGGAGAAGAGGGTGGGATTATGGACATTGGGGAGGGTATGTGCTTTGGTGAGTGCTGTGAAGTGTGTAAACCTGGTGATTCACAGACCTGTACCCCTGGGGATAAAAATATATGTTTATAAAAAATAAAAAATTTAAAAAAAAAAAAAAGAGTGAAGGAGCTGGGATATTTATACAACTACTCCCTTTAGTCACTGACTGAAAGCCAGTCTCGGGGAACATTGGTTCCTTGGCATTTCAAACAGTCATGCTAATGTCTTTGGCAGCCTCAGAAAGCCCCCAGGAGAAGAAATCCAGGTGCTGGCAATGAAAAGTGAGGCCAACATGCACAGAAATGCACCAGAGAGATGTGGGCAGAACACACAGAGTGTCTGCTACAGCTCTTAAGGTCGAACCTACCAGTAGCCCCACTTTACAGATGAAGAGACACGTGGAGTTTGCTCTTCAAAAAGAAAAGCGTTCCCCCCATGGAAGCTTGCCTCGTCAGTCAGGAACAGGAAGACAAGGCTTCTGGGAGAGACAGGGGCGTGGAGGGTGCAAGTTGTCAGCTACACTGACAGCCAGAGAAGGAAGACGCTGGCTCTGTGCCCCGGTCCCCAGGTTTAAGCACCAACAACACATCGGCAGGCAGCAGCCAGAAGGGCTTTGAGGCCATGAGGTCTGTGACCTCTGGGCATCATCAGTGATGATGGGGACATCACAATGAGCACAGACAAGAAAGAAGGAAAATGACAAATACTATATAATAACCAGATGAGCTGTTGTGAGGACCAATGAGCTACGCCCCAAGACCTTTGATACTATTTCATGAAAAGGTGAGAATACAGCTAATTCTCTAGACTGTTTGAGCATTTAGAGTGACCTAATTTTCTCTATAATGGACAGAAATTAAACACTGATGGTGCACTGGACTTCCAGAAATACTTTCCCTTTCCCCCCACTGAAGGTTGTACCAATAATTTAGGAGGACATAGATCAATTACCAAACTATTAAATGCCTGTTAACATCTTTGGAAACTGAATACAGAATGAACCAACCAACACTGCCTTGTTATGGCCCCATTGTGTATAAGAATTAGGTTTAAATGCTTAATGAATGTATGAAAATATAATTACCAAGTTATTTCTCTGAGAGAGATGATTAGTAATCATATCATTGAGTTTTCCACTGTGCTCTTAAGTTATTGAACTGGACTATTTCTGCCCTTTTAAGACAGGAGGGCTAGCTCGCTCTCTGTCTCTCTCCACACACACACACAGAGGGAAGACCATGTGAGCACACCGGTGAGAAGGCAGCCATCTGCAAGCTTGAAAAGGGAGCCCTCAACAGAAACTGAATCTGCCTGCACCCTGACCTTGGACGTCCCAGCCTCCGGAACCGAGAGAAGTAAAGGTCTATTGTTTAAGCCAACCAGACTATGGTATTTTGTTACAGCAGCCTGAGTGACTAAGACACTCTCCTGTGAGACTCTGATCCACTTGGGAATTGGACATTGTCCCTCTTCACTACTTCTAGTCCCCAAGGGAGAGCCTGGCACATAGTGGGTGCTTATGAATGTGTACAATTTTTGTCTTCATTTTGAGCTACACCATGGAACTGAATGATCATATTCAGAAAATACAGTTCGAATCTTGGGTCTCCTGCTTCTTCTTCTTTTTTTTCTAAAGATTTTATTTATTTATTTGACACAGAGAGAGAGAGAGTAGGCAGAGAGGGAGGCAGAGGGGGTGGGGGAAGCAGGCTCCCTGCTGAGCAGAGAGCCCGACGCAGGACCCGATCCCAGAACCCTGAGATCACGACCTGAGCTGAAGGCAGAGGCTTAACCCACTGAGCCACCCAGGTGCCCCGGGTCTCCCATTTATTCACTCAGCAGCCACGATCAAGCCATTTGGCCTCTCTAAATATCCATTTCCTTCATTGTAAAAGGATGGTTATCTTAGCTTGGTTTTCCTCACGGTGGACCGTGAGATAAGGACTTGGAAGCTGGTGATTCCATGAAGGGTGGGAAGGTGGAAAAAGACTGAGGTGAAATCGAGCTGAGCTAGAGTTCATGAGAAGGTTGTTGCTGTGGGCCACGGGAGCTCACACCCACAAGGGGAGCTCTGACCAATGGTACAAAATGCGCCCCACAGAAACTTCACACGGGCCAGAAGCTGGGACAGGTTACCTGCTGACTCCACCTTCTCCCTGGCTGAGGGCTACCCCCACTCCCTGCCCCAAGATCTTATCTTCTGCTTTCAGGCTTTTCTCAGTGCAGTTGGCCAAGTTTCCATGGTGACAGGTAATGCCCTTGGGTGCCTGAAGTAGAGTCTTTTCACAGACAGGAATCAGAGCTGCAGGCGAATTCGGGTGGGCCATGGGGAGGGAGGATGGGGCATGACCAGCATCTGCCACAGGAACCACCTCATAGAGACACTGGGAGTATTAACTGAGAGAACGTACACAGCACCAACCACAGTGCATCACCCGTGAAAAATCGCCTATAGATTTTGGGGGTGTTGGTTGTAGCAGCTGTTCTCGTTAAAGATGGTGGTGGAGCCCTGGAACTCGTAAAGAGAATACTTGAATTTACAAGGCAATTCCACAACGCCGCTGCCTGTTCTGAACCTAGGGCTTTTGTAGGTCCATGAATTACAGCAGGAAAGAAAATATGATCACTGCCCCCACGGAGCTCACATTCTGGAAGACAGCCAGACACCAAAGAAAATGTTGATTCCCTGATCTGTCCGCCTTCATCTCTTTGGGTGGGCTTGCACTCTCTTTATGGTTTCAAGGGAAAAGGAAAACCATCAGTGCATGCACTGATTTTCTTACCAACGAAACTAAAATAGCAAATACATCATCACCTCCACAAAATCGTGTACCACAATCATGCCTTGGGTGCAATGACCACTGCCTCTATCGATGTGGGTATAGTCATGGGATTCTTCTCCTCCTAAGCACTAGGACCCTTTAACAGCATCTTAGCTTATGTTTTCCCAGAAGTAGGCGCTGAGAAGATGCAAGGTTAAGGAATTTATTTGGGAGGTGATCTCAGGAAACCCCAATGGGGGAGTGGGAAAGTGAGTGGGGGGAGGCAACCAGTGTCTGGTGTATTATCAACCAGGTTCATGGTGGGTAACCAGACCTTAACCATAGTGGGGAACTCTGGGAGTCAATGCAGAGCACACCTGGAGGATGAGGGATCCCAAGTGTTTAACATACAAATTCCCATTAGGCGCCAGTGAAGGGGTGCTCCCAGAAGGGGCTAATTCTCTAGCTCTTCTGGGCTGCCGAGCTTTTCCAGTGGAGCAGGTTCTAGCTGCCACAGGAAACCTCAGTCAGTTGGAAGTGGGAGCATAGTGGAGAGCTCTCATGTAGGCAGGTGTCCAACAAAGCCACAGAGAGATTTACTGCAAATCATAAACTACATGAGTCCGGGGACTGGGTCTGTTTCCATCCTGGATCCTCAGTTTCTAATACAGTCCCTGGCACATAGGAGGTTTTCAGTGAATACTTTTGGATAGACAGATGGATGGATGGACAGAGGATGGATGGATGGCATTTGCCCTGAATCTTAAAGGATGAGAAGGAGTTCACCATGCACCCCAGGATAAAGGAACATCTTTGTTAAAACTATAGAGTTCTGCAAAACATGCCTCCATATTAGGGAAGCTCTTAGGCATCCATTCCTTTTTCTTTTTTAAATCTACAACTGTATACAGATGCACATATGTCCATACACACATACATACACACACGCACACACAAATAGAGATAAGGGAATATTACTCAGCCACAAAAAAGAATGAACTCTTGACATGTGCAACAATGTGGATAGAACTAGAGGGTATTATGCTAAGCAAAATAAGTCAGAGAAAAATACCATATGATTTTATTCCTATGTGGAATTTAAGAAACAAAACAGATGAACAGAGAGGAAGGGAAAGAAAAATAAAATAGAGAGAGGCAAACTGAAAGAGACTCTTCACTCTAGGGGACAAACTGAGGGTGGCTGGTGGGGAGGCCGGTGGGGGGTACCTGGGGGGAACTGGGTGATGGGCATTAAGGAGGGGACTTGATGGACTGAGCACTGGGTGTTACATGCAACTGAAGAGTCACTAAATTCTACCCCTCAAACTAATAATACACTATGCTAACTAACTTGAATTTAAATTTAAAAAATCTACAGCTGCTTAGAAAGTGTTTCCTTCTGTGAAGGCATTATTTGCCTCCCTGTAAATTCCACTCTCCTTCTAGTTTTGCCCTTTGATGCAACAACAACAAAAATCTGACTTCTCTTTCGTACCACAGTCCTTCAGATACTCGAGGACATGTCCCCTTGCCCCTAACTTAAAAATCATTAGTGTCTTGTCAATACTGCAGAAATATTTTCATCCAGAGAGTTTTTTGACATGACTTTAGATTTTAGGTCCTTAGATTAAGAGTGTAGGATATAGGGTTGGGTAGGAACTTGAGTGTCCTCCAGATCTGGGTTGATTTTGACACGGCCAGCTTTGTGACTTCAGGTGAGCAACCTGTCTTCCCTGAACCGAGCTCTTCATCTGTAGAATGAAAAGCCTGATGCTGATCTCACTGGAAATGCCAGTGGGCATGTAATCAAGTTCATTCTCTTCCACAGAACTTTCTAAACTTTTGCCCACCGTGTTCCTGCTCAGCCACATCCTTCTGACATTCCTCCCTCCCCTCCCCCCAGGGCATGTGAGCTTTCAGTCAACAGGGATGAGGCCCCATAAATACCCATGTCACCCAGGCCATTGAACAGAGAATTTAGTCCAAAGGAGGCCGCCCTGGTCCTCTCTCCCTCCTCTTCAGCAGCTCGAAGTTAAGCAGCCATCCTTGCTCCTACAAAAGCCAGAATAAGTACGCTCATTTGTTCCCCTGCTGAGCAAAGGGACTGATTACCCCAGAAAGGGAAGTGTCACCCACAGAAATCAATACAGATGAGGCTTTGAAAGGGTTGGCTGGCTGCACAGGATTAGATATTGATCTCGCTTGTTTTCCCAGTTATAGTTATTGCTCTGTTCGCCACCTGTGGAGGCCACTTCTAATCTCCTCCTAATACCAAACAAGACCAGAGAGCTCAGCCCGGAGCCGACGAGCTACACGACCGTAGCAGAACGTGGAGGAATTCCCAGTATCCCATGAACACAAGGGAAGAGATCCTCCAACAGTGCCTGACAGTTTGAGAATGATTGGAGGGCTAAGACAGAACTGGGCACACAGACTGAACTTGGTAGGAAACCCAATCTTCAGCTGCCTCGTGGAACTTGGAGATGTCCAGGGGAAATCAGGAGGAGGGGAGGGGGCATTTAGACAAATGTCTATTGATCCTCTGGGAAATCCTGCTAATGGAAGTTTAGTGCATAAAAATAAGAGAACATTGTTTTGCCTACCAAATTGGAAAAGGCTTTTTTTTCTCTTTTTTTCTTAATGATAACACTGAGTGATAGCAAGTGTTCAAGGAAAGGAAAGCGTGAATGCTTCTGGAGGGCAATTTGACAATACATTTCAAAAGCTGTAAAATTCATCACACACTTTGAACCAGTAATTCCACGTCCAGGAATTGATCTGGAAAATGTAATTAAGAATGTGTGCAAGACCTTTCTACAAGTTAAGAGGCACAGGCCCCTTCTTGGAAGGCAGATTGGGGTGAAGGAAGGTTGACCGTGAAGCCCAGGACGGAGTAGTAACTGTGAGGAGCAGTTCCTAGAGGCTGTGTAGTGGAGGGTCCAGATCTGCTAAAGAGAAAACCGTATCAAGGCCAAGAGATCCCTGGCAGGTTGATAATCAGGTGGCTGTCACTAGGCACCTGGAGAGGACTCTATCCCTGCCCTAGAAACATTCACATTATAGAAGGGGACATGGACAATGAAATGGGAAAGTATAGAGTCTTCTAGGAGAAACCATGGAAAATCACAATACGGGATGCAAAGAACAAGGTGGTTAATTCTGTACCATGGGTCAGTAAGGCTGCGTCGGGGTATGACTCATGAACAGCGTCTTGAAAGTGAGTAATATTTAGCAAAGGAGACAAGTAGAGGAAGAACATTCCAAGGTATAAGAAAACATTCATGAAGTGCGTGTGTCCAGGGAAGGGATGAGATATAGATCTGGAGATTAAAAAAAAAAAAAAAAAAACACCAGGGGCCCCTAAGGGCTACAGTGAGGAAGCTGGGTCACAGAACGCAAGCAAGCCAGGATTCCAGTGCAAGGAAATATGAAAGCTGGAACAATGGCTCAGGTTTTCCTTTAAAAACAAAGGCAAGGGGCACCTGGGTGGCTCAGTGGGTTAAGCCTCTGCCTTCAGCTCAAGTCATGGTATCAGGGTCCTAGGATCAAGCCCCGCATCGGGCTCTCTGCTCAGTAGAGAGTCTGCTTCCCCGCTCTCCCTCTCTGCTTACTTGTGAACTCTTGCTCTGTCAAATAAATAAAATCTTTCTAAAAAAATAAAAATAAAAACAAAGTCAAGTGCCTTGAACTTTTGACCCAGGTCTTCTTGCTACCTGTCTCTTCAAGACATTCCTTCAAAAATAAAGTATCTTTAAAAGCTCAAACTCTGAAAAATTCGTGCCAAATATCTCTTACTTCCAGGACCATTTGAGACTGTGTTGGTTAGAAAATCTAACTCTTACCCATCTGCTTCACTCTTGCCATCTTGCAGGCATGGGCCACTCCCACCTTTGCAGCCAATATTCCAGGAGACATAATCACTGAGCCTATTTATTCTACTATGGGTAAGACGATCTTACAGAGAACTCTGGTCAAAGAACACATGATCGCAGTTTTCACGGTCTTTTCTTCTGTAGACAGAAATGGGTCATGAGTTACAGAAGATCAGTATGCATCCCTGGTTATTTATGCTCATGTAAAAACAGTCCCTAATACTGTGTGACAGAGTCAATAAAGTCCTGACAGCTAAGATGATAATTTTCAGTGGGAGAACAAAACAGGAAATGCTCTAGCCACCTTCCTTTTTAACTGGTATTTTAATAATTCAAATATGCCTTTGGGTAAGATCGACATAGATCTACCAGCTACAGAGGCCAAAAAAAAAAAGAAAAAAAGAAAGAAACATTCTCTTAGAAATTGATAACATGATTTTTGTTCTCACATAGTAAGTACTTATGATACAACCGTCCCTGCTATGAAGTCATTGACAGAAGAAATAACTTACGATCAACTATTCCCAAACCAAAGCTATTCTTTTGGTAGCTGCTTCCCAATATTATCTACTAATAGCCATAGTCATTAAAGCAAGGGACCACAATTATTTCCTTCCCTGTGTCCATGTCCTTTTTCAGTGAATTTCAAGCTCTACCATCAAGAGGGTAGAGTCTTCTCTTTTACTCTTAAAATCTGAATTGGTCTTATAACCTGCATGATCAAAAGAATGTTGGAGAAGAACTCGGCTGTCAACAAAATCTAAGTGGGAAGCTAGAGGTCAACCCCCACCGACTATGAATAAGGCAGCATCCTCCCACCCCTTAATGGGGAGGTGTCAGAAAAAAGCCAGCTAAAACAGAGTTGAATAAGATCCAGAGTCTCCTAATACCCAAATTGTTTCGGTTTCAGTACAAAATAAATCATAACAAAAGCCAGGAATCTAAATGGAAAAAAAAAAAATAAAAGACAACTGATAGATGCCAATGATGAAATAAGAAATAGTAGAATTAGTCAAGAATTTTAAGATTCATTTACCTATTTTTAAAGAGTGTGTGTGTGCACATGCATACAAGCAGGTGGAGATGGGGAGGAAGGAGGGGATATTCAAGCAGACTCCCCACTGAGCGGGGAGTCCAAACTCAGGACTCGATCCCAGGGCCCTGAGATCATGACCTGAGCTGAAACCAAGAGTCTGATGCTTAAATGACTGAGCCACCCAGGCACCCCAGAATTATTTTTAAAAAATTCTAAAGCAACCATAATAAAAATGCTTCTATGAGCAATTATGAACAGATACGAAGCAAATGGAAAAAATAAAAGTCTTAGAAAAAAAAGAGATAAAGATGAACTGGAGGTTTTAGAACTGAAAAATACAATAGTTCAAGTTTTAACAACTCAATAGATGGTCTCAACAGCAGAATAAAAGATAAAGAATTAGTGGACTGAAAAGCATAAAAGTAGAAATTACCAAATCTGGGCAAGAGAGAGACAAATAAGCTGAGGGGGAAAAAATGGAAAGCGCTGAGACTTTGGGTACTTTAACAAAAGATCTAACATTTGTGTTGAGTCCAGAACAGAGAAGAGAGAGAACTCTTTCTTTTTCAAAAAAGTACTCAAAGAAATAACGGCTGAAAACTTTCCAAATATGGGGACACCTGGTGTCTCAATCAGTTAAACAGCTGCCTTCAGCTCAGGTCATGATCCCAGGGTCCTGGGATCAAATCCTGCATTGAGCTCCTTATTCAGTGGGGAACCTTCTTCTCCCTCTGCCTACCCCTCCCCCTGCTTGTGCTATTTCTCTTTCTCTCTTTGGCAAATGAGTAAATCAACTCTTTAATAAAAATAAAATATTAAAATATTAAAACAAAAACTAAACTTTCCAAATATGGTAAAAGATGGAAGCTTGCAGATTCAAGAAGTTGAGCAAATCCTGAATAACTTTAATGCTCATTTGCAATTTGAAAATAATGCTCAATGCAAATTTCTCATTAGAAACAATGAAAGCCAGAAGTGACACATTTTTCAAGCACTGAAATTATGTTCTATTCGGTGAAAACATACTTTAAGAATGAAGGAGAATCAAAACTTCTTACTTTTCCTTCTCAGATAAAGGAAAAGTAAGAATTTCTCACCAGTAGACCTACCCAAAAAGAACAGCTAAGGAAAGTTCTAGAAATAGAAATGAAATAATTAAAAAGGGAACCTTAGCACATCAGCAAGGAAGAATGTGGGGAATTACAGTATACTTTCCTTCTCTTGAGTTTTCTGATTGTGTTTGATGGTTGAAGGAAAATTATAAAAACATGAACAGGACTTGTATGATTAAAAACTACAAACCCCTGATGAAGGAAATCAAAGAAGATCTAAAGAAATGGAAAACATGTGTTGGGTTGGAAAACTCAACACTGTAAAAGTTAATTGTCCTCAAATTGATATACAGGTTGAATGCAATTACTATCAAAATCCCATCAAGACTTTTTGTATATATAGATAAAATTATTCTAAGATTTACATCAAAATGCAAAGGCATAATAACTAAAACATCTTGAAAAAGACTAAAGTGGGATCAATTCGTATGCAATTTCAAGACATATTATATAGTTACAGTCATCACTATAGTGTAGAATGGGCAGGAGGGTAAATGAAACAGATCAGATATTAAAACAAGGAAGTCCCAAACAGACCCATACAAATATGCCGATTTTTCTTTAACAATTTATTTATTTGACAGACAGAGATCACAAGTAGGCAGAGAGGCAGGCAGAGAGAGAGGGGGAAGCAGGCTCCTCGCTGAGCAGAGAGCCCGATGTGGGGCTCGATCCCAGGACCCTCAGATCATGATCTGAGCTGAAGGCAGAGGCCTTAACCCACTGAGCCACCCAGGAGCCCCTGCCCAACTGATTTTTGACAAAGTGCAATTCAATGGAAAAAAAGAACAAAACAAAGCCTTTCAACAAATTATTCTGGAGCAATTGTGCATTCATAGGCAAAAGAAAAATGAATCGTGACCTAATTTTCACAACTTAGATGAAAATTAACTTAAAACAGAGAACAGACTTATTTAATAGAAAACATAAAACTATAAGATTTTTATAGAAGAAAATCTTCTGGATCCACAGATAGGCAGAGTTCTTAGATTTGACGTCAAAAGCATGATCCACAAAAAAGAAATACTGATAGACTGGACTCCGCTCAGATTAAGTGCTTCTACTCTGTGAAAGACCAAGTGAAGAGAATGAAAACACATTACAGGATGGGAGAAAATATTTGCAAAACACATAGCCAACAGAGTTATACTATCTAGAATATACACATATACACACATACATATATATGTATGTGTATATACACATATACACATATTTGTGTATGTGTATATATATGTATGTGTATGTGTATATATATGTAATATGTGTACATATGTGTGTGTGTATATATATGTATGTGTATATACACATACACATATATGTGTGTATATACACATACATATATATGTAGGTATGTGTGTGTATATACACGTACATACACAAAGAATTCTTTCAAAATCAACAGTAAGGGAAGGGAAAAAAAGACAATACTATTAGAAATGGGCAGATATTATTAGAAAATGGGCAGAGGACGTGAAAAGACATTTCACTAAGAAGAAATACGGGCGATTATAAGCCCATAAAAAGATGTTTAACATTATTAGCCATTAGGGAACCACAAATTAAAATCATAATATCACTATACATCTATTGGAATGACTCAATTTTTTTTTGAAGTGACACCGCCAGATTCTGGGGAGGAGGTCGAGCACCAGGATCACTCACACACTACTGGTGGGAATGAAAATGATCCCGCCACTCTGGAAAACACGTTAGCAGTTTCTCTTTCAAAAAATAATCTAGGGGCACCTGGGTGCCTCAGTGGGTTAAGCCTCTGCCTTCGGCTCAGGTCATGATCTCAGGGTCCTGGGATCAAGTCCCGTATCGGGCTCTCTTTTCAGCGGGGAGCCTGCTTCCTCCTCTCTCTCTGCCTGCCTCTCTGCCTACTTGTGATCTCTCTCTGTCAAATAAATAAATAAAATCTTTAAAAAAAAAAAAAAAGTAATCTAAACACGCCGGTGCCATACAACCCAAGGATTATGCTCCCGCGTGTTTTTTTTTCTTTTATTTATTTTCAGCATAACAGTATTCATTATTTTTGCACCACACCCAGTGCTCCATGCAATCCGTGCCCTCTCTAATACCCACCACCTGGTTCCCCCAACCTCCCCCACCCTCCACCCCTTCAAACCCCTCAGATTGTTTTTCAGAGTCCATAGGCTCCGCGCATTTATCCAAGAGAAAGGAGAACTCAACATTCACGCAAGCAATATACAATGTTTATAGAGTTTGTACTCCTAATGGCCAACAAATGGAAGCAACCGAAACGTCTTTCAGTGGGCTGAGAGTTCCACCAACTGGGGTCCATCCGCATCATGCAATACTGTGCAACAGTAATGAACAAACTACTAATCCGTGTGATGACCTGCGCTGAGCTTCAGAGACTACACTGAGCAGGACAAATCAATCCCCAAAAGACACAAAACAATCCTGTTTCTAGAACATTCTTAAAATGACAAAATTGTCGAAACAGACAACAGATAAGTGGTTCTCCGGGATGGAGGAGAGGGTGAGAAAGGAGGCAAGTAGGTATGGTTATAAAATGGACCATTTTCATGCCGATGGACACGTTCTCTGCCTTGACCAGATCAGTGCCTGGATCCTGGCTGCGGTGTTGGACCACAGTTTCCTAAGGTAACACCGCGGGAGGAAATGGGGGTCAAGGGTACGCAGGATCACTCTGTGTTACTTCTTACAATGGCGTGTGACTCTACAATGGTCTCAAAACGAAGATTTTCATTTAAAGAGTGAACAAAACAGGAGACAGAAATGAGGCCATGCCAATTCCAAGCCCAGATCTTAAGAAACCTTCACAGCTCCTTTTTCACAACTCTACCCAGGCACCAGGGGAACAGCCCAGGCTAGCCTTCTGGGAGAGGAGAGACCATGTCAAACAAGACCAGCCATCCCAGCTGAAGTCATCTGGCATCAGCCAGCTCCCCGCCAACCTGGCAGGCGGGCCACCCCAGGCTGGGACTGAGCCCAGGGGAGACCATAAGAAACACCCAGTGTCGCCCTGCATCCCTGCCAATTGTGAGCTTAGTAAACAGCTGTGCATTCACACTGAGGTTTTGGCTGCTTTGTTACATACTAAATGGTAACTGACGAAAGTCAACATATTTACATTTTTTGAAATCAGCTTACCTTGGAAGTTTCCCTAGAAAGTTATTTTGTTTAAAGTTAGATGTTTCAAAATATTTTGTTTGAATTGCACATTTACTAAGCCCTATTTTTAAGTCCTCTAGGCTAAAATGCCTACCAAGCTAGACTCTTCCAAGTAGAGGCCTGAATCTGAATTTTTTTAAAAGATTTTATTTATTTGAAAGAGAGACAGAGAGAACGTGAGTAGACGATAGATGGAGAGTGAGAAGCAGGCTTCCTGCTGACCAGGGAGCCTGACGGGAAGCTCTATCCCAGGATCCTGAGATCAGGACTCGAGCCAAAAGCAGACGTTTAACCAACTGAGCCACCCAGGAACCGAATGTCGACAGACACTCCTCACCACCAGCACCACTACCACGTGCTTCTGATGGTCAAATAGTGGTAGTTAAGTTTATGAACTACAGCACCTCACTGAGGGACTTACTGTCCCCAAGAGGCCTCAATCTGTTGGATTGAGAACTCAGGAGCTTCCCAGAGGAAATCTAAAACTGGCCACCTGGGGACAGAGGGCAGGAAGAGGCCAAGAGAAGAGGCCACTCGGGTGGTAAGTGGCAGGTTCACAAAGCAAGGGAACTTACACCGCAGGCTTATCCCGGGCAGCCACGGGGCCAGCCTCCACCTGCCAAATCCTGATCATTGACAGAGCTTAGTGGGGCTCCAACATTTATGCCCTCCAGCTGGTCTCAACAACACATTTCTCCCTCAAGTTTCTGTCCTGGAAAAGGGCTCCCACCGTGGAAAGGGTGGGTAAAACACACATTCCAAGAATGGAGAGGGCACGTAGAACCTCCCATTGCCTGGGTCCAGGTCTAGGGTCAACCAATGCTCGCATGCTCTTGATGACCTCCAACACTGGGGGCTATGAGAGAGGGTCTACCCTGGCTCCCTTGTTCCTTGGGTGGGGTAACACTGAGGTAGGCTCTACACCAGCCCCCAATGTTCCCATGTTGCTTTCTCGACCACACCCTCTTGACTCCATTCCCTCCCCTCCCTGACCCACTTCGCCTCCCCTACCGGTGCTTCCGGGCATCAACTCCTATAAACACCACCTGCCCCAGAATCTTTGTCTCGGGGGTCCTCTCCTGGGAGGGAGACATTGAGATAATGATAAATATCGGTTCGATTTTTAAGTGCCATGTATGTGAGTCGCAATTATTGCATTCCTAGTAGGGATCAGCTTTGGTGCTAGCCCAGAAAGGGCACAGGGCAGGGAAGTTGGAGGTGCACAGAGTGGGGAGGGAGCCCATCTCATGAGTTCCTGCAGCTGTGCCCCCACCGCTTGGACAGAGCTGAGCGTTTAGTTAGGGGTAGAGAAGGTGGCCCACGAAAACAAGGGGAAAGAGAGACAGAAATGCAGAATGAAAGAGGCATCAAGCCAGGCTTGAGTCTCCAGATTAGGCACCTGGATTCCCAGCAAAGGCGGTGGCCACCAAGAACCAGGGTTTTCTGAAGTGAAGAGTCACCAACCCTCCAGGGTCTGAAGACGGCAACGTTTGTAAAGTATTTTCACCTCCGCAAGAGCCTTAGAGGTAAATGGGAAGAATCTTATCATTCATGCCATTTTTCATGGAAGGAAAGAGGCACAGAGAGGTCCAAATTAGTACAAGTCAGGCGAGACCTCGCGCAAGTCTTCTGGTTGGTCTGTGTTGTCTGAGGGCTTATCTGAGAGTGGAAGTCAGCCAGGACCCCATTCTGCTAGGAGTTTCCTTGGCTAAGGGAATACCAAGACACTGTTCTGAAGCCCCGGGGCAGGGAATGTTTCCAGAAGGAAAGGTTCCTGGGACTCAATTCTGAGCCCAACCAAGAATGGGGACCCAGTCCCCACCTCGGTTAGTGGCATTTTTCCCATCCTATTTCCTAATCTCACCTCCCAAACCTCCTGCTTCCTACCCTCTTACCCACACCCCTGTCCACCTTGGCTCCTCTGCTCCCGGGGGGATACTTCCTAACTCCAGGGAGCCAGAGGGAGAGCAGAACCTTGGTTCCCATAGCAACATGGCCAGGTTCACAAGGCAACAAGGTCTTGCCTTCCCAGTCAGCTCCATTATAACTGTCAGTGGCCAAGGCAATTTCAGGTCAGCCTATGAGGTTAATTTGCCTGTAGCTCTCTCTTTGCACAGAAGGCCCCAGCATGGAAGAAAAGCCATCAGCCCAAACCGCACTAGTAATCCCGGACCAAATCCAGGGGTCCTGGGCTTCCCCTCTCAAACCCGAGGAAGCCGGCCCAGTTAAAGAGTACATGGTCTGCTAATCCACGCACAATCTCTGGACAGGTCCCGGGCCTGGAGGGCCATGGAGACTCCCAGGACAAGCCAGCACCTGCCGATACAACCTGCAGCAGGCACTGGTGCTCACTGAGCCCTCTCTCAGCGCCACCCCCAGGTTCAGGGTGGTGGACAGGAAGGGGAGACATAGACACCAGCTCCAAGGGGGGAGTCTGGGAAGAGGGGACCCCCATAGTGGCTGGTTGTCAGGAAGCACTGTGTTCCCCATGTTCCCTTCCCCATTCAGAGGGAGTTTTGACAACCTCTTTGGGGTCTGCCAGAGCGCAGTCCTGCAGGGCAACAGTGGTCTGCCCAGTTGGAAGGTTCTGCCCCTGCCTGAGCCCTCTCCTGCTTCCCCAAAGACCTCCCTTAGAAAGAGCCAGCCCTCTGGATGGACAACCAGGGCCTCTTCATGGCCTGAAGCTGAATTAGAAGAGCCTTCATGTCCGGCGCTGGCCCTGCAAGGAAGCCCTAGAAATGCCCGCTCGACCGCTCACAGCTGAAGCCTGGGAGGCCTGCAGGTGGGACATGGAGAAGAAGAGCCTGGGGCAGGTGTCCGCCCGCGTCCCCGCGAGCTCACGCTCACGTGTGCCATCGGTGTGAACAGTAAAGGCCCTTTACTGCCAGCCAGAGGCAGCTAGGAGATGGCTTCCAGCACAACTTTTAATCTGCTGCACTTGGAGAACATGATAAAATGCTTACTATGTGGACAGCCCATTTCAACACCCATGTTAAATCAAGTGAACCAGGGGCACTGGCTTGGCTCCATCGGCAGAGCCTCCAACTCTTGATCTCGGAGTTGTGAGTTCGAGCCCCACATCAGGTGTCGCAATCCCTTAAATACAACTTTATAGAAAAAAAAAAGTGGACTGAAAAAGGAGTGGGACTAGTAAGTGCTCAGTGAGTGCCAAGAACCCCATGAAGCCCGCTCCGGGTATCCGGTTATGCGAGCCTCACCATGACCCCGGGAGGGAGGACTGATTCTACAGGGAGGGAAACAAGATCCCGCAAAGTGAAGTTACTCACCCAGAGTCCCACGGCCAGTAAGCCTCGCGGCTGGGATTTGAACCGAGAACTCTGGGATGCCAAATCCCTCCTCATTACTGCTCTTCCTCATCCCTTGAGCCTGCAAGAGAAAATAAAAAGCCAATTCCCAAGGCAGCCCTCCGTGTGCCACCACCCAGAACAGGGGCATCATGGGATCGTGGAGTCGGTGAGGGGAGGCGTAGCAAGTTTGCAAGGAAAAGTGACGGGGGTCACCAAGACGCCTCAGACGCACAGGGGCTGAACTTCTCTCATGGGAATGAGACTATGGCCAGGGGAGTTCAGGCTGGGGAGGGAGCGGTATACCATCATCCTGCCTGTCGGATCTAACCTCTATGTGGAACTTCTGGGGACTCACCTCGGGAGCTTGGAGTAAAATCTGAAACTGGCCCAGACCTGGAGGGCAGGGCGGGGATCCAGGGAGGAGGCCGCTCCCCATCAGCAGGTAGCAGGTGTAAAAAGCAAGGGAACTTACACACGATGCTTGTCTTGGGGTCCTGAAGCCAGCAGATCTCAGCACCTGACTGCCGGGACCTTAACAGTTCACAGAGGCCTTAACAGGGCTCAGTCACACGTACCCACCAGAGGACCTCAACAACACCTCGATCCCCCAAGGGTACAACCTTGAAAATAACTCCCACTGTGGGAATGGTGGGTGGAGCTATATTCCAAGGACAAGGAAGGGGGGGAGGAGCCTCTGATTGCCCTGGGGTCAACGGGTGGTCATGTCCTCTTAATGACCTCCTCCAACACCTGAGAACTCTTTATTTGCCCAAGGTTGTTACTTGAACAAAACATGAACGCTTAGTAGTAACAGCCATGGGGCCTGGAGCAGGGAGAATGCTCATTTAGATGGCACATTCCGAAGAAATTGGGGTCTGGGTTCATCGTGCCTGCAGGGATGTGGGGGTTTGTCCAGCAAAGCCTTGGTGAAATCAGGGAGGACATAGCCCATGATTCTGATGAGTGGGGAGCGGAGTAGTTCAAGGCAGGGAGCCAGTCTGCATAATCAGGAGATTGCTTAAAGCACATTGGGAAAAGATGTGACCAGCCAAGCATAAGGGGAGCCAGGTTTCTCCTGCTGGACAGGGAGGCGAGGAGTTCGTTTGGAACCGGAGACACCTGGGGAGGGGACTCAGTTTTTAATATACACAGATGACTGCATCCCCAGGATTTAATCATGAAACCTCAGACAGAGTCAAACTGAGAAACATTCTAGAAAAAATCTGGCCCGTACGTTTCAAAAATGCCAAGGTCACGGAAGGATGGAAAACCGACGCACTCATCCAGACTGAAGAGGATCAAGGAGTCATGATTAGTAAGTGCCGTGCAGGATCCTGGGTAAATCCCGGACCAGAAAGCGAGGGTGCTGGTAACGGACAGTTACCCAAGGTGAGATCTGAATGGTTCTGTGGACTGGGTGGTGTTCCTGCCTCGGTGTTGATGTCCTTATTTATAGTTGTACTGAGCTGATGTAAAAGAGCACCTTTGTTTGGGGAAAATACCGCTGAAGTGTTTAGAGGTAGTTAGCCATATCTGCAGCTTACTGTCAGATGGTTCAGAAAAAGCACGCAGAGCGAGAGACAGAAAGGGAAAGAATTTTGAGGCAAATATGGGAAAATGTTAGCAATTGGAGAATTTACGAGCATACAGGAATCCTTTGTTCAATTTTTGCAAATTGTCTATAAATTTTAGATTATTTTAAAAAATTACAAAGACATTGTGTTTGTGGCTAAAGTAAAAACACAAGAAATAATGGGTGCTGGCAAGGATGTGGAGGAAAAGGAACCCTCGTGCACTGTTGCTGGGAATGCAGACTGAGGCAGCCACTGTGGAAGACAGTATGGAGGGTCCTCAAAAAGTTGAAATGAGAACTACCATGTAGTAATCACGCTACTGGATATTTATCCAAAGAATACGAAAACACTAATTTGAAGGGGTACATGTCCCCTTAGGTTTATGGCAGCATTATTTACAATAGCCAAATTATGGAAGCAGCTCGAGTGTCCATCGATTGATGAATGGATATATATATATATTTGTATGTATAGATATTCACACATACATATATACTTACATATAGATGCATACATTACATATACACACACACAAGATACAGTATATATCTCTTATGTAGATATATACACTCATACACAAGATACTGTATACACACACAAAGGAATATACTTAAGCATAAAAACAAATGAAATCTTGCCATTTGCAACATGGCTGAGCTAGAAGTATAATGACACATGAAATAAGCCAGTCAGAGCAAGACAAATACCATACGATTTCATATGTGGTATTTAAGAAACAAAACAAAAAAACAAAAACAACAAAAAAAACAAAGGGGAGGGGGAGAGAGAAACCAAAAAATCAGACTCTTCATTAAAGAACAAAGAGATGGTTTCCAGCGGGGAGGTGGGTAGGGGAGGGGTGAGCTAGGGGAAGGGGATTAAGAGAGCACTTATCATGGTGAGTACTGAGTAATACATAGAATTGTCAAATCACTGTACTGCACACTTGAAACTAATACAGCATTGTGTGTTAACGACACTGGAGTTAAAATAAAATTTTTTAAAAAGACGTTCTCTTGTGTTCCATCACATATTTGGCTGTTACTGCTGCCTTGCCTATTCTGATCAATATGTAACTATTTTGTCCCAGGAAAGAGTTAGAATCTATCATTAGCATAAATCTTTATTGAATGGGTTCTGTGTGCCAGAGGCTGTGTCAGATTTTTTGGACAGAAGACCAGCACGGTCTCTGTCCTCCAGGAGCTCCCAGTGAGATATGGTAGATAGTAAACAAATTACATCATTTTTCATCCCAACTATGGTAAATACTGGGGAAGGGTTTATAACAGGGTGATCTAACCTCATCTGGGGGTGTCAGGAAGGGTTTCTCCAAAGAACTGGCATTTAACAGTTCAAGAAATTTATCTCAGGTAGAAAGACAGATCACAACCAAAATGGGTGTGCTTAAGTGTTTGATATCCTATCAGGTTCTTTCCTAGGTTTTAGACATCCCCTAAACAAACTATTATTTTCTTGTGAAAATGATAAGAAACTCTAGGGGTGCGTGGGTGGCTCAGTGGGTTAAAGCCTCTGCCTTCGGCTCAGATCATGATCCCAGGGTCCTGGGATTGAGCCCTGCATTGAGGACTGCATCGAGCCCTGCTGAGCAGAGAGCCTGTTTCCCTTCCTCTCTCTCTGCCTGACTCTGCCTACTTGTGATCTCTTTCTGTCAAAATAAATAAAATCTTTTTTAAAAAATGATAAGAAACTCTCAATGTGTATAGGAGTCCACCCAAGGATTGCCATTGATATCTGAATAATCTTTAAAATTCCAGATTCTATCCTTGCCTCTTGATAACTTATTATTTATGCTGCAACCAGAGGACCCTGTTGAACACACTGATAACCGAACTGGAAAGAGCATGGAACCATGACTATGTGGGGTTCTGTGCATTGGGCTGGACTCAGATGCTCTTGGTTGGGCTCGCTCAACGTGTGGGGGGCCGGCTGCATGCTGTTTGGTCTAGGATGGCCTCCGCTGGGATAATGTGGATTGCCTCAGCACGGTTCCACGGTTCCACCCTCCTGCACCCTAGCCCAGGCAGGTTCTCATGACCAAGGCAGAGGAGCGGAATGAATAAGCCCGATCATGCAAGTGTGTTGTGAGCCTCCCCTTGAATCTTGTTTGCTAACATACCATTCGTCAAAGCAAAATCTAGTGGATCAGATGGAAACCCAATGGCCAAACCCAGGATCAGATGAAAAGGCAGTGCTATGTCATATGGCAACAATCATGGATAGAAGGAGGAGTGAAGAATTGGGATCATAAATGTGAATCATTAATCTTCATCAGGGTCATTAACACCAATATGATCAACCAAACAATATCTCATATAGAATAAAATCCAAGAGCCTCACCATAGCCTAGGTGATCGAACCCTACTGACCTTTCAAATGTCCCTTTGCTTTGTTGAGTGCTAATTTTCAGGGCTTAGCATAGGCTTGGCATGTAAGTGCACAATAAATATTTCTTCATTAAATGAATAAATGAATGTAACATTGTCTTCTTCCTTTGATACATATGGGCTCTTTAATTGGGAGTTAATTTGTCTCTAAAAAATTCAACATTTTTTAGAATTTCTTCTCAGTTTCAGCATATATCATAGATGCTTCTACATCTCTCCCCACAAAGTCTGGGAACTTAAAAAATGTTTAAGCCATTGTAGCAGCAACAGATGTCATTGCGAATTAGGCTTTATTTTAAGGTATTAATTGGCTATCTGCCCCCATAAGGTTCCTGGAAAGGTAATAGCATTGTAGCGTCTCTTTGCAATAAATACTTCAGTATTAAAGGTGGAAGAAGGCTCAGGCTACAGACACATTGGGAAAAGGAGAGACTGGGTTTCCCCAAACCATGATTATTGCAAGTACTTCTGACAGAATGGCCGATTCAGGAGCTAGTTTTCTTCTGGCATGTTCTGGGTCTATAGCATGAATTTGGGAGCCCTGCACAGTTGAGTGGCTTTGGGTAAACCTGTAATCCAACTTGTTTCTTCTGGGAGCCTGTTAAAGAGTTACTGTAGATGGTGGAACCCAGACTGTTCCCTCCACATCTGTTTGCACACCATGTCCCCAGCACCTGGATCAGTGGGCTGGAAATAAATCTCTGTGGAATGAATGAGTGACCTAGGTAAAACGAATTAAGGTCAAAAGAATGGAGAGAATATGAAAAATAACAAGGGAAATGCCAGCACCTGGAACTGATTTATTATTGGGACAGAGTTGGATAATGAAGAAGTTCTAGAAGAAAAAAAAAAGTCAAAAAAAGGTCTTTGGGGTCTTTGGAATCTGAGGGCCCAGGAACAAAATCTGCACGTTCTTTAGGATTTAGGAAAGGTCTAGACAATTCTCTCTAATGCTGTAGCTATAATCCCCAGGTGCCCTTATTGTTTCTGTCCAAATCAGCCTTACTACTAGTAGCCACACTGACATTTTTGTCAGAAGCCTGAACCTTCATGCTTCGCCAATGAACTGATTTACCTGGTTCTGAAACTTAATATCCCCATGATGTGTACTGTGGTATAATTATCCCAGCTCCCTCACCCTTTAAAAGAAACCTGAGGTAAGGGGTTTTTGAGGTCCCTCCAAATTTCCCCTAGGGGATTAGTAACTCATTCTTTATTTGCTGCCTTTCCTGCCTTGGATCACCTCTCTCCTCACCTACTCGTGTTCCTTGCACCTCCCACTGAAGGGCTTGTACTCTAGTCTTTGGCTCAGAATCCTCTCCGGGGGAACCCCATGCTAAGACACAAGGGTTGTGAGCAAAGCAATTCTAGAACAAGAACTATGTTCCCGCAAGACACCTCTCACACCCCACCCCACCAGAAGTGGAGGAGCTCCCTCTGCACTCCCGCCTACGTAACCTAACGTTCCCCTTTCCCACTCATCGTGGGCCTCAGCTCCAAAGATTCCAAAGCACCCTAAATGTGCAGCTTTGCCATTTACTTCACAGGATGCAGAATCCATTTTTGCTTTATTTCTTTTCCAGACAGTTGGTTTGTTTTAATGGACTTCTCTTCCGCCTGTGCATAATTCTTCTCTAAATTAACTTCTCTTCTCAGCCCCACATAATACACACTGGGCTGTCAGCTCATTACTTTTACATCCTTCCTTCTACTGTTTATGCAAAGGTTTAATTAACTATGAATTGCTGCGTAGGCAACAGGAAAAAGCCCACCCACCCCGCCATGTAGGGCTGTGTGGCTCAACCTCGATGAGGAGGGAGAATCAACAGAGAAGCATCATGGGAAAGGGCGAGAAGGTGAGACTAGAGCATAAAGATTTTAATCCTCTTGCCACCACTTTCAGGGTTTCGTTTATCCACTAAATATGAAGTTGCTGTTATGTGCTTGGCATTGTTCCAGGTGTGAGGGCAAGTGAATCAGAGAGACATGAGCCCTGCCCTCGCAGTGTCTAGTCCTACCAGGAGAAATAGACAAATAGTGTCTTCCCTATCTATTGCCCCATAACAAATTACCCATTCCTTGCTTCCAATGACATTAAACATCCATTATATCTCACACTTCAATTCCAATATCTCAAAGGGGGACACAAGGGGTCAGGAAATCAGGAGCCACTTGACAGGGCAATTCTGCTGGAAGGCCTCCTGGGAATCTGGACCGGGTTGATGGATCCATTTCCAAGATGGCCTGTTTATGTGGCTGGCAAGCTGACATTGGCTGTGAGTAGGAGGCCCCCATCCCTCTGCATGTGGCCTCTCCATGGGATGCTTGGGAATCCCTATCACAAGGCAGATGTCTTCCCAAAGCAGGGCAAAGCTATCCCCTATTTGACCTTGAAAAGTCCTATGTCATTTCTGCTAGACTCCAGTAGGTGCACAACCCAGCATGATTCAGAGTGGGAGGAGATACGCAATGACAGAAATACTGGGAGGTGAGGATCCCTGGGCGCCATCTCGGAGACTGTCTACCACAATAAGGAAACAAGTAAAGAAGACCAAAATCACACTGCGATCCGGAATGTTCAAATAGAGTAATATAGATAGTGACAGAACGCACAGGTTCCACAGCAAAAGCAGTCAGGGAAGGCCTCTTTCTGACTGCATAAGCCAACAAAATTTCCCTAGGCTTTTTTATCCCTCAGTGCACTCATCGACCAAAGGGAAACAATAATCCTTCTTAGCTCACGGGGTGGTGCGAGGCTCAAATGGGATCAGGAGTATAGAAGTTCAATTGTTATTTTGGCTTCCGCCTGTAAGTGGCTACATTTCTCCTTCCAAAGGACCAATAACCCTAACTGGGATAGGTGGGTGGCCCCAGTGCTGCCAGCTTTGGAAGGGAAGTCATAAAAGCATTTGGGCAGAGACAAGAGGGATAAGGACCCCAGCTGAGCTGCACATCAGCAAAGGAGAGACTTGATGGTTCTCCAACTTCCAGCTAAGACAACACACTTGGCTAAAAAGAGTATTTGTCGAGCCCGGCGTCCTGGGTGAGGCACAGATGTTAGCAGGGGTGATTCGTTCCTCAGGAGAAGGACATCTTTTCCACAGAATTTCAGCCCAGTTGGAGCTAGACAGAGCAAAAGAATTTTAGAATTTAAAATTCTGGTTGTGAAAGAGAGGCACAGCCGGATTTCGTCATTTTTCCACTGTCCGTCCTGGGCAGGAAATGAGAGTCAGGATCCACTCCTGGAGTTCCTTCTGCTTTATTGTGCCGGCTGCTGGACATTTTCAAGTTTCTCTCTGTTCTCGAGGGAAAGGACTCGGTCTGACCATCAGCCAAGATGAAAATATGATATGCGGTGCTCAAGATGGTGCAAGAAATGGGTGCCGTTCTATAAGACGGAAGGGAGTAAAATCTGGTTTGTCCTCTCTGGGGGGGGGCACCCTGACAATCGTGGCAATCATTCTTTTTTAACAGAGATCACAAGCAGGCAGAGAGAGAGAGGAAAGTAGGCTCCCCGCTGAGCAGAGAGCCCAATGCAGGGCTCGATCCCAGGACCCTGGGATCACAACCCGAGCTGACGGCAGAGGCTTTAACCCACTGAGCCACCCAAGTGCTCCCAATCATTCATTTTTTAAAGACCATGTCTTTGAAGGAGCAATCCCATGCATCAAATTTATCTTAATAAAATAATTCAGGGTGTGCCCCAAGTCGCATGTACTTACATGGAGAAATTTTTATAAGACATTATTACAATTTAAAAAGAAATTTGCAAGATAACATATACACAATAGGATTCTACTTTTTGTGAAAAACATACAGAGTTTTGATCAACATAGTGGTGAGAGATCATATTGTCACAAGGGAAATTATAAAATATTTAGAACTGAGAAGCAATGAAAATACTGCACACCAATCTTGTTGGCTAGAGCTAAGGCAGGACATCAAAGAAACTGTGTAGGCTTAATACATTATCAAAGAAAGATATGTGGTTTAGGGGCACCTGGGTGGTTCAGTCAATTAAGCATCTGCCTTGGGCTCAAGTCATGATCCCAGGATCCTGGAATGGAGCCCCACATTGGGACCCCTGCTCAACACGGAGTCAGCCTCTTCCTCTCCCTCTACCCCTTGCCACTCCCCACCCCCTCTTGGGCACGCTCTCTAATAATTAAATAAAATCTTAACCAAAAAAAACCTGTGGTTCAGACTAGTAAATATACCTCAATATCTATCTTTCTTCTTTCCTATAGTAATTAAACCTCTGATTTCTAGGCAGGCACATAGCTACAGAATACAGGCCATACAGGCCATACAGGCCCTATTTCCCAGCCTGCCTCACAGTTAGAATGATCAGGATTGAAGTTCTGGTCAAAGGATTGTGAAAAGAAGTAATACATACAGTTTTCTGATCGTTTCCCGCAGCCTGACTCCTTGATGCTTCTCACCTTCCTGCTGACCAAAATATATACATGGCAGCAGTGGGTTTGCTGTGATGTAATAAATAATTTGCCTGGCTATGTCTAAGCACAGAGCTTCCAAAACCCTGGGGATGTCCCAAGCGATAGAGAGCGGCTCTTTTTTTTTTTTCTTTTTTTTTTTAAGATTTTATTTATTTACTTGAGAATTTATTGAGAGAGAGCATGAGAGAAGAAAAGGTCAGAGGGAGAAGCAGACTCCCCAAGGAGCTGAGAGCCCGATGCGGGACTCGATCCTGGAAGTCCGGGATCAGGACCTGAGCTGAAGGCAGTCACCCAGGCGCCCCAGAGAGCTGCTCTTTGATGCAAGATAAGTGAAGCTAGGTAAGCCCTAGATCATTCAGGATGGGGGGGTGGGGAGAGACCTAGTCACCAGAGCTGAGACTTTCAGCCACTTACCCTCTGGGGAAGGGAAGGGAGATCTGGATATTGAGTTTAATCCTGTGGCCAATAACTCAATCAATGGTGCTTACATAAATTAAACCCAATTAAATACCCTGGACTCTAAGCCCAGAGGAGCCTCCAGACTGGCGTCCACAATGATGTGGGGAGTGGTAGTACACCCTGACTCCACAGGGAAAGGGCCTGGAAGCCCTGCATTCAGGATCCTCCTACTTCCTCCTGTGTGTTCCCTTCAGGAGAAAAGTGCCATCATAAGTATTTCACTTTGAGAGCTTTGAGTTCTGTGGATCATGAGAGCCAATTATCCCACCCACAAGGTGTTATAGGAACCTCCTGGATTGGTAAGCAATTGGTCAAAAACTCGGGATGGCCTGGGAACACCACCTGCCTAAAGTGGAGGTGATCTTGGGGAAGAATGAGCTCTTAAGTTGGGAGCTCTGATGCTGACTTGGGCTGGTAAGCATCAGAATGGAACTGAGATACATCCAGTTGTCATGGAAATACAGTAGTGCAAACAACTCTACCAGTTTTCCTGGGACATGGGACCTTCAGTGCCACCAGAAAGTCCCAAGCCAACCAGGACAAGATCCCTCTCTGTTGTGTAGCTTCTGTAGTGACAGGGAACAAGGACAATACCCTAAGGGTTGGTGAAGGAAAAGACAGGAAAATCTTGAGTACCTAAGGATTTCATGGAGCAGAACCTCCTCCGCATAGGGCTGGACCGCCACCTCTAGTGTTTTCTATGAGAAATAAACATTTATCTTGTGAAAGCCATGACTTCTGTTAAACAGAGATCCACCTAATTTGGATACCTGAAAGTAGAGGGCTGAATGTATCAGAAGCAAACATCTACGTGGCTTTAGACTACCGGCTGGGCGATAGGAATGGCTGACTCAGATAGCACAGGTTAGAAAATTAGTAATTCTTGTTATGCAGTGATTATATACTTGGAAGAATAGTAATGCTCTACTTTGCAAGACAGGCCATGTGTTCACTGAGCCTGTAGCACTAGGGGAAATATATACATAATATAGAAAGAATCTTGGTCTGTGTTTCTGCTTCTTGTGGATTTCAGCGAAATCCTAATGAATGGATAGAAATCCAAGATAAAGCTAGCCAGTGTGTTACAAAAATGGAAGGAAATGCAGCCCTGAAGCCCTCTCTGCCTGTGGTTTACAATCTAACTTGACCAGGAGTCTGGCCATTTGGGACTTTTCAGGATGGAAAAGGTCAATTTCTTGTATACCTCCACACTAAAGCTATTAAGGTTGAGAGCTCTGTGTACTACCAGACTTAGCAGGAAATAATATCATGGTCCCAAAGTTTTATCAACACCTTCTTTTAAAAAGATGCTTTTGCCATAAAATTGGAGCTGGCATGGAGGAAACTGTTCAATTAATGGAGATGTCTTTTCCACCCAAGTCTCTGTATTAGATGCACCTGTTAGTGCCCACTCCACTGAGGGGATAGAGCAATAAGCAAGGCACCTTTAAAAGAAAAATTTTAAAAGTAACAGGTTTTGAAATCAAAAGCTTTTGCACAGCAAAGGAAACAGTCAACAAAACAAAGAGGCAACCCACGGAATGGGAGAAGATACTTGCAAATGACAGTACAGACAAAAGGTTGATATCCAGGATATATAAAGAACTCCTCAAACTCAACACACACAAAACAATCATATCAAAAAATGGGCAGAAGATATGAACAGACACTTCTCCAATTGAAGACATACAAATGGCTATCAGACACATGAAAAAATGTTCATCATCACTAGCCATCAGGGAGATTCAAATTAAAACCACACTGATACCACCTTACACCACTTAGAATGAAAATCTACTTCTAAACAAGAGAGCTGCATCAAAAATTAATGATGGACTACTAGATGTTGGCTAATTGAATTTAAATAAATTTTTTTTTAAATACTAAAAATAAATAAACAAAAGAGTTGGCTGGGGATGTTTCCCATGGAATCAACTTGACACATACTAGCCAGAAGTGAGCTCCAAGAGCTTTCTCATCCCCCAGGAGAATGTGTTCTGCAAGGCCCACCATGGATGTGGCCAAGAAGGATAAAGGACAGAGAAGAACATCCAAAAAGGTAACACCAGGAGACATTGAGGATGAAGAAATGAAGAGTTCCTCCAAGAGTGAGAATCAGGGGCTGCCAGATAGGGGGTGGGGTATAGTCATGGTTACAGAGCAGCAGCCATTGGGTGTCTGACCTTCTCCTCTATCCAAATGGGATTTTTTTTTTGTTTTCCTCATCCTACTTCATCGTGAAAGGTTGATAATGGACCTTCCTTTACAGAAGTTTTATTTAAATTTAACTTAGTTAACATATCGTGTATTATTAGTTTCAGAGGTAGAATTTAGTGATTCTTCAGTTGCACATAACACCCAGTGCTCATTCCATCACGTGCCCTCCTTAATGCCCATCACCCAGTCACCCCATCCCCCCCATCTCTCGTCCAGCAACCCTCAGTTTGTTCCTTAGGGCTAAGAGTCTCTTATGGTTTGCATCCTTCTCTGTTTTCACCTTATCTTATTTTTCCTTTCCTTCCCCTCTGTTTATCTGTTTTGTTTCTTAAATTCCACACAGGAATAAAACCATATGGTATTTGTCTTTCTCTGACTGAGTTACTTAGCTTTGCATAATGCTCTCTATCTCCATTTACATCGTTGCAAATGGCAAGAGTTCATCCTTTTGATGGCTGAGTAATATTCCATTGTGTGTGTGTGTGTTTGTGTGTGTGTGTGTGTGTGTGTGTGTGTACACACCACATCTTCTTTATCCATTCATCTGTCAATGGGTATCTGGGATTTTTCTAAAGTTTGGCTGTAGTGGACATTGCTGCTATAAACACTGGGGTGCATGTGCCCCTTCGAATCACTATTTTTGCATCCTTTGAATAATACCTAGCGGTGCAATGTACTTTTTAAGTCCCTGCCCGAGCATGAACCACATCTAGACCCAACAGAGAGGACAGTGCATTACCCAGCGATTCTGAACTCTGAGTTGGATTCAGTAACGACAATGGGCAGTAGCATTGTCCCCTCTGGTGTTGGGACGGTTGGGAAGATGGGTACATGCAGATGCTCGGGTAACAAAGGCTGGACTGTGGCAGCAGTTGCCAGTTGTTCCCATATGCATTATCCTTTTCACCATAGTAATAAATCCCATAATTTTTAGCTGGACATACGTCTTCTCAAAATAAACATCAAATTTTCCAGTCTCTCTTGTGCAGCTATAAATCTGAGTTCTTGACAATGGGGTATGAAGAGAAGTGATGTATGTAACTTCCAGGTCATTTCTTCAAGGGGAAAAATCCTTTTTTATCCCCTTCCTCCTTCTTTCTGGCTGGAACACAGACATAGAGATGAATTCTCTTGCATCAGACAGACACGAGCAATGCCCTAAAACAACAAAATAGAATGCTCTTGAGTCCCAGAGGCTTTTGCAAAGCACAGTTAACATGCCAGCCCTGAATTTCCTACCTTCTAAATTTTCATGTGTGAGAAAAATTAACTATCATTTTATTTAAGCTACTGTTATTTTGGGTCTCTGCTCTTTGCAGCTAATGCTATAATGCTCTAATATATGTAATATGGAGAATAAATAAATTATGCATTCACTTTTAAAGCCAGAAGGAAAACTTTTTTAAAAAGTAGAACAGAAGAAAATAAAAATAAAAGCAAAAATTAATAATATAGAAAAAAAAAGTTTTGACAAAAAGTTTTTGACAATCTTGACAGAAAGTTTTGACAAAGAACAAACTGGTTCTCTGAAAATACTAATTACGTAGGCAAACTTATTAAAAGATTAATCAAAAAAGAGATAAGGCATAAATAATATTCTCATTTGATCATAATTAAAACACAGAAAAGGTTTGTTTTTTAATCATGAGATTGTTATAAGCAACTACATGTTGACATAAGACATAAATACAATGAGAAATTTTCTATAAAAATAAAAAACATCAAGATTGACACACAAAAAAATGGAAAACCTGGATTATATCAATAACTATTTTTAAAATGGAATCATTTGTCAAAATTCTTCTACATCCCAAAAGAAATACCAGGCCCAGACAGTTTTATAATTGAATTTTACCAGCATTCATGGAACAAAATATTTCTGTACTATACAAACTCTTTTAGGGAAGAGAAAAGAAGGGTACTAGCCAATTTTATGAGGTTAGATTATCCTTGATTCTAAAACCAGATATGGATAATTAATTAGTCAGCTTTACTAATGCAGAGAAAATCCAAAACTCTCTGTGACTTATAAAGAAAACGATTTATTCTGAATTCATATTGCATGTGACCTCTAGGTCAGCTGAGCCATGCCCTAGTCTGCATCTCTGTTCCACGTGTTTTCACGTTCAGGGGCACAGGCTGAAGGCATGTCCCCTGCAAGAAAAAGGCTCATTTTGCAGGGAAGTTCCAGCTACAAGGGTGCAACACGTTCACACTGAAAACATGTAATCCTCTTACAGGGCAGGTAGAGTCCAGGCATGGTTAACAAGAACACAATCCTCCACAGATAGCATGGGCAAATTATAGACCAATTTCCCTTTATAAATATTAACCTGAATGTCTTAAACAAAAGTCAATCGAATCTAATTTTTTTAAAAATTACAAAACATGGTCAAATAGAACTTATGCCAAGTTGTTTATGCAAGAGTGGTTATGGGGCCCGTGGGTGGCTCAGTGAGTTAAAGTCTCTGCCTTTGGCTCAGGCCATGATCCCAGGGTCTTGGGATCGAGCCCCACATTGGGCTCTCTGCTTGGTAGGGAACTTGCTTCCTCCTCTCTGTCTGCCACTCTGTCTACTTGTAATTTCTCTCTGTCAAATGAATAAATAAAAATCTTTTTTAAAAAAATAGAGTGGTTAAAAGTCAGAAAACTTGATGAAGTAATGCACCACATTGGTATGTTAGGACATAAAACTATATTATCTCAATAGTTGCAGAAAAAGTATTCAATAAAACTCAACATTCGCACAGTTTAAGCAAATGAGAAATAGGGTTTTTTTTTTTAACCTAAATATATACCTAAAATAATGATAATAAAAGCCATAATAAACATAATACTTCATGGTTAAATGTCAAGGAAATTTCCATTAAAATTAGTAACAACATGCAAATGCCTGGTATTTCCCCTTCTGTTCTTCTGAAGGTTTTTGTCACTTCAGTAGGCAAGTAAACAAGTAAAAATAAGAAGAAGCAGCAGTATGTGGCACAAGGTTTGGAAAGCAAAAGTTGTCATTATTGTCATGCTTTGCCTACAATTTGATTGCTGCCCTAAAAATCCCAGAAAATCTAAAAACTACTAAAACTAATGAGATATTTGAGTTCAGTGGCTTCATTTAAATTCAAAATTTTTTCCACTGGATATTTTGTCCTGCTTTGTCAAAGACTATTTAACCATAGAGTTGTGGGTCCGTATCTGGGCTTTCTACCCTGTTCCACTGGTCTATGTGTCTGTTCTTCTGCTATCCTGGTGATCACAGCTTTGCAGTAAAGCTTGAAATCAGGTAACATGATATCCCTAGTTTTGTTTTTCTTTTTCAACATTTCCTTAGAAATTCAGTGTCCCTTCTCATTCCATACAAATTTTAGGATTTTTTGTCCCAGCTCTTTGAAAAATGCCAGTGGAATTTTGATCAGGACAGCATTGAAAGTATAGATGGCTCTAGGCAGTATAGACATTTTAACAATGTTTATTCTTCTGATCCATGAACACAGAATGCTTTTCCATCTTTTTGTGTCTTCTTCAAGTTCTTTCATGAGTGTTCTGTAGTTCCTCGAGTACAGATCCTTTACCTCTTTGTTTAGGTTTATTCCCAGGAATCTTATGGTTCTTAGTGCTATAGTAAATGGAATCAATTCTCTAATTCCCCTTTCTATATTTTCCATGTTCGTGTGTGTATAAGAAAGCAACTGATTTCTGGACCATAAGGAATATCATGGAGGACAGTAGGAGATGGAGAGAAGTGAATTGGGGGAAATCGGGAGGGAGAAATGAACCATGAGAGATGGTGGAGTCTGAGAAACAATCTGAGGGTTTGGGGCGGGGGGGAGGGTGAGCCTGGTCTTGGGTACTAAGGATGGCACATATTGCATGGAGCACTGGGTGTGATGCATGAACAATGAATCTTGGAACCCTGCTTCCTCCTCTCTCTCTCTCTGCCTGCCTCTCTGCCTACTTGTGATCTCTCTCTGTCAAATAAATAAAAATAAAATCTTAAAAAAAAATAAAATAAAATAAAATAAAATCCCAAGTTATTTTTATACACTAAATAAAGCTAAATTAGAAAATGTATATAGAATTTAAAAAAAAAATAGTCATCACATGAGTCAAAAATCACAAGGTAACTGGGAGTAACTCTAAACCAAAAAGTGGGAAACTTTATGAAGAAAATTACAAAACCTATTACAACCCATTGTGAAGGTCTGACTAAATGGCAGGTTCTATTATGAATAGGAAGGAAGACCTACCGTAAGGATGCCAGTTCTCCACAAACTAATTCATAAATTCCAAACGGTTCTAATCAAAATCCAAGTAGAGCTTTTCATGGAACTTCTGCTAATTCCAAAATTCACATGTAAGAACAGTAAGCTAAGACTAGCCAAGGCAATTCAGAGAAGGAAGAAGTGAGGGAAGTAGTTTATCTTAAAAGATAGGGAAAGATATGATGAACAGATAGTAACTGGGGCAGTAAATGGTATTGGGGCAGGAATAAAACCTTAGTCCCCTGGAACAGAACAGAGAGAGAAAAGCAGACCTACCCATGTATGTGAACAAAGTATATGAGAACATTGCATATTGATACAGCCATTCGACAGTTTGGGAACAGTTTGACGTCTGCGTGCAGAAATAAAAATGAAAATTAAACCTTTGCATTTATGTCATGTATAATTTTAAAAAATTGCAAGTGGATCAAGGACCTAAATGTGAAAAAGTATTTTTAGAAGAAAGTGGACATTTTCTTTGTGAACTCATGGTTGGTAAGAATTTCTTAAATAAGAGATTAAAACGCATAAGCCATAAAGGAAAGATTGACAAATTAAAGTTAAAACCTTCTCTGTGAAAAGAAAAAGATACTATAAACAAAAATGAAGAGACTAGACAAAGTGAGATCAGCTGTTTATGATGCATACGGCCAGCCAAGAATTAATACCAAGACTATGTAAAGAACATCTACGAATCAATAGGAAAATACAGTGTTCAAGTAGATCCCTGAATCGTAAGTTACAATAGCAGGGGCGCCTGGGTGGCTCAGTTGGTTAAGCATCTGCCTTAAGCTCAGGCCATGATCCTGGGGTCCTGAGACTGAGTTCCTCATCGGGTCCCTGCTCAGTGGGGAGCCTGCTTTTCCCTCTGCCTCTGCTGCTCCGCCTGCCTGTGTGCCCACTCCCACACTCTCTCTCTCTCCCAAATGAATAAATAAAATCTTTAAAAAAAGAAAAGTTACAATAGCAGGTGCCCAAAATAGCAAGAGCTAATTTTTTACCAAGCTCTTTCTTACTCCACCACCTCTACACTCCAGCACAATGAATTTCAGTTTGCTAGGAGCTGATAAATGCCCACATCAATCAGAAGTGGACAGAGGTTAGTGATAAGATTTGAAATGGAGTGATTTGGTGTTGCTGGAGGACAGGGTGAGATAGAACAACCAGATACAGAAAATGAGAAAACAGTGAGAAAGGCATGGTTAAAATAAATAAACAAACAAGTAAGCTCGAGCCCCAGGGAAAAATGAGGAAGTAAGCTTACTGACAGAGTGAATAAAGATCAATAAGTTTATCAGGGGTATCTGCCCAAATGCAGGATGGGGAAACTGTCTTAGCTGCACTGCTATAAAAGAAATTCTAGAATTGGAGTCAACGGTGAAGTCAGTATGAACCAACAGTGGGATATCACTATCGTACAGGCTAAAGCCACTTAGCCATATTATTAGGAGTAGCATGTTCACAGGAAAGGAGGTTAGACCTATTATCTTAAACTCATTAATCAGACCACACTTGGAAAAGGTACTCTATTTCAGGCCTCCCACAATGGCAAGAACACCTAGGAAAATTTACTTTCCCATTAACAAAAAGTTAAAAGCTATTCCCATTGAGTGAATATGTACTGTAAACCCACTCTTTGTTCATCAGAGTACTAGGTGCAGGGTTTACAATGATGATCAAGACATGCAGGGGCACCTGGGTGGCTCAGTGGGTTAAAGCCTCTGCCTTCAGCTTGGGTCATGATCCCACGGTCCTGGGATCGAGCCCTGCATCGGGCTGTCTGCTCGGTGGGGAGCCTGCTTCCTCCAATCTCTCTCTCTGCCTACTTGTGATTTCTGTCTGTCAAATAAATAAATAAAAATCTTTTTAAAAATTTTTTTTAAAAAGACATGCAGAGTCTCCACTCTTACTGACTGGGTGTGAAAGAAAGGTGCAAATGGGAGAAAGTTAAACAATGCCTCATTAGAATGTATCCCATTTTTAATTCATAAGGTGCTGACGGAGCAGGAGAGGCATTGTATCAGTCAGCTTAGGCTATATTTTGCTGTAGTAACAAACAATCCCTAGGTGCCAACTGCTTATAACTGTAAAGGTTTACTTCACACTCTCATTGATGTCCATTGTGGGCTAACAGTGGCTCTCTGTCCTACCTGCCCTTTATTCTAGGACCCAGAATGGAAGATCAGTCTCTCTGCCAATCACATTATCAGAGGGAAAAGCACAATAGCAAAACCATGCAGTGGCTCTTAAAGCTTCTAATCAGAAGTGGCATATATTCTATCCCATTTCATTGGACAAAACAGGTCACAGGGCCAGCCCTGGTGACTGGTGGAAACTAACATCCTCCTCCCAGAATGGGTCTAATTCAGAAAAGCCCAGAAAGAAGCGGCCAGAAAATATTTTGAAAAAATAAAAATATAAGAAAGAAATATATAAGAATACACTTAGGAAAGATATAAGAATATATACAGATAAGAAAAAGTGGATGCATATTATGGACATTGGGGAGGGTATGTGCTATGGTGAGTGTGGTGAAGTGTGTAAGCCTGATGATTCACAGACCTGTACCCCTGGGGCTAACAATACATTATATGTTAATAAAAAAATAAAAATTTAAAAATAAAAATTAAGGGGCGCCTAGGTGGCTCAGTGGGTTGGGGCCTCTGCCTTCAGCTCGGGTCATGATCCCAGGGTCCTGGGATCAAGCCCCGCATCGGGTTTTCTGCTCAGTGGGGAGCCTGCTTCCTCCTCTCTCTCTGCCTGCTTCTCTGCCTACTTGTGATCTCCATCTGTCAAATAAATAAATAAAATCTTTAAAAAGTAAAAATAAAATAAAAATTCTTAAAAATTGATGCATAAATTTAGCAAGAGATGCTAATTGTTCATGGCAGCGATATTCATAACAAACAAAAACTGGATATAACTCAAATGCCCACAAAGAGTAGACTAGATCCAACAATGGTGGCATATTCATACAATGGGTCATATAAAGGAGTAACACAGAGAAAAAAAAACAAAAGAATGAGCTACCATCCCATTCAACAACATAGATGAGCACAGGAGCCACCTACAAGACGGAATGCTTCATCTACCTTCATCCACCTACAAGAAGCATGCTTCCGTTTATATGAAGTTCAAAATAAAGCAATATTCATCCATGGTGATCAAGGTCAGAATGGCAGGTGCTTTTGAAAAGTAGCTTCTAAAGGAAACATATGGGGGCCTTTGAGGTGCTGCGGATACATTACCACTTTACCTGAACGGCTATATTCTTAAAATGGGTCCACTTAAGTATATGCAAGTTTTCTTACTAAAAAAAGAAAAAGTGTTTGCCATAGACCTCTGACCTGAAGAGGGAGGGTCCTCTCGGTAAAGGCTTGCCAGAGGAAATTATTATAAACTCAGACCTGAAAAAGGGAGCAGAAGCTATCTGGAAGGGACACATCTTTGTGCATGATGGCATGATCAAGATGCTAAAATACTTGCTAAATGGCCACCATGTTTGCTGCTGGAAGGAGCACTGAGAGGTGTGACTGGAGAGGACCCACACTGCGAACACTGAGAGCCAGTTTAGGTTTTCAGTATTTAATGTGAAAACCACAGGAATCCACCAACTGGTTTTTTAAAATAAAGATTTTATTTATTTATTTGTTTGTTTGTTTATAATAAAGAGAGAGAGCACAAGCAGGGGGAAAGGGAGGGGCAAAAGGAGAAGCAGACTCCCTGCTGAGCAGGGAGCCGGATGCAGGTCTCGATCCCAAGACCCTGAAATCATGACCTGAGCCGAAGGCAGCCACTCAGCTGACTGAGCCACCCACATGCCCCTCACTGACTGGTTTTAAACAGGGAAATGGTATATTCCTGTTTCCTTTTGGAAGAATCGCTCTGCCTATAGTAAAAAGGAAGCTGGGAGGCCAGTTAGGAGACGGCCGTAATTTGTCTAAGCCAGAGAAGCGGGAAGTCCAAAACCAAGGGACTGATAATAAAGGCCAGATGGCTTTTGTCTTATTTTCTACACGAATGCACTATGGAGGTGAAGTTAAGAAACCAGACTCAAGAGATATGTAGGAGGAAGAATTGAATGCCCTGCAAAATGTCATTTGATAAACTGCTCAAGAAACCAGGGTTTATTCATTCTAAAGGGGCAACGTCCCAGCCCAAATACCAAGGGTTGCTATGTGGAAGAAGCAGGTGCACTTGGGAGAACCCAGAGTCCCGGGGCAAAGTCACAAGGAAGCGCTTTATCCTTTATGTCCTCTCCAGTCAGGGGACACACCATCACCATACACTGCGCTAGGGGACACCAAGCAAGGCTGGATGATGACCTCGCAGAGATTCTGTGGAGAGGAGCCAAGCAAAGTTCGGACCAGCTGAAGGTCTCTCGAAGCTAAAAGTCCCATGGACAACAGGCAGTTCATTTGTCTCCTCTGAGGCTGAATCTTTTAACACTTCGGGTCTGGTCTCTGATGATATTTGCCACAACTTACATACTGTGATCTGGGCTGTCTGCCCAAAATGTGCCCATCATCCCAACATGCCGTAATTCCTATATACCCTTGAACTTGTCAGAGTATATTTTAATTATCCTTTTCTGTGTTCATCAACCCCCATGAGACTGTAACTACACCATATGAGGCATGATGCCTGACTCATTTTTATCTCCAAGAGCCTATCACGTGGTCAGATGCTATCGGGTGGACGAGCAGACTTACCTATATTTTTAACTCGCATCGCATTCCACGGTATGGATGTACTAACATAGATACAAATGGACCAGCATGGAACCCCAACAGCTCTGAAATCAAGTAGGCTGAGGGTCTGTAGCAGGAGGAGAGTACCATGAGAACCTGCTATAATTTATCATGTCTATTTCTTTTTGGTGGGAGGTGTCTATCCAGAAGGACCATCACTGGGGCGCCTGGGTGGCTCAGATGGTTAAGCATCTACTTTTGGCTCAGGTTATGATCTCAAGGTCCTGGGATCAAGCCCCGCATCGGGTTCTGTGCTCAGCACAAGTCTGCTTATCCCTCTCCATCAGCCTCTCCCATCCCCTGTTGTGTTCTCTCTTTCAGATAAATAAATAAAATCTTTTAAAAAAAGACCATCATTTGCCTATTGAATGACTCCTAGAACTCAATGCACACTTAGGAACACAAACTAAGAATCTTCTTCTTCAAAAAATGTGAAGGAAGACTGAACTGTTTGTAGGAAACGTAGGTGTTTAAGATGCAACACCTCCGTGGGAAATGCGGGTCTCAGTTCTTCTGGCTGACGGTTCCTAATGGCAGCAATAAACCAAGGGGCCCCCATTGGCCAAACAGATGTTCTGAGTTGACAAGGAGGGGGAGACCAAACGCTGCCCCAGATGCTATCACTTCTGTGTTTGCTAATTGCTGAACCCTTTTGAAAGGCCTAAGCTGCAATAAATACATGATTTATCACCAAAGAAATAGATGCACGTACAACAGGACGATGTAGCCTGAAAAAAATCAGAAAGAGGATATTATCAATGTGCCAGTGAAGGTAGTTAGGAGTTCTGACTGCTTCACTAAAATTCTTCAAAGCAAGTTCAGAATGAACTGGAGTGGAAGGAGGTGGTGAGCAAAAACAGAGAGATGTAGTAATTAAAGTTAATTACTCTTGTTACTATGGTAGCAACCCAGAACAAGCAAAATTAGACACACGTTCAAGGTGAATCCCAAACAGGGCCATGTGGTTGCCTTCGCCAAGAAGCTAGGAGCAGACAGTTATTTAACAGGATTAAACTCCATTGTTAACCCAGTTTACCCCAAAGACCACCTTCTTCCATCAGTTCAGGGTTGCAAGAGCATGTGTGTTATCTGACTCCTAAGATCTCTTACCCATATCCTGAAAGAATGGCCAATTACCTGAGGTCTTGATTGGAGTCCCCCAGAAGCTGACCCTGAGGTAAGGATTCAAGTGCAAGGAGTGTGCTAGGGGCAGAGGCGCTAAGAAGGAAATCAGGACGGGGGGCTACTGGACAGTGTGTCTTAAGGCAAGTTTCCACTCTGGGCAACTGGAACACAGTCCCACCAGGGAGCTCTAGAAGCCACTTTGGACAAGTGCAGATAACAGAGCTGTCCTGCCCAAGGAGCAAGGGGGCTGGGATATTCATCCAGCAACTCTGAGTCATGGGTGAGGGCTCTCCTAAGGGCTGCTAATTCCTTGGCACTTCCACACTACATTCTAGCCGGTAAAATGGGAGCAAGAGACGCGCATCATTTCCAGCTCAGCCCATGAACTCCTCACACGGACTATTCTCCCCACACTTTCTCTTCTCCAGGTGTCTCAAAGGAAAGTAATTCCAAGTGATCACAGTGGTTGTAAGTTGAAGAAGGAAGAACCTCAAGATGAAAGGAACCTGGGTTCCCCGAATTGTTTGTTAAAGAAGAACTCCCCACCCACTGGGAATGCCCATTCTGGTCTTTGTGACACCCAGAACTGAAACTAATTTCTGAGCCATGAGAGGTGTTTGGTGTGTTTGTTACAGCAGGTAGCATTACTTTAATTAATACATGATTCTTTTACTATGTGCCAGCCCAATGTGCAAACATCTCACACTTGCTTTAACCTGCATTTCGTTGATTTCTAGTGAGGTCATATATTATTTCATGTGTAATTCAAATGCTCTCCACTCCTCCACATTTGGAGGGTACAAAGGAGGTCACTGGAGCAGCAAACTCAGAATTCCACTGTCCTCCCCTATATGAAATCAGGCCCTTATCCCCACCCTTACACACACACACACACACACACACACACACACAAACATACACACACAATGACATCCCTCTTGGACACTTCCCAAGGAGCATCTCACAAAAGGTCCCATGTCATCCTAGATCCCCACCTGCCCCTTCTGCCCCCTGGCTTTAGCCTAGACACTGACCTGAATGACGCTCAGGTCACATTTGCCTGCTGCAGACATGACCCCAGATTTCTCTGATGTTTCGGGTTTCATGGGTGCCCCTCCTTCAACCTGCCAGCAGGGACACCCTTTCTCTTTCTTTATTCCCTCCTCTTATTGGTATCCCACACCAGAGTCAGTTGGACTCTGAGGGGCTAGCATTCTTCTAAGTATTTTTTTTTTACACGCATAGCCTTCTCCTCTTCCAGAAAACATACATGCTCACAGTGTGATTGGGAGAGTGTTGGGACTGAGATCCCCAGTTCCCTGTCCTATGGCAGAGACTACCACATTTGCTCTGTGCTTTCTCCTCCCATGATGAGTTCTCTCCCAGGAGACCAGATGTCCCTGCTGGGAAAATTCAGCTTCTGATGGTCCTGCCTCAGGATCATTAGATGCACTTGAACCCCAAATATGAACCATGTTCACTTTCTTTTGCAGGAGACTCCTGAAATCTACATCAGTGGAGATGAGTACAAGAGAGTGTAGAATGGTCTTGGTTCCTTATTTCTGCAAGTCTACGATGTTTCAGCCTCAGCTCTGATAGAGCTGGGGCCACGGTTACTCCAAAATGCATGAGCAGAGGAGGTGGTTTCTCTGTGAATTGTTGCCCATCGCATAAGAGCAGTTTTCTCCAGGGTAGTTTTTCTGACCAGGCAGAAACCCTGACCTCCATCCTCCCACCCTGGCTTCCTTTTGGTCTCTAGGGAATGAGGGTCTTCCCTCTCCAGGCATCAAGTCCAGCATCTGGCCATATGGTTGGCTCTGGCTTGTGCTTCTGGGCCCTGAAAACAAGGGAATCCCCAGAGCAATGCCTACAGCTTACCACCTGGAGGGGCTGGTCTTGGGCAAACAGAGGCCCATGGGCCCCCTGAACACACCCAACAGGAAGAGGAAATCCAAGTGGCTCAAGTCTACTTCTAAGACCGAGGTTGTTGATACCTCATTGCCATGCTCAGGAGGTCCCCAGAACCAAACATAAGGAATGCTGCCAGTGACCCCAGCTGAGGGAGAAGAGTCTATCAGTCAGGGTCTCCCCAGGACATGAAAGCACCCCCAGACCATTCAAGTGAAGACCTCAGTAAAGAGACCATTTACAGCAGCAGGGCTCATACTTGAGGGTCCATCAAAAACACCTGGAGGACTTATTAAAAACTAGGTTGCTGGCTTCCCCGATGGGGTGGGGCCTGAGAATTTGCTCTCCCCTCAAATTCCACAGGATGCTGATGCTGCCTGTCTGGGGACTACATTTTGGCAACCCCCGGTTCACAGAGCTCAGAATTCAGGGACTGTGGTCTCCCTACACGATGGAATATTATTCAGCAGTAAAAACAAACAGGGTGCTGACACATGCTACAATGTAGGTGAATCCTGAAGACATTATGCAAAGGGAAAGAAACCGGACAGAAAAGGTCATATACCAGAAGATTCCTTTCGTATCCAATGGAATATCCAAATGGGAAAATCTATAAGGACCGAAAGCAGACTCATGGTTACCAGGAGATGGGGAAATGCTGAATGGAATGGGGAGTGACTACTTCATGGGTATTCTTCTGGTGATGAGAAGGTTTTGAAACTAGAGAGGTGGTGTTTGCCCCACCTTGCGAATGCACTAAAAGCCACTGAATTGTATACTTCAAAATGGCTCATTATATGTTATGTGGCTTTCACGCCAACCAAAAGGGAAGGAGGGGGAAAAGGATGGAAAGACACCCAGAAACCAGCATCCCAGGAAGTCTCACTACCCAAGGCCTGAAGACAGAAGGGGAGGGTACAGGTATAGCAGTAGTAAAGCCCAGTAAGAAACAGAACCATGGAGGAGGGATGGCCCATGAGCCACAGACACGAAAGGGGCAGCTAACATCAAAGCCATGGCACCCACACACCAAGGGACCACAAAGACCCAGGTGTCTGCCTCACCTCCCTCTGATCTCGTCTCATTGGCCAAAGCCAAGCAGAAGCCGGAAAGTACAACCTACAGGTCACATAGCCTCACATGGCCCAGAGCAGGATTGAAATGTGTGCAAGGTGGACTGTGAGGGGGATAGAGGGGGGGTGAGACAAACACGGAATAACCAGCACATCCAGGCTGGCCGACAAGGTCTGACCAAATTGTGACCAGTTTCTTTCAAAGGTGGAACAAATCCCCCTCTTCCAAAGTTTACAAAGGAAGATGTTCTTGGAAGGAAACATTTCTTATAGCCAGCCAAGACAGAGTCCTAACAAGCTAGATGGTGGGAATTCTTAGAAGTTGACTTCTTAGCCACTGCAATGAAACAGAAAGAAAGAGCTTTAATTAAAAGCAGTACTTCCCGGGCCACTGGCAGGCTCCAACCAGTCCTTTGGTCTCTGGCTGCCTCCCCGAGTCACAGAATGCCTTCCACTCATAGGGAAGCAAAGCACGGCTCATGCCACCTGGTACCTGCAGACCTCTTCTTACCCACCCTCCTGCCTCCTTGGGGGAAGAAACAGAAATATCCGTGAGCAACTCAAGCTTGCACACATCACCTTTATTCATCCCTAGATCCACTGATCATTTTCCCAGTGTCTTGACCTTCTCTGACTCCACCCAGGAGGCATCCTTAAAATCAGGCCCTTTCCATGCAGGCTTACAAAAGTCATGCCACTCAGGCCCAGGACCATCTGGGGCTGTCTGGTCCAGCCACCCTGAGTTCGTATGGCCTCCCGTGTTGTCAGAAGGGCAGGTGGAGATGCTACCAGCTGCCGTGGCGGCTGCCGTGGCTGCTGTTAAAAGTGGCCTCCCTGAGTGCCAGCCACAGTTAGCTGGTCTGTCCCAATGAGGTCCCTGTCAAAAAGCGCTGCAGGGGGTGTTTTCGCAGACCATTGCTCCATACTGGTCCTGAGTTACCAAGAAAACAAGATAATCACTTTAAGCAAGGAAATGGGGGCTTTGGATGGAAAGTTCCAGAAGCTGGAACTTTGGAACAGCAAAGTCAGCCCCAAGTAAAAGGCCTGCCCCTCACCAAATGAAGTGGAACCGTGCACAGCCCAGAGCCAGAATCTGTCCCTTTCACTGGCTTTTCAATCCCAGGTTTACGAGATTTGATTTATTAAAGTTTTTAAACTTTAACCTCATAGATGAATTTCTCAGCCAACATTGATGAATTTCCCCCATCCGTCATCATGCTTTAATGGGTTGTGACTCTCACAAAGCACTCAGGCCTCCAATTTTATCCAAAAATAAGTAGAAAGGAATGAAGAAATCCTCTGAATTTTATCTCAGAGACTCCACATACAGCACACCCACTCAGCAACACAGACACAACCCACACCCCCTGAGACCCAGCCTCCCGGTGTGGTTGGTGGAGAGGAGGAGGACTATACCAAAATTATAGAAATAGCCTCTCCCTGCTTGTGTCCCTTGAAAAAACTCTTATTTATCCTTCAAAACCCAATTCATAAGCTGCTTTTTCTTTGTGTTTTCCCCCAACCATCTCATCCCCTCTGAGTCTATTCTTGTACTTTTATTCACATCTATTCCTTCTAAACTCTGCGGAGTCTCTGACTTTGTCATTCTGTACTCCCAGAACCTAGCACAGCACCTGGCACACAGTAGGTACTAAATAAATGCTTGTCAACTTCAACTGAATCAAGGGGCTTACTTAGGTTCTGGTTCTAGCTCTTTAACCTTCCATAGCTTCCTCTCCTGGCATCTCAGCTTCCTTGCGTAGAAGAAGCGATCAACCATTTCCTACCCGGCTATCTTCGTCATCTCTGGCTGTTATTACAAAATACCATAGGCTGGGTGGTTTAATACACACTCTGCCTCACAGGTCTGGACGCTGGGAAGTCCAAGATCAAGGTGCCAGCAGATTCAGCTCCTGGTAAGAGTTCTCCTGCTAGTTTGTAGATGGATGTCTTCTCATGGTGTGCTCACTTGGCCTCATCTCAGTGTGTAGACAGGGAGAGAGCAAGATCTGTCTTCCTCTTCTTTTAAGAGTACCAATTGCATCATGAGGGCTGCACCCTGATGACCTCAGCTAAATCCCAAAGGCCCCACTTCCAAATACCATAAAACTGGGAGTTAAGTCTTCACTACATGAATTTTGAGAGGACACAAACATTCAGGACCTAACACCTTCCTCCTCCCTAAGGCTGTTGTTAGGGTCAAAGAAGATGAATCAGAGTAAATGGGACTGAGAACCTTGGAACTCTGTTCAGGTGTGAAGGATGATGAGAGGATAATTGCAGAACAATGCCAAGACCAACGTGCAGCCTGCTGTTTCATCACCTTGCCTCCCCCCTTGACCTCCAGGGCTGGAAATCAGTACCATCCATCAAGTCAGACTACGCCACTTCATCTGTCATAAAATACAATTCACAAAGTCAGGCGACCTTCATTTGATTGATGAAGAAAAGAGAACTTAATTTTTCTTGTAAAAAGTTTACAATGACTCATTCCCTAGGATTCCCTAGGTTGATGAACTGCTGATGGTAAAATTATCATTTTGCCATCAAGTGTTCCATAGAACTCTTCTCCTAGAAAATGCTAACCTAACCAGGGGTGCATCACAAAACAATAAGACATGATAGATGGATTTGCGGTCCAAAAAGATTGGAAAACACTGCGTTAAACAAAGATCCATGATTTTCTTTCCTGCGGGACTTCTCAGAGCCTTTATGATTCAGATGAAGCATGGTTTCCTAAGAAATTGGTCAAGAATGTGGGGTTTGGGATCTTGGGGATGTCTATTTCTATCAATATGAGACAAGAGTAAGTACTGAATTGGGGAATGAGTGAGGAACGGGTCATGAAAAATTAATTCTAATTATAGATTAGATGAGCCACTACTGTGTATGATGTTGGACATTCCACAGGCATCATCTTGTTCAATCCTTCCAACAAACCTGGGGGCGGGAGAGCGTTCCCCCATGCACCCACCCCACTTCACCTCCTTTCTGCCATCCTGCATTGGCGTGCTTTGTCAATTACTTCCATAGCACGTGAAACCATTTTCTTCCTGCCTGCGATTATGAGAAAATTTCTTAAAGGGTAGCAGTAGTCATGTCAGAACAAACTGATGTAGTTATAAATTCAAAAAGAGAGAAGAGCTTGCACAGGGATCACTGAAGCATTTGCTTCCAACCATAACTGAAGCATCACACTTTTGCAACTTTTCAGCCTCTGCGGGCCTTTTGAAGGTGAGATAAATATATGGTATTTATCGCCATGTATCATTCCATCAGGGAACCGAGATGAACATCGCTATTTTGCTGAATTGTCTATTGATATAATTTCCTATGATTTTCTCATTGTTTGGTACAGACAAATGTATGTTTCTCAGTCTTATATGAAGTATGAATAAATGCACCTTTAGAAAACTTCGGTGGTTTTATCTGAGCTGAACATATAAGGAAACTAAAAACAGAGAGTTCACCACATCAATGCAGCTCCAAGACGAGCCCACTCTTCCCTTTGCCCAAGCTTCCAGCAGATTTCATCCCTGACTTAATAGAGATGCTGCAGTTACAGCTCTCCCTGACCCCCCTAAACTGAGACTTTGTGGTGGTGGACAGCTTACTCAGGGTCCCCAGGTCAACAGAGGGCAGAGCCTGAGTTCTTCTCTCTCTTTCTCAGGAACAAGGCAGACAAGCCATTGTCAGAGCTTGATTGTAAAGTCAAGGGCAGCTTGGCTGTAATAGGATCGGCAGTGGAAACCCAGAACGTGGATCTCAGGCCAGCAATCTCCCAATGCCTTGTTGAAGGACTGCACTAAGGCTGAGCCCGCAGCTGGAGTCAAGGGGACAGAAGCAGGTGCCTGAAGGGCAAGGAACCAGAGGGGAACAAACAAATGATGCCTACTTGGACGGGCTAGGGTCCTCTGAACAATCTTCAAAATGTGACAATCCCTCCCTTACTCCAAATCCTGGCCTTTGTAGATGGACTTCTTTCTATAGGCCTCTACTGTGGCTGTAAGATATTTGAAGTGGCGGGGGGTGGGAGGTTGGGGTACCTGGTGGTGGGTATTAGAGAGGGCACGGATTGCATGGAGCACTGGGTGTGGTCAAAAAATAATGAATACTGTTTTTCTGAAAATAAATAAATTTTTTTAAATTTTTTTAATTTTTTATTTTTTATAAACATATATTTTTATCCCCAGGGGTACAGGTCTGTGAATCACCAGGTTTACACACTTCACAGCACTCACCAAAGCACATACCCTCCCCAATGTCCATAATCCCACCCCCTTCTCCCAAACCCCCTCCCCCCAGCAACCCTCAGTTTGTTTTGTGAAATTAAGAGTCACTTATGGTTTGTCTCCCTCCCAATCCCATCTTGTTTCATTTATTCTTCTCCTACCCACTTAAGCCTCCATGTTGCATCACCACTTCCTCATATCAGGGAGATCATATGTGAAAATAAATAAATTAATTTATTTAAAAAAAAAAGATATCTGGATCAAGTTTGCGCACGAATTACTAGTTGTTACCTCTGAGTCACTTCAGCTAGATAGGCAGACTTAGTCCAAATCATAAAATCAGAAGCGCTTTAAGCATTGGAATGGAGGATTGGACACTAAAAGAAGATGTCTTTGAATATGCTTATTATCTCCAATGCAGCAAAACGGATGGGCACACATTCCGCTCAAACGGCAGGGAAGGACGGTACCGAAGATTTCCAGGGAGCTGCGCTAAATGGAACTCAATGGTACGGTACCTATCGTGGCTATGTGACCGACTCGAGATGCAAAAAATGTCATTGATGTCACCTTTATTCAGGGTGCTATTATTGCCTTCATTTTGTGAGAAGAAAAGGCATTCATAGGCGTTTTCCTAAGTTGGCCTCTGCCCCGGTCCCTGGTCCTATTTTTCCCATGAGTTTCTCAATTGTATAATGTCCTGCCAGGAGGGGGTTTGGAACCATGATTTTTGCAGCCTTCTTCATGAATAGAACCACCCCAGTCATCCACACCATAGACCTAGGGCCATCCTACTACACATCCTGCAATTCTCTTCCTCCCTCACCCCTGCATTACATCAGCGCTGTAATCTGACCTCTTTGGTATCTGTCGCCTCATCCCTAAGTTTCCACTTGCGCTGGTAAGCTGTTAGATCATATCTCGCTCAGGTTTTTTTCTCCAGGTCCCAGATGGCCTCCTGGCTCCTCGAGCGGGTTTCTAAAAGGCCATCTGGGTGTCCTGCTTCATATCCCATTGCTCTCACACACACACCCTAGATGTCTGCTCTATGGAAGTTCTTTTAGCTCTGCTGTCTTACTACCCCTGCTCTTAGTACCTCTTCTGGAACCCCATGTTCCCCCAACCCCCCAGTTGTGGTCTCCTTAAAGATCGACCTCATTCTCATCTGGGAAGCCCTTCCCAGTCCTCCTCCTGCCTCAGAGCAAGTTAGGAACTCCCTAACCTAGATGCTCCAGTTAGAATCTCAGCCAGCCGTGTGACTTTGGGAACATCACCCGCCCTTTGTTGGCCCACAGATATAACAACGATTTCATGGAATTGTCCTAAGTGACAGCCCATCACAGACTGTGCCCTCAACAGGTTTTCAGTGAGGGGAGTGGAGAAAGGAGGGAGCTAACTGGATCCTTTTCCTCCTTTGATGATGAAGAGATGACACTAGATGACTCATGGTACTCTTAAAAAATGCCTGATTTCAAGCCCTGAATTATCCCTTTATCAGAAACTGCTAGTTATGCCCTAATATCCATTTTCTCCTTTTTTTATATAGTAATAGAAACCCTGGAGTCAGCTGGGCATATAATTGGCCAACCAAAATAAATATGACAATTCCTAGCCCATCTTGTAGCTAGATGTAGACATAGGGCTAAGGTGCTTACGTTCTAACCCACAGGACGTGAGCAGAAGTGTATGCGACTTCCAGTCCCTCTCCCTGTGCAGAAGGAAGAGGCACCTGTGCTCTGTCCGAGCTCGCCTCCCTCAGCAGACAGTGGGGGGGCAGGGGGGTTACATTAGATCATACAGAGACAAGCAATTTCCTAGAAATGGAGGAGCAGCAAGTGTCGAAGCAGCCTGAGTCCCTGAGCACTAGAAAAGGACAAAGCAGCCACACCATCGTGGCTTTTCACGTGACAGAAAAATAAACTCATTTATTAAGCCACTGCCTTTCTGGGTTTCTCTTCAATCAGCTGAAACTCCATCCCGACTAGTACGATTTCAAATACATTTCCATTTAGCTTTTGACTCCACAATCCCACCAATACGGGGAGCAGAAGAGGGTCATTTCTACTCCATTCACCTCTCCGAAACGACTGCAGGTGAGTACCCAGGTGAAGTAAGCCGTAGCTTTCAATCAGTAAAGCTAAAAGTTATAAAAATGCCTGCAGAATTATATGCCAAAGACTTCTATTATTACCATATCACTATGTCAAAATCGAAAGGCATGTAAGATTTCTCCAGAGAGGCCGTCCATAATGCATTGCAGAACTGTGTAGGTGTTGTATGAAATGTGTTTTATTCAAGCTAGGATATACAACACTAACATTATTGAAAGAAATTGAGGGTCTGGTCGTCTCCTTTTAATATGTTCATTATTCATGTTATAGTCCTTTAACAAAAAAGTAAAGTCGTATACATATTCAATTTAATTTAAATTTTTATTTTACCTGCTATTCATCTTGGATGTCCAATGAAGAAGAAATATTCCCTTATTACTCTTATATTAGTTTCTGACAGTTCAATTTCTCTGACTGCTACGCCTCAGACAACCTCCCCTGGAAAAGCATATAGGTAATTGCTTTGATCAAAATTTCATGCCAAATCTTTTAGGTTCCACGTAGATCACAGCCTGTGACCAGAGATACGTGGCAGCCGAGCCCACAGAGCCAAGCCTGGGAAAAGTTTCTTCATCCAAAACATGGCCACACACTGGGAATCACTTGGGAGCTTTACAATCTGCTGATGCCCAGCGCCACTCCAGAGCATCGAACGGAACTGGTGGGGGGTGCTGGGCATCAGAGCCTGTGGTGAGAGCCTCTGATTTCAAAGTTTGGTGGGGCGTGGCAGAAGGGGGTACAGAACCTACACAGGGAATGCCTGCTTTAGACTGCTGACTTGCTCACATAGGTTTGTAGGTTTCTTCTATTTGTTTTGTGTGTTTTTTACAGTTTTTTAAAGATTTATTTCTTTTTAGAGAGAAAGAGAGAGTTGAGCGAGGCAGGGAGGAGGGGCAGAGGGCAAGGGAGAGAAAGAATACTCAAGCAGACTCCGTGCTGCGCAGGGAGCCTGATGCGGGGCTCGATCCCAGGACCCGGAGATCTGGACCTGAGCTGAAATCAAGCAAGAGGCAGCCACTTAACTGAATGAGCCACCCAGGCACCCCTGTTTTTTTACAGTTTTGTAGAGACATTCACTTGCCATAAAAATCGCTCACTTACAATGTATAATTCAATGACTTTCACTACATGCCACCACCACCACAGTCGGTTTTAAAGAACATTTCATTATCCAACCCCCCCCAAAACAACAACAACAAAACCTACATCTCTTAGCGTTCACTCTCCCTCACTCTTCCCAATGCTCCTTCCACTAATCTACTTTCTGGGTCTATTTTGCCTAGAATGGACATTTCCTATAAATGGAATCATACAACATGGGGTCTGTAGTAGTTGGCTTTTTTCATTGTTTCACAAAGCGTTTTCAGGGCTCAGCCAGGTTGTCTCACACATCAGGCCACCCGGGTGCCTCTCATGGCCCAGCTTTTTGAACATGCTCCATGGTGATACCATGTTGCTAGTTCAAAAACCACATTTTTGAGGAGCAAGATATTAGACCTTCCTTGTCTTTTTCATTCTACTCAAACAAGAAACAACCCAACTGGGGCGCCTGGGTGGCTCAGTGGGTTAAAGCATCTGCCTTCAGCTCAGGTCATGATCCCAGGGTCCTGGGATCGAGCCGCACGTCAGGCTCTCTGCTCAGTCTACTTCCTCCTCTCTCTGCCTGCCTCTCTGCCTGCTTGTCATCTCTGTCTGTCAAATAAATAAATAAAATCTTTAAAAAAAGAAAGAAAGAAAAAGAAAGGACCCAGCTGTGGAAGTGCTAGGAAGACAAAAGGTGGGGACAGATTTAAAGAGAAACAGGAATTGGCAGGGATTCTCATATCTGCTTTGGGCCCAATAACTGTTTCCTTAACCTTAATAATGGAAAAAGTATCCTCCCCTTCATATCTAAAAAAAAAGCTATGAAATGTTGGATATCTGGCTGAAATTTTTCAATGCATTAGGAATGCCATTGTCAATATCTTTGTTATGATATTGTACTATAGTAACCCTGTATTATTCCTAAAACTCTATTTCTCTGTATTATTTCTTACAAATGAATGTGAATCTATAATCATGTCAAAATAAAGGGCTTAATTTTAAAAACCCACAATAAAAAAGTGAATGACTCTAATGAGTAGAAACTGATCCTTTGGTAAGTCACAGTTTCCAATACTGTACTTTTAACGAGATTGAAAAAGTATTTAATTGAGTTGTTGATTAGCAGATCATTAAAAGTTGTTCTTCATGGTTTTTTTAAAGCACTAGACAAGAAAAAGTGATTCAGAATTGTACTTGAGTAAAAGTCAACTTGTAATAGTAGAAAAAAAAGGAATGGGTTTGTGTTTTACATATTCAGATTTAAAAACATGTCAAAAAATAAATACAAAATAAAAATAAAAACACGTCAATGTCATTTTACAATGAGAAACACAGAAGTCTGGTGTATAATCTTAGCAAACAGATTGGTTTCTAAATTTCCTAACATGGTCACTGAAAGAAAGAGCTGAGAAGGGGGAAAACATCACAAAGGAAAGGCAGAGAGAAACAGAGAAGGACATAACACAAGGGAGACCCATTTCTTATTTCCAGACTCCCTTGCAGCTAGAGAGTGGCCATGTAGACCCTATTTGAGGCAATGAGATGGAACAGATCATTTGATCATTTTTCTTTTTCTTTTTCTTTCTTTTAGAGAAAGAGAGAGAGAGAGAGAGCATGGGGGGCCAGGTGGTGGGGAGGGGCAGAGGGAGATAGAGAAGCATAAGTAGGCTTCACGCCCAGTGTGGAGTCCAAAGCAGGGCTCAGTCTCACAACCCTGAAATCATGACCTGAGCGGAAATCAAGAGTCAGTTGCTTAACCCACCGAGCTATCCAAGTGCCCCAGAAACAGATTAGTTTTCTAATCCAAAGAGACATAACTAGCTTACTCACAGTTTTGACTTTTCCCCATTCTCCTGACATCTTGCAACCCAGATGATAAAAATCTCCCAGCAGAGAGGGTGGACCAAACAGTTAGGTGGCGTTTAGATTCCTGGCAACCTCTTCAGCCAGCTATACCAGCCCCAGACTTCTTGCCTTGGGAACAAAATGAACTCCAGCTGGTTAAACCACTCTGAACAGGGTTCTGTTACATGCCACCGGCAATCCCAGCTGCTGGACCATGCCCTCTGTGGTCAGACGGACCACAAGTTAGAAACATCTTCTGAGTTTTATGGCTAAAACAAAGATTTGTTTCCCTGTGGAATTTAATAGTTTTCATATGTGTGTAAAGAAGTGATTTGCATTTTAGCAACTTACTTTGGAACTTGAGAAATTCCAGTTCCCTGGACCATCAGCAGCTGTCTGACTGCCTTATACTCATTCTTTGAAAGATTAGATCTACTATATTTAGTTGGAATCAGTGTATTCCCTGTGTTTTGCAAAAGTAATAAAAAAGCGGATTCCAGTTTGGAGGACCCAGAAATTAGTACGACCCGTTTTGAGTAAAACTGGATATTTTGGTTTGTTTTAGAAAAGGTGAATCTTCCAGGTTACTTCCTCAAAACCCCTAGGATCCTGGGTCTGAAGATTGAAATACTGATCGTATCATTGCCCATCACATCCATGCGGCCTGAAGGAGAAACGTTATCTTCAAATGTTAGTTCTAAAGTCCCCACCGTCTTTTTTCATTTTAAAGAAATAAACTTTACTAAAATGGCAGCCTAAAATACTAAAGATATTCTAGAACAAAGTAAAATATATATACTTAAAGCAAGAATTTTAGGTTGAGCGTTTAGTTCTGCTCCTCCTTCTTGGAATATAAAATAGTACTTTTAAACAATATTTCTGAAGTTCAGTTTGGCAACAGGTGTCAAAAATTTTGCCTACCCATCGTCCTTGGCGATTTTGTTTCTAGGAATTTATCGCGGATGAGTGCAAGACCCTAGCAGCACACAGGTCACAAGAGGGACAAATTATAAAACAACCTAAGTGCCCAGCAATAGGGGATTCATTAAATTATAGTGTACCCATACAATGAGGGCGTTTAAAATGGTCTTGTAGAAGATTGCTTAACAACATGGGAAAAGGGGCCCCTGGCTGGCTCAGTCGGTTAAATATCTGCCTTCAGCTCAGGTCATAATGGCAGGGCGTCAGGCTCTGGGCTCGGCTAGAAGTCTGCTTCCCCCTCTCCTTCTGTAGCTCCCCCAGCTCGTGCTCTTTCTCTCTCTCTCTCTCTCTCTCTCTCTCAAATAAATAAATAAAATCATTAAAAACACATATACATACAACATGGGGAAAATAGTCACGATTCAGTGAAAAAGCAAAATATATACAAACCCATTAGATGAATGTGTTATGAAAGGATATGCACAGAAATGGCTTTTTTATAATTGTTATTTTCTTTGTGTTTCTGTTTTAAGTAAACATACATGACTTTTAAAAGAAGGTTTGTTGTTGTTTTTTTTTTAATTGCTGCTGCAGCTGCCACCTCCTCCTATTACCAAGTAAATTATCCTTAATGGCCTTTCATATTTCATCAGAGAGACTGGCAGGAAGAAAGCTCATCAACCGTGAGGATGGCAAGTCGCTGAGAGGAAGAGCAGTCATGGAGAGTGGCAGGGAATGATGACCAGAACAGACCAAATCAAAAAATAACAGGCATAAGGACAAAGATCTACCATGAAACCTATCTGCCCTGTTCCAGAATGGGCAGGCTCAGCTTCAAAGCTTCGTGGATGTGATGATCTCCTCCCAAGTCAGGCTACAGTTACAGAAATTACATTAACTGCATTTGACGGAGAACAGGAACACACTGGAATGTGTCCTAAGGAAAAGGGCCAGGACCCAAAGACAGCTGGGAGATGTTTAGTGAGAGAGACGGCTGGAGGAAAGGGGGTGTTTTACCCAGAGAGGTGACAAGTGAGGGATGGGAAAGGGACACGGAAATCACCCTTAAACATCTGAAGGACTGTCATTCAGAAGACAGTTGGCCCAGAGTGCAGAACTAGATCAAATGGGTGGAAGTTTGGGGGAGATCAAATTTAGTTGAAAAGAAGGTGGGTTTTTTTTTTAATTAAGACTACCCAACAGCGGAATAGGCTATCTTATGCCGCCGTGAGTTATCCATCACTGAAGACATTCAAACAAAAAATAGGTAACTATTGAAGTATTCTATAATGGAATTTCTGCATTCTGTGGGAAATTGGACTAGAAAAACCCTGATGTTTCCTTCTTACTCAAAAATGATTCTGCAGTAGAGAACCCCACAGGAGCTAGCACCAGTCTCTACTCACCAATTCTTGCCAAAAATTCCCTAATTAGAGAAATTAGAGATGAACTCCTCTGGTTTCATCTTCTTACGATACTAAATTATCAACTGATATTTTTTTTAAAAAGATCCTTAAAGCTGTTATCAGATATAATCAACTTCATGTGAATGCGTCTACCAAATCCTTTCCCAAGGATGGGTTTCCGCGGTGATTGACATGGGGGATAAAACGGTCCTGAGCTAGGAAAGCAGCCATGTCCAGGAGCCATGGAACTGGAGAAAAAAGAGATGTCCTGAAGATCAAGTTCACAATCTTGTATATCAACACGCCGACTTGGGTCTTGAAACTCCATCTTAACCTCCACCCCATGGTCCAGTGCATGTACCAATTACTCTCACGGTTTCTTTAATCCAAGGGTGGTTAATGAGCACCAGACCAGGCCCTCTCCAACGACATGTGAATGTGCCCACTCCACAATCGCCAGCCAGCTGTGCTGCTGAAATTAACTTGTTCAGCTGGCCCTCCAAATAAAGCCATTTAAAGAGTGCAATGTACCATAGAAAGCAATTTGTTTCCTTAAGATTTAGTACCCCACATGAAGATTGATTTTGATGTGAAAGACAGAAGCTACTGCAAGGTGAATAATTTTAAGTTTAACATATTCCTCCTCTCAAGGAGCCAAATGCATTAAAATTAGGTGCAAAGTGCTTCTAATTTGTCAATCACTCCTTGGATAATTCTGTTCCTGCATTACCAGGGAAATTGCCCAAGAGACCTGGCTTTTGGCTCCTTTCATCTCCACTATTCTTTTAACTTGATCATGGCTGCAGTATGCAAATGTGACTCGACATCTAGGAGCTGGGGGGGGAGGCATCCAGGATAAAGACAGCCCCAAACTTACCTTACATTTGACAATAAGTCAGAGGTGTGACAGGCCTCTCAAGTTTTGTCACACGTCAGTTTGTAGGACAAGGCACTCAATGAAACAGCGGACACAGAAGGCATTCCTCCTCTGTCTGCAGTCTGGAGAGTGCTTGCTAGTTCCTTCTGTCCATTGGCAAGCACTCTCCAAGGCCTGCTCTGTGTCAGACCCTGTGCTTGGCCCCCTGGCATGCAATGACCAAGGACAGAACCTACCTTCGAGAGACTCAAACATCAGAGAAACCAAAAAACCACAGCTGCCCCAGAGAAAGGAATATGGTACAGGAGGTAAGCACAGGACCCTCTGAGGCCATTAAGGAGGTTGCACAAGGTCTTCAAGGGAAGGGAATGAGTTTGAGGAATGAGCAGAAAGTGAACCACACCGGCCAGGGGGCCTATGATGCCCCAAAGGAGGAATGGGTCTAGAGAGCACACAGAGTCACACCTGGCATTTGCTGGGTCCTTCTGGTGTTCCAGGCATCGTGCTAAGCACTTTGCAGGTATGTTCTCCTTCAGTCCTCACGATGGTACTGTGCAGGGCGCTCCATTCCAAGGAAGGGACCACCATCAGTCCTATCACACAGATGGAGAAACGGAGACACTGGTAAATTAAATCCCATGCACACGGTAACCCAGCTTCTAAGTGAAAAAGGCAGGATTCAAATCCACTCGGCCTGGTATAAAGTCTGTGTCCATGTTTGCTTTCCAAAAGACATGGCTTGTTGGGAGGAGTCTGAGCCAGAGAGGAAGCCACGCCCTGCGGTGGTCAGGCTCAGGCAGACCTACTGATGTCAGTGATAAAATGTATGTAGAGTTCTCAGCACAGGACTCCACAGGCATAAAGTGCTCAATAAATTTTAGCGGGGAGGAGGAATAGGAGTGCTTAGGGGGACGTTGAGGCAGATGGAGCCAGAGACTTTGGCAACTCTGGGAGTGTTTCGTGAGTCCTGCAAGGTCTGGATGTTACCCTGAAGGCAGCAAGGATTCATCCTGGGTGCGAAAGTGACATGCTTAAGGTTTGGGCACAGAAAGATGACCACCTAAAAGGCAGATCTGCAAGAGAGAGAGAGCAGGAACAGAAAAATCTCAGGGGTTGATTTGCCCCAGGAGAGAAACATTGGAAGTGGAGGACACAAAGCAGGGAGGGCAGGAGATGGTCTTCAAAGGATATTTAGGAGGGAAAACAGACTTAGCAAGAGATCACAAGAAGTAAGAAAGGAAAAGATTCCCGCCTTGGGGAATTAGGTAAATGGCAGTGCCCTTCCCAGGGCAGGAAACGCGAGGAAGGGAGTAATGGCTTCTGTTGGAATGTAAGACTGAAGGGGCTATGCGGAGACATGGTTATGTAGGGATATGGGATGTATGTGTGGGGATGTCCCACTGATCTTTAGAAACATACAAAATCAAACCCGACAGATTGGTACGTTATCGAATGAAAGCGTCCATCCCTCCGTGGCTCTAGTTACCATCATTCAGGCCAACCCAGACTCCCGGTCACAGAGCATGACAAGAAGCCTCCAACACAACCTTGCCCTCTTTGCTGTTCTGACTGCTCGTCCCGACAAGCTCTGTCCCCCACTGCCCAGCCTGCTTTCAAGTCTGCCAAATTCTGGCCACTTGACCTGCACCCTCTCTCCCAGCCACAGGCTCTGCCTCCTCTCTATCTAACCTTCAGATTCTCTCTCTGGCATCTCTGCTTTAGGATCCCCTTGAATAAGTCCCACAGCCTCCTGGCCACCTGTGGCCAGTGCCTCTGGGAGTCCTGACCCGGACTTTAACAACAAGGTGAACAAGAATGGAGGAGTGCGGTGGAATGGAGGAGGGTACGAGGCCAGCAGAGTTTGATTCCTTCCGTGGAGTCGACAAGCCCCAGATTATCCCATCTGTGCCCACTGCGTGGTCCCATGCCACGTCGTCCATGACGCCAGTCTCCTCAGTCTCTTGGGATGGATTTGAGTTTCATTCTTCCTGGACTCAGATTTGGAAATGGTAGTTTCTAGAGAGAAGATGAGAACCGGTGGGGAGTGTCGGGGAGAGCTGGGGCGTGAACTGATCTTGGCCAGTTGTTCCATCTGCTGCCTTTGCTGGGAACAAGGTAGGCTGGAGCTACCAGGAACGTGAGCCCTCCTCCTCCTCAAATCTCATGCCCACCTATGCTCTCAAATCAAGTCAGTGAACCTAGAGATGTGGTTGCAAAAGCAGTCAACACCCACTCAAAAGAGGAATGAATGAACTCCATTATGTGTAATATTCAGACTTTCTGGCCATAGAATTAGGCTCCTCTAAAGAGGTAATGAGGGCTCCAGTCTTAGAAACACCCAAATAGATATAAGATGGAAAAGCAAAGCAAATGCAGAAGGGACGAGCCATAGCTGAGCCCTTCCAGCTCAGCAAACATGTCTTTCTGTGACTTACTGAAGATTGAAAGGCTAGAAATTGGTCCCCTGGTCTTGTCCAGCCAGGCCCAGCACACTGGTGTCTTGGTGGCAGATTACTGCCAGGATACAGGCATTCATTGGCCACCCCCTTCCCGCAAAGACAGCTCTGCATAACCAACGTCCTGTAGCACACAGACGTACCTCTTACCCTGCCTCACTGATAACCATTCTGTTTTGGAAACTTGATTCACCAGTAGTCATTCCAGAGGAGCCCTCTGCTGCTTCTGTTCCAGAAATACTACACATTATTGCAGGGTAGTGAAGAAAAGGAAACTGGTCAAAATGAACTAGCTACTAAACCACTCCTCTTCCCAAGAAAAAAGCAAGAGAAAGCAATTAAGAACAAGGAACCTGGGTCCTCCAGCCCAGAGACAGCAGGGCTGGCCCGCATGTGGGTCCGGCTAGTCTTTTTTTTTTTTTTTTAGATTTTATTTATTTATTTGATAGACAGAGAGGCAGGCAGGGAGAGAGGAGAAAGCAGGCTCCCTGCCAAGCAGAGAGCCCCATGCGGGGCTCAATCCCAGGACCCTGAGATCATGACCCGAGCTGAAGGCAGAGGCTTAACCCACTGAGCCACCCAGGGGTCCCCCAGCTAGTCTTTTGTTGGACATTGGGAACACGGGAACAAAGCACCTGGCACTACCTGCCAGTGACCAAGGTCCCCACCCCACCCCACAGCCAAGGCCGAAAACACTTTGTGCCCCCATGGAGCTCTCATCCCCAAACTGCTGAATCATTTTTTTTAAGATTTTATTTATTTATTTGACAGAGAGAAATCAAAAGTAGATGGAGAGGCAGGCAGAGAGAGAGAGAGGAGGAAGCAGGCTCTCTGCTGAGCAGAGAGCCCGATGCGGGACTCGATCCCAGGACTCTGAGATCATGACCTGAGCCCAAGGCAGCGGCCCAACCCACTGAGCCACCCAGGCGCCCCTCATTTTTTAATTTGTACAGTAATGGGCTGTCAGTGGGGTCATTTCTCCAGCTACCTGTTCCAGCAACAGCTTTGCAAGAAGAGATTTGATCATTCCCGGCAGCAAAGCTGGGGCTCCAAGAAAAGGTGTGAAATAACCAATAGGCACATTTGCAGCAAAGACTCCCAGGGGGCTTCCCTAGCAATGATAAGGCTCAGGCACGTCTCTTGGTAAAGATCTCATCTTTCTTTAGCCCCACAGGAAATAGCGCCCCTAAAATCAGGAGGCTCATTAGAAGGGAAGTTAGTGGGGACATGAGTGGGACCATCTCAGCTCTCAGCTGTACTCGAGCTGACGCCTGTGACTGAGATAGCAGCTCTGTGAAGCACCACGGAGAGGGGTTTATCATCACTGAGAGCGGCGTCCTGCAATGGTGTGTGCAGGCACTGGGCAGGGAGGGTCCAGCAGCAGAGAAGGTGGAGAGCAGAGATGGTGGGAACAGTAAGCTGGGCTGGGGGTCCTCAGCAAAGGGGCCAGTTCCTCTTAGACCAGGTGTTATATGCAAGCTAGTGGATTGCTGAGAAGCCTCCTTCCACAGCTGCGATCAGCAGCAAGCCTCTCAAACAGAAAGAATGTTCATGGTCAGACAGGAACAAATGGGATGTCCTCGAAGCACTGACCAAGCAATGACTGGACATGCAGACACAAAGAGCCTCCCAGGTTTGGGACACTGCCAGGGGCTGAGTATCTGAGCCCAGTCACGTGGCTGAAATCCCAGGAGACACACTCAGATCCAGCAAGGAGTTAGAATGCAGAAAAGAAACTGAGGCAGGTGTGCTCAGGGTTATGGAGGAGGGGAAACTGCCACTCAGGAGATGAAATGCAGAGGACTATAGGTCAGGACTGTCTGCATAAAGTAAATAATTAACAATGTTGGGACACCTGGCTGGCTCAGTTGGTTAAGTGTCTGCCTTCAGCTCAGGTCATGATGCCAGGGTCCTGGGATCCAGCTCCACATGGGATCCCTGATCAGTAGGAAGCCTGCTTCTCCCTTTCCCACTCCCCCTGCTTGTGTTCCCTCTCTCGCTCTGCCAGATAAATAAATAAAATCTTTAAAAAAACAAAGGAACCACCATACTGGCTTTTACACCATAGATTAATATTCCTGCCTTGTTTTTGCATAAGTTTTCGCATAAGCTTTCGCATAAGTTCAAAATTACTCTTTGGTATATGCCCTTTGGTACTAGCATTTTTCATCAGCGTAACATCTGATATCCGACCGTGTCACTGTGTGTAATGGTGATTCATTCTTTTTCATCATTATGTAGTATTCCAATGCATGAAAATTCTGTGGTCTATATATCCATTCAGTGTTGGGTGGTTTTTTGTTTTCTGGCTATCGTAAAGAGTGCTGCTGTGAACATACTCCTACGTGTCTTTGCCTTTGGTGTATGGTAGACGTACACACCCATCTCTCTGAGGTCTCTATCCAGGCTTGGAAAATTTACATTTTTGTAGCCACATCCATACAACATGACTGTGCCCTCTGCTATGTGTTCTCATTGGACTGACCCTTGTAACATTCTGTAATGTCCCTCCCTGCCTCTGGTAATTTTCTTCATTCTGAAGTCTAATTTACCTGTATTATTAATATAGCATCACTCAACCTGGAAAAAAAATTTTTTTAATTGGTGACAATTATTAGAAGAAGGTACCCTAAACACATAGTGGTGGAGATACATGAAACTAAAGCTTTTCAGATGGCAATTTTGTAGTATCTACTGAAAAATGTACATACATGCCCATTGACCCAGTGATTTTAATTACAGGAATCTATCCCTCAAAAAAAAAAAAATAATTACACACGTGCAAAAAAAAGCTGAACGTACAGGATGCTGATTGCAGCATTGTTCATAACAGTTAAAAAAAAGAGAGAGAAAGAAAAAAGAAACAGCCCAAATGGCTATCAATAGGAAAATGGCTCAACAGGCTATGTTGTATTCATATTATGCAGCCAGTAAAAGAAGGAGGCCAATCTCTGTACATGACCATGAACAGATGTCTAAGACCTTTCGAGAAAATAAAGGTTGGCGAATGATAAGCAGGAACATGATACTATTTCTATTTTTAAACCACAAAGCAGTATTGCACTTCAATATCACCCATGTGTTTGTGTGTATAGTGACTGCATAGAGAAGTCTTCAAGGATAAACACCAGGGTTGCCGCAGAGAATGGGGTGAGGGTCCTGAGGTTAGGATGAAGGTCAAAGAGAACTTTAGCCTAACCTATCCTGTTTTATTTTATAACAAGAAGGGGTTTGATGCATTACTGGTGTAACTAAAAATTAATAAATAAGACCAATGTTGGTTACCCCATCTCCCCACCCCCCTCCCTTCTGTAACCCTCAGTTTGTTTCCCGGAGTCCAGAGTCTCTAATGAATTGCTGAACACAACAAAAAAAACTAATGATGTACTACCTGCTGGCTAACTGAGCAGAATAAAAGATTAAAAATTAAAAGGTAATTGGATTAAAATTGAAAAAAATAGTACCAGTGTTGCTATTGTAATAGTATTGTGTGGCAACAGATGGTATCTATACTTGTGGGGAGAACTGCGTTAAGCTCTGAGTTGTGGATTCGCTATGTTGTATACCTAACATAACATTGTGTGTCAACTTAACTTAAAAAAAAAAAACAAAAAACAAAAAATAGTACCACTGGTGATTTTGACAAATATACCAGGGTAGTATAAGATGCTAACAAGAGGGGAAACCAGGTAACAAGTATACAGGAGCTCTGTACTATCTTTGCAACTTTTCTGGAAAATCTAAAATTGTTCCAAAATAAAGTATATTTAAGAAAACTGGTGAAGATAATTGCCTGAAATACAAAAAAAAAAAAAGAAAGTGTAAATAAATTACAAGATATTTTTATTATAGATTACTATGCAGCCACAAAATTCAAATCAATAAAATGATATTCTGCCATGAAATGATTCCCAAGAACATAATCAAGGAAAAAAAAAGTCAAGTATCATAACAATGCCTATGGTACAACCTCAGTTATGTGGACAATTATTTTTTTAAGCTTTTACTCATTTATTCATGAGAGACAGAGAAAGAGAGAGGCAGAGGGAGAAGCAGGCTCCCCCGTGCAGCCGGGAGTCCAAAGAGGGACTCAATCCCAGGACCCTGGGATCACCATCTGAGCCAAAGGCAGATGCTTAACAGACTGATGATCCACCCAGGCGCCCCTATATGCACAATTAAATAGAGTTTATTATCCGGCATATAAATCAATAGAGAAAAGCAGGGAGTCCATATTTTAAAGTAGGAGTTGAACAAAATTCTATTAGGGCCAGATAGGAAATATTTGCAGCTGTGGGCCATCCAGTCTTTGCCACAACCATTCAACTCTACCCTTGGACCATGAAAACTGCTACAGACAATATATAACCGAATGGGTGCGGCTGTGTTCCAATAAAACTTAATTCACAAAAAATGTCTGCAGAATAGATTTGGCCGGTGGGCTATAGTTTGCCGACCTTGCTCCTCTTAACCCTGTTAGCAGAGTGAGAAATGAATTGTTTACTGCTAAAAATCATTTACAGCAAAAAAACATTTTAATGTATTATTTTCATTTAAAATAATATTAGTCAACAGAGTATCCCACACCAGCATCCAGCATAAAACAGTGTTCAATATGTTTTGTGTCTTGTCCCTTTTTCTGTCCACCATCATCCCGCAGCTAAAATCCCAGGATGCCTTCATGGTTAACCTGCCAAACTGTTACAATTACTTGATCCCCCCAAAGCCGGAGTGCCATTCAGTTTTGATATTATGAACCAAGTGTCTGTGGAGGGAACAAGAATACAGCAGGTGTCACAGCTCAGCACTGAAGTAAGCTCCAGCTCCCTTATCTGCTTCCCCTCCTGCAGAGGCCTCCTGGGAGGCTCAGTCAGGTATAAGAATCTTCCAGAACTCTCCAGGCCCTCTCAGGGAGAACGGCTAAGGACTGTGCTAATTGGCAACCAGGCTGAGTGACAGTTATATTTAAGAATGATTTGCAAATCGCATTCTCCTAGAGCCTATTAGGGGACTCATTAACAGTACAACAGTACATTACTTTCTGAAATTCTGATCTAAGCAGAAAATTAAAATTATTTGTTAAATGACCTAATAAAATTGAATAAAATGTGCTGAGAAAATGAAAACCTCAATAGATCATCCTGCAGATTTTGGCTAAAAATAATATCTATTTCCTGTCAATGAGAGGCAGTGCTGTGCCCTCCGTGCAGCCCTTCATGGACCCGGTGCACAACTCAGAGCCTCAATGATCCCATCTGCAGAATGACTCACCAGCAAGGAAGTAAACTGGATGCCAGCAAGATCCTGAATTCCAAGCTAAGAGCCCCATCCCACCTCCCCATATCCACTCCCTGAAGCCGACCTCAGGCCTCACCCTTCATCTGTTGCTTCAACTACCTCCATCACCATCTCATTGATCTTCTTGTCCCCTAACCACCCACTCAACATGGCCTCCACAATTGCTGTCAGAATGCTCCTTCTAAAATGTGAGTCTCCCATGGTTGCACTCCCTACAACATTTCTAGAAGCATCCAACTGCTCAAAGATGCAAACTCTATAGCAGCGATTTTCAAAAGTGAGGCCCCTAGACCAAGAGCCTTACCCGGGCACTTGTTAGAAATGCACGTTTCCAGGCCCCACCCAGCCCTACTGAATCAGAACCTCTCGAGGAGGGGCCCATCAATCTGAGTTTTAACCTCTAGGTGATTCTGAGGCCCATTCAAGTTTGCGAACCGCTGCTCTAAGGCATATGCCACAAAGGAAACGTTGCAGTCTGGTCCTGAGCTTTGCACCCACACTCCCACCTCCCCGCCTTCCATCTGCACCCCAGCACGCAGCCTTCTGACCCACTTGGAGCAGACTGTGGGTTTGCCCAGGCCACTCCCTCCGCTGGGAAAGCCTCCCCCTTCTTGCTTGGCGAACGCCACCTCCTTCAAAGATGCAGCATTAAGGTGTCAATTCATTTTCCCATGAGAAGAGCCAACCTTCTACTTTGCTCACATCATCGTCCAAGTTCGCTCCTCTGCTTATCTGAGGAGCAGCCTTTCCTGAGAGCCCCGGGGAGGCCATGCTCTTCATCAGGCCCTGCTTAGCCTTTCCCTTATGTCTGCTTAGAGACTGGCTGCCCTGCTCAGCTCTGAGGGATGGCCGCATAGCGTGGAGGAGGGAACAGGCTCTTCTCAAGACCTCACACAGAGCCTGGGAAGGAGTTAGTGCTTAGGAAACCAGGGCATAAAAAAGAATCTTACCAATTCGAGTGTATGGGGAATGCCTGGAAGCCAGTTCACAGACACATCTGGTCTTACATGCTCCCAAAGAGAAAAAGATATTCAGAGCAGCAAGCCCTCCTTCTCTCTACCAACAGAGAGTAGCAGTTCGGCTCCAAGCCCTGCATGCAAATGACCAGGCTCGCACATGTATTCCGCGTAAGCTAACAGTTCACTTAGCTGGAAAAGATGTGGGTATGGAGGTGTTGCCAAGTGGTGGAGTCAGGGTTTGCAGAGCTAGCAGAGGCCACCGTGTTCAGCAGCCATCCCTTCCGGGTGTGTGAAGGCACAGGTGATATGCTTATCAACATAAGACACGTCTGCTCTCATTCACATTAACAAGAAGCAAAATCAACCCTCACAGAAAACATCTAACCCCATTTAATTCTTTCATCACTTTTGAAAACTAGCAGCTTTCCTGGAGAACAGGCTCAGCTCATGAACCCAAAAACCTTTGCATCTGTACCAGTCCCAAGCTCTCAATTGTGGGACCTCAAAAGATGACCCGTAAGAGGTCATGGGGGACCTAAAACCACAGCCTGAGAACAGCGGAGGAGGCTTTCGAAGCCAACCACTCATACTTCCCACTAATGCCTGAAAGTTTCCAGCTATATTCTCAACCAGCAGTGGGCCAACAGCCAGAGCGAGGCTCACCACCCTCCCAAAAGGGAACTCAAGATTTGGCATTGTGTCCTGAATATTCTGGAATGTCACACTTGGAACTGTGAGAAGAAACTAGAAATGTCATTTAACTCAGTGTTATGGACACAGATGCCTGAGCTACTATCCAAGAGGAACTGTCTTTGGTCAAAAAGGTCCCCCCCCCCTAAAAAAAAAATCAGATTTGCGAAGAAATAAGGTTAACCACGCTGTTCTTCAATTACACATTACATTTTTCTGGGGGAAAAATCTTCTGTAAACCTGTGGTGCCCACAAAAAAGGAAAGCTCGCTGCAGGAGGCACACTGTGCTGAAAAGGTGGACACCAGTGACCTAGATGAACAAGTCTCATTTTCAGCGATGAGCAAAGTGAGGCCCAGAGAGAGCAGGTGACTTGCCCAAAGATGCACAGACAGATGGAGAAGCAAGCTGCAAGAACTTATTCCTCCTACTTCTAGCCTGGTGCTCTCTCAATAATTCACCAGCTTTCATCCATAAAACTAGTGACCCCACGGGAGAGTAACTCTCAAAGTGTGGTCCCTGGACCAGCAGCATGAACATCCCCAGGGAATCTGTTAGAAATTCAAATTTGCATCCCCCCCTCCCCCCGCAACTTTAGCACAGAGTTGCTAAATCGGAAATCCTGGGGTCCTAGTCCAACCGTTTGTGTCTTAACAAGTCTTCCAGGTGACTCTGATGCCCTGTAGAGTCTGGGCAGCACTGCCGTAGGGAAATAATAGCCTTACCACCTGATATTCTTCTCAATCCAGCTTGAAGGGAACACCTTGTTCCAACATTAGATGAGGAAGTCATACATCACAGTTCACAACTCATCAAGCCATCTTGGAAACTTAGTCCGAACAGCCCCTTTCGCCTAAGTCCCCCTCGGTTGCATCGCTGATAAAGGGCCAACCGGCTTCGGCTGGATGCCCCCGGGAATGGAAACTCACCACCTCCAAGATGCCCGTGTCTTTATTGTAAAGCCCTTAGGCTAGAAGTTTCTTCCCTCTGATCAACAAAGACTCCCCTGAACCTCCACCCTGCACCTATTTCAGCCAAGCACCCTCGGGGTGGCCACGCCAGCCCTGCAAACGCCCCCTTCGCAGAGGCCTCCAAAGTGACAGTTCCACGGCTGCCCCAGCCCCATGGGAGAGCAGTGACTAAGAAAAGGTGTTGAGTCTGTGCCCCCATAACCTCCCTTTCCGGGTCAAACAGAAGGAGGCGGGTAGGGAGGGAAGGAAGAAAGAAAAGAGGAAGGAAGCGAGGAAGGAGAGGGGAGGAGGAAGAGAGAGGGGGATGGAAAGGAAGACAGAAACGCCTTTCCGCTACTCAGTATTTGGTATTTGATCCACAACACCACTCTGTGAAACAGGCTGTATCCTCCGCCACTTTAAAGACTGGGAAGGGAAAGCTCCACGTGGTAAAACAAATTGACAACGACCACCCTCAGGGGTGCCCCCTCTCTCAGGAGGCCCTTCCCCCATCATGATCCGCAAGACCACGGGCGTACCATCTCCTATCAGCAGTCCTGTCCTCTCACCACCCCAGCCGTTGAATGAACCCCACTTCCTCAGTCTGTGCGCCAAAGCCCTGGGAATGGTGCTCATTGGTCAAGCCGAGGTCACATGCTCACCCTTAAACCAATCACTAGGGCCAGGACGGTGAAACGCTTTGACTGGCTAAGCCAGATCATGTGTCCTGGCCTGGCCCAGAGGGTGGGAGCCCCCTCAGTTACATGAGGGAGGAAGGGGGCGGTGCTGGAGAAAGAGTCAGGATTCCCACTGCCCTTGGATTGCGGAATGATGATCTGAACAGAAGGGAATCCCATAAGCACAGTGACTATCTCCTTCTTCTGCCTGGCTAAGCTCTTTCTACACACACACGGCATTGAATTATTAAAATGTAATAGTAAGGGCGCCTGGGTGGCTCAGTTGGTTAAATGTCTGTCTTGCCTTTGGCTCAGATCATGATCCCAGGGTCCTTTCTCCCTCTCTCTCTGCCTTTCCCCCTCCCCCTGCTTGTGCACACCCTCTCAAATAAATAAAATCTTTTTTTTTTTAATGTAATAATAGTAGTTTTTCAGAGTCCATAGTCTCTCATGGTTCACCTCCCCTTCCAAGTTACCCCAACTCCCTTCTCCTCTCTAACACCCCTTGTCCTTCATGCTATTTGTTATGCTCCACAAATAAGTGAAACCATATGATAACTGACTCTCTCTGCTTGACTGATTTCACTCAGCATAATCTCTTCCAGTCCCGTCCATGTTGCTACAAAAGTTGGGTATTCGTCCTTTCTGATGGAGGCATAATACTCCATAGTGTATATGGACCACATCTTCCTTATCCATTCGTCCGTTGAAGTTCTTTACATAGTTTGGCGACCGTGGCCATTGCTGCTATAAACATTGGAGTACAGGTGGCCCTTCTTTTCACTACATCTGTATCTTTGGGGTAAATACCCAGGAGTGCAATTGCAGGGTCATAGGGAAGTTCTATTTTTAAATAATAGTGGTTAAGAATGAGCCACTAAAAATGGGGCGCCTGGGTGGCTCAGTGGGTTAAAGCCTCTGCCTTCGGCTAGAGTCATGATCCCAGGGTCCTGGATCAAGCCCTGATTCTGGCTCTCTGCTCAGCAGGGAGCCTGCTTCCTCCTCTCTCTGCCTGCTGCTCTACTTGTGATCTCTATCTGTCAAGTAAATAAATAAAATCTTTAAAAAAAAAGAATGAACCAGAAAAGGAAGGCATGGAGCAGTGGGAAGTTACAACAAGCATACATTTATTAACACCCACAACCCTGATCTCGGGGGCCATGGTTGTTCTGCTCCCTTCCCATAGGTGAGTTAGGACCCAGGTCCTATCCCAGGAAGGAAATCAACATTTGAGGCTCTTTCCTATTTACTCTTCCCATGTTTGTAATCACTCTTTGAAACTCTCTCTTTTTTTTTTTTTTTCAATTTCTCAGAAATTCCTCTCCAGGATGCTTCATTGGTTAGAGCTCACTGATGTCACTCGCTCCCAGAAGGCTCAGCACCAGCTCAGCTCTAGCCTCCAGCCTGGCCACTATTTCCTTTTACGGCTGGAGTACACAGCCTAAAATAACCTTTTAGGGAAACTGCAATCCCATCCCAATACCAACTACTCATATCGAGTTATCATATACTTAAAAAATAATTCACAGGGAGCCTGGGTGGCTCAGTTGGTTAAGCAACTGCTTTCGGCTCAGGTCACTGTCCCGGAGTCCTGGGATCAAGTCCCGCATCCATGGGGAAGTCCCAGCTCCACGAGGTGCCTGCTTCTCCCTCTGATCTTCTTGCCTCTCATGCTCTCTCTCACCGTCTCTCTCTCAAATAAATAAAAATCTTAAAAAAAAAATTCACAACTTAGAACAGGTAAAACCACAGAATTCTTATATGAACACACTTTTACAAACTTTCAAAGATAAACCATCATGCTTAATCTAACCTTAAAATTGCCTCTGGGTTTAAATACAAAACAATTTTATAATTCTGGATGCACTAGGTTTTTAAAAACACTGGCATATTTGAGCTCTGGATCTAGAGTTTCAGAGCTTCCTAACAGATTGACAATAAAATCCTTACAGGAAACTTTTTTAAAGATTTCAGAGTGAGAGAGAGCACAAGTGGAGGGAGGGGCAGAGGGAGAGGGAGAAGCAGACTCCCTGCTGAGCAGGGAGCCCAACACAGGATCCTGTGATCATCACCTGAGCTGAAGACAGACACTTAACCGATTGAGCCACCCAGGCTTATAGGAACTCCTTATAGGAAACTCCTGTTTAATCTTTCCATTCACTAAAATAAGAAGAATTAAAATTAAGTTTCTACTTAAAATGTAGATAAGAGAAGGCAGTGAATACCTTCTGATTACACCTTCTTAACTTCCTTGCTTCAGTTTTTCTGCACAAATTTAGAAAAGAGGAAACAAAGGAGAACAGACCATATTCATTTAGCCATTTTTCAAATATTCAACAGACATTTTTTTAAGATTTATTTATTTACTTTAGAGAGAGAGAGAATGGGGCAGGGAGGGGGAGGGGCAGAGAGAGAGGGAGAGAAAGCCTCAGACTCCACCCTGAGCACGGAGTCCAACATGGGGTTGGACCCCACCACCCTGAGATCATGACCCGAGCCGAAATCGAGAGTCAGAGGCTTAACCAACTGAGCCACCAGGCACCCCTCAACAGATTTTTTTTTTTTGTGGCCACCATGTATCAGGCACTGTGCTGGGTGCTGAGTGTATACTAGTGAGCAAAACAGATTCCCTCTGCCTTCAAGAGGTCATGGTCTAGTACAGGGGTCAGAAAACAAAAGCTCACAGGCCCAATCTGTCCTGCCACCTGTTTTTTTATAGCCTGCAAGCAAGGAATGCTTTTGCATTTGCTCCTGGTCCAGGGGCCTCACTATAAAAACCACCGTTTAAACTAATGTAATGAAGAATATGGAGAGGACACATAAGGATTCCCTTGCAAAGAGATGATACAATAATGATGAGGAGGGGGAAGACGACGTTAGTAGTGATAGTGTTCTAGAACTTAAATCTTATACCATATGCAAATTTTCTATCAAAACAGTTTCACATTCATCCAGACATGGGGAAGAGGGTATGCTTTCTGCATAACCCCATGGAAAAAAAAACGGATGTACTTAATTCTGTCACACGAGTCAGGAACAATTTTACTGGCAGAAAATATGACGATATTATATGCATGCAGGTTTCTGCATCTCAAAAAAATAACAATACATAAAATACTCCTTTTAAAAAAACCCATTTTAAAATTTCTCATTAATATTTATTGTTCATTCATTTGGGGCTCAGTTTATAGAAAATGTATGGGAGGAAAAACTTAAAACGGAGCAAGTTCTAGTCCGAGACCTTGATGTTATTGGTGAGCTTAGAAAAGACCACTGTGAGGTGATTTTAGTGTCGAAAGGATGTGATCAGCTGAGATTCCCTACAGGCATAGTTTGAGGACCGCTGGCGCAAGGAGGCTTTGCCAGACCAACATTACCGATTGAGTTCTGTGAGACGTAGCACATTGGTGGTTCCTCCACGCAGAGGGCTGAAGCTGACCATGTTGCTCAGCTGAAGTTCATGTTCACTGTCCCCACAGCTCTCTCTACAGGTTGTAGTTCTTCCTCCTACACCTTCACCCCCACCCCTTCCCCCCCCAACACTAACCCCAAGATACGGCCTCTTCCTTGTGATCTCTCCATATGTTGTCCACACCTTCAGAAAGAATTATTTTCTTTTATTTATTTGTCAGAGAGAGATTACATGTAGGCAGAGAGGCAGGCAGAGAGAGAGAGGAGGAAGCAGGCTCCCTACTGAGCAGAGAGCCCGATGTGGGGCTCGATCCCAGGACCCTGAGATCATGACCTGAGCTGAAGGCAGCGGCTTAACCCACTGAGCCACCCAGGCGCCCCAGAAAGAATTATTTTCTTAAACTCTTCAAATTACCCAGCTGGAGGGTGCCATTGGCTTCCCACTAGGACCTGACTGATACTTAACACACATGTCCCCAAAGTGTCTGTCTGCAGAATTCTTAGTGTCTCTGCAGTCTTTTCCATGAGACGGCCAAGCCAACAGAAGTACCTACCAATCAAGTTTACCGAGTAGTTAGGTTCTAATAAATTAATAAGTATTTATGTCCTCATGTAACTGTGTTAGTAAGTGATTTTTTAAGATTTTTTTAATTTTATTATTTATTTGACAAAGATCACAAGTAGGCAGAGAGGCAGGCGGGGGGGGGGGAGTGGTGGTGGAGGGAAGCAGGCTCCCCCTGAGCAGAGAGCCAGATGTGAGGCCTGATCCCAGGACCCCGGAATCATGACCTGAGCCAAAGGCAGAGGCTTTAACCCATGGAGCCACCCATGCACCCCAGTAAGTGATTTTTTTTTTAAATAATCCACAAAAATGGACAGAAAACACATTACTTAGCAACGGGGTGTGTGTACCTGTTGAGCACTGTATGACTTCTCCAACCTTGGGATCAAACTGGACACCCACCACCCTCATTGACCACTCACACCGATTTCCACACCAGACCCGATTCTTATCACAGTAATAATTGCAAACCCAGTTTTGCAAAGATATGATGTCATCAAAAGGAGAGTAGCGCGACCTATTGTTGAAACTGTGAATTACCTTGAGCTGGTAGCACGATGTCCAAAGGACACTGAAGTTTCCCTCAACATGTTTAAAATATCCACCAGGCACCCTTCTGGGCTTGCGGTGGGGCTCCGTGGCACCTTGGCACACAGTTTGGGGACTGCAGACATAGCCCCATCCACACTCTCCTAGATTCTGGTATGCTTTTCTGAGCGGTAAAGAAAGAAAAAGAGCTGTGGCCAGCTTGACGGGAGTGACCCCGGGAAGGTGTCTCAGTAGAGGGAAAAGGTGCAAACAGTTGGACAAGGGCGATCAGTACAAAAAGACTTTCCGTGGCTGACTGACCCCATCCACTGAGTCTGACTTCTCACAATCCCCCTGCCTTGTGGAGGACCTTGGCTCCTCAACCTGAAAGTAACCCTCCGTCACATTGAGGGCCAGGGGAGCCCTCTTCTCTATGTGCAAAGACGTCACAGCCACATCTGTGTCCTTCCTCTATATGTCTTTGGTCTATGAGAAAAACGAAGCAACAATTTGGCTCTCGTGTTCACTGTTCTGAACTTTATTTTCCTCTTGGTCTCTTATCTTCTCTGTTCAAAGCCAATGTCTATTTCCACTTTGCAGCCAACATGGCCAAAGATGAAAGATTCTGTCATTATTTTCCCTACATAACAAATCACAAAGCTGCTTTATCCCATTCCTTGATTGCCTCTGTTTCAAGACTCATTGTTTCTAACTATCAGAGGCACATATGAATTTCCTCTTTATGCCTTTTCTCTTCCATTCCCTGCAAACACTTAGCCATTTATTCATTTTTATCAGCACAAACATCGGTAACACTTCGGAATAATCGGCTTCGCTATGATAGCTCATTTATTATTCATTGCAATAACCTTCAACTCACTCCACATCAATAAAGCGGAGAGGGAAGCAGCTCAGCCCTCCCACGTGTGGGCTGGGTGTAGGCTCTCAGGGCTGCCATGGGAAGCCCTCTGCCCACGGCACAGGCAGGATGCCCGGACCCTGCCTTGGGTCTTTTAGAAAGCAGCTGAAAGAAATCGGGTGATGGGGGGGCTCCTGGCAAACCTCTCCGAGGATGCCCTCCCTGCTGTTTCCATCACATGAGGCTGAGAGGAGAAGAGGCTTTTGAGTCAGACAGCCCGAGTCCGAACGCCAGCTGTGCTGGTCACTGCACGTAATTATGAGCAAGTGGCGCGTCCTGTCTTAGTTTCTTCCTCTGCAAAATGAGGCTGTCACTACCTGCCTCTCGTTAGCTTTTGTGAGCCTTGTTATAATGATTAGACTGCATGAACCGCATGATATGGCCCACAGTAGGTGTATTCCTATCGTTGGAGCCGTGAGCCCACCCACACCGGGAGTCCAGCATTCAGGTTCATAGTCACGGACAGGTGTGGCCGGCAGCTGCACCCATGAACTTTCAAGATAGACACTGGTTTTATGGGGACGTTTCCTCACTTCTCGGGTCAGTGACCTTGTACAAGTTACTTAAATCTCTCTAAGCTCCTCTGAAAGGAGGCTGGTAATAACTCTCCCAGCACAGCACTGTTAGGATTAAATGACTTAGTACCAGAAACATTAACACATTGCCTGGGGGCATGCTAAGTACGGAGCAAATGCTCAAGGAGCTGTTTTTACAGCGTTATTAATATTTGCCAAAATTCCAGGCCACAGCAGGCTAAGCATAAAAATGGGTGACAATCTCACCACCCGGGACATCACACCCAGCTGTCCCAGTGACCTCCTGCCTCTGTCCCAGCCGCAGGGCAGGGTCTGCTCTAGAGACTTCTAGGCTGGCAAAGCCACGGACACTGACCTCTGTCCTTGGCCAGAAGCCACACTGGATTCGAGCCACTGCATATGGAAGGGCCCCACACAGCTAAAGCCACCAGCATAGCACAGTCTACAAATGGGGGAGAACCTTGGTCCCTGACCGCTGGCCACATGCCAATACACAGGCCCCTGGGCCACTCACCTCTTGTTCCCAGCATCTTCCAGGGTTTCGGTGAGATTTCCCCTTCAGGGGGCCCATGAAAGAAAAGCAAAGTTACATAGACAGAACATCAGAAAGGAGTTTTTTGTGGGAAGCAGGAGTGACCTCCAGGACTTCTCCAAGTGCCAATAATGTAGTCCCTGCTCCGCAGGACACAACGCTGGCTTCACATACCTGCCCTGCCACTCCCTGCCAAGGTGGTCTTGGGGATGCTATTGAATCTCTGTAAGCTTCAGTTACCTTCTCCAGAAAATGAGGCCGTAAATAGAACTTGCCTCACTGGATCGTTAATATGAAACAGACAACGCTGGTCAGGAGGGCGCCAGTGCCCTGCACAAAGAATAGAATTGAAAAAGAATTGCTAATGAGCTCTACAAGCAAGAAATGGCTGATTTGCCTCCCAGATAACCCTCTGCCACAAGAGGGCATCCTGAGTGGTGTGGGTGGGCCGGCCAGTGGAAAAATCTCCCTGCAGCCAACACTTAACCCACTTGGCCCCTTGCTCCTACCTGCCCAAAGGGAAATGGGCAAAAAGCAGGTGTATTTGTCACTAGGGCTGCCATTACAATGTACCAGAGACCAGGGGGCTTACACAATAGAAATCTGTGTTCCAGCCAGTTCTGGGCACTAGGAGTCTGAGATGAAAGCCAAGTGTTTTGGTGCCGTGTCCTAACTGCCTCTTATAAACATACCAGTCCCCAGAGGAGGGCCCCCCCCATGAGCCATATTTTAACTCCGTTACCTCTTTAAGGCCCTATCTCCAAATAGCCACATTCTGAGGTCCTGGGGGTCTGGAATTCAGCACATGAATTTGGAGGGGACACAGTTCAGCCCCTAATAGCGGGCAAAGTCCTTCAAAGGGCAGAGACCCTGGAGATGCAGCACTGTCTGGACACCCCGGAAATGCCAGCACCCCCCATTCTGTGGCGTGAAGGCAGAACATGTTCTCCTGCCACAGGGATCTCACCTCCTCCCCGGGACCCAAGGGAGACCCACCCTATCCCCCCCATCAGCAGCCCTGTCTGCTTTTCACATCTCCAGTCAGCACCCATGTCAGGAACAGCAGGAGAAACGCCCTAAGATCGTCACAGAAGGATGAGAAAACCTGTCGTCCCCCACCTGGTGTGACACCCGTCCACATTCCTCAGCGCAGGCCCACCCAGAGGGCAGAGGGTTTGACAGTGCAGCGCCAGGCCCTACGGGCACTGCTGTCCCAGGGGGCCGAGGTTGGGGACAGAGAATGTGAAGAAAGGAGGTATCTCGGAGGGTGAGGGCAAGGCCCCACAAACACGACCACAGGAGGAAGGATAGGGTGGGGGCAGGGGACAGCCACACTGTTCCCAGGGTGCCGAGGTGGGACAGACGGGCCTCTTAGGCCGGTGACGATGCTTTCACACCTCGGTGGGGGGCTAAGAAGTTGGAAGTGATTACAGCAGTGATTATAATTATGATGACTCTGGACAGAGAGCTGGAGAAGGATTTTATAATAAAGCGTTGATGAGGCTGAACGAGGAGCGAAAGGCTCAGAGAGAGCCCTGGTAAGGGGGGGGGGGCAGAAGCATGGGGGATGGAGTCGGCAGACCTGCTTCCTGCCCGAGGACATTTCTCCAGTACAGCAAGCCCTTCGAAGAACAGAGAAGGAGCTGGGAGCTGCACGGTGCTCGCGGACAAGAAGCAGGAGGCTCAGCCTGGGTGCAGGTGCTGCGACAGCCAGCCTCGCATCAGGGCCTCGGGCAGCCAAAATGAAAGGAAGGAGAAGAACACTGATACCGTGCTCACATGCAGCACACACCACTGTGCCTTCCCGCGCTCTGGCCCAGTGCAGCCCTCTACCAACCTAGCTCCAGGCCCATCTTACAACCGGAGAACCGAGGCACAGAGAGGTTAAGTTCCTTGCCCAAAGTTGTGTGGCAAGTGAGAGATACCACTGGGATTTTGAACCCTGGCAACCGTCTTCACCTATACTGCCTTGCCAGACTGAGAATTAAGAACGAGTTAGCCATCACAGTCTGTGAAGTCAGGAAACCAGGAGCAGATCCCATGCTCAGGGAGATACCCACAAGGCCTCCAGGGCCACAAGACTGAGGGGCCTGGGGCAGGACTTGGATTTGCCAAACGCGGGGCAGCTGCTGGAGAAGGGGAGCTGAGGAGGCTGGGAGCCTCCCTCCCTCTGGTCCTCCAGCTCCCATGTGCAAATCTATCTCCCTTCCTCCATTTTGCTGCAGCCCTTGCTCAGCCAGACTTAATCTCTCAGGACACGGCTGCTATGTACGGCTGGACAGCCTGGGCACTGCTCAACTCCAGGGGTCGCCATTCACATCATAGTTTAGGTCTGACCGTGGACCCTGCTACAAAGAAAAATTCTTTAGCATGCATGGAAGTAGAGAGGGCCCAGAAAAGGGCATTAGCCTGTGCATCACGGTCTGTTTTACCTGCTATACCATAGAGGGGAGAAAAAAAACCCAGAGAAATCACGAGGCCCTCTTGAATGCTATATTTAAAAAAAAAAAAAAAAAATTCAAGGGACACCTGGGTGGCTCAGTCAATTAAGCATCTGCCTTTGGCTCAGGTCATGATCCCAGGATCCTGGGATCGAGCCCCGTATCAGGCTCCCTGCTCAGCCAAGAGCCTGCTTCTCCCTCTCCCTCTGCCTGCCGCTTGTGCTCTCTGTCAAATAAATAACTAAAATCTTTTTTAAAAAATCATTTATTTATTTTAAATTTTGATATTTTGTTCAACATAGATCTATGGCAGCCATTTCAATTTTTGTCCAATATTCAAATATTCTCTATCTTGATTATTGAGTTTTTTGAAACTCCCTTCAATTTTTCCCGTGAGGCAAGTTTCCCACCTTCCTTGCCCTGGTCCTGGCCCTAAAATAGGGGTATGGCCCAGTCACTACCAGGAGGAAGGCAATTATCTCTCTATTAGAACAGACTTGGTAGCTTTCTAAGGGAGACAAAGCCTGAGGTGGGTCTGAGAGTCAGTAGGAAATGGGCAAGTGGACAAGGCAGGGATCAGCATGCCCAAAGACTTACATGATAAACAGTTAGATCATAAAATGTGGGTTTAAAGCACCGAGGGGGGTGATTTTGAAAAGGGAGGCCGATCACCCAGAGCCCCAAGAGTCTGCTCAGCTCAGACTCTGCTCTGTGGTGCCTGGGAGGGAGGCTGGAGGCTTTGAGGCAGGGAGAAGGCATCATCCTCAGACTTGATTTATTTAGCAAGCCCAATGGTGGTCTAAGCACGTAAGGGATGTCAAGTCACCTATGACTGCAACAATCCTGTAAGTAGGTCCAGCTGGCAGATGAGGAAACTGAGGCACAGACTGGGTCAGTGGCTTGCCCAAACTCCCTAAGTGGCAGATAGAGGATTTTAACCCAGTCAGTCCATCTCTGGAGTCCCCACTCTTAACCACTATCCTTTGCTCACTTCCCTACCTACTTTTAGAGAGGTCATTCTAACCAAAGTGGGGATGAACAGGAAGGCAAACACTGAGGCAGGGCTTCATGCCCCGGTAAAGGGGCTATTTGCATCGTCCTGGTGGGAGGTGTAGGCGGCCTGAGCTAGGCAGGGCATGGGTGCAAAAACTCCAAGTGTGGAAGGCATTAACCTTGTAGACCGGGGGACGCCCAGGGTGATGGTTCAGATGGGGAAGAAAGGCTGGGAGCCAGCCTTAGGTGGATGGAGCTTGGGGGCAGGAGAGGGGGGTTGGCTAATGGAGGAGGAGAGCCAAAGGGGTGGGAGAGTGCTACCCAAGGGCTTCAAAGCCAAAGGGCATCTTGCATAGAATGGGAGAGCCTGGTTTGCAAGCGGAGGCGGGAACCAGGCAGATCATGGCTGCTGCCTCCCTGTGACCACGGAAAGCATGGTATGTGGGGGAAAAGAGCTCCCTCCGCGCAAGGAGGCACCAAGAGTCGCAGCACACAGGGTGACAGAAGGGCAGGAGACAGAGCATCCTGCCAAGCAAAGAGTGTTTCACAGTGGAAAGGGGAGAAGGAGAGCCCTAGGGGGTCAGGGTGCATCGCAGGAGGCTGCAGGGGAAATGCAGATGCCCATCGCCCCCACATTCAGCCAGACCACCGAGGTCCTGGCCCAGGGCTGGACAGGGCTGTGCGCACAGGTGACTAAAAGCAAAAACCTTAAAGCTTTTCTAGGCACCACCGCTCACTGTTTAGACAGAGATTTTAGCTCACCTCGGCACACAAAGGGATGCTTATTCCAAACACAGAATTCTGCCCAAAGGCTTTATTCTGGCGGCAGGAGAGCCAAAATGCCCCCCAGAAATAGCCCTCAACCAATGACAGCCGGGGAGCTAGCCCATCAACAGCCCAGCTCTCCCCGCCTCAGGTGAGAGAACTCAGAGGAATGAGTTCCCTCACCCACCCACCAGGTGTGTGTCTCTCAGCAGAATTGGGTCTCGGCTGCTCTGAGGGTCGCCTGCTCCATAACACACCCTTACTGACTTCCCTTCTTTTCCTGTCTTACTTTCCCACCCTCACTGGGGCTTTCTGGGACCTTATTTGGGACCTCCCCAAATAAACTACTGGCACTCAAGTCTTTGTCTCCGGGTCTACTTCTGAAGGTGTCTAACTAACAGGGACACCAGCGAGGGGAGGAGACCTGCTCTTAGTCACACAGCTTCTCAGTGCTGAGCCACAACCCAAGTCCAGGCCTCTCAACTCCAAATCCATGAAGTCAGAGATTACAAACACGCTGAGGTTTTGGGAGGGGAGGGGCGGGTGGGAGGTTGGGTGAGCCTGGTGGGGGGTATTATGGGGGGTACGTATTGCATGGAGCCCTGGATGTGGTGCATAAAAAATGAATTCTGGAACACTGAAAAGAAATTTAAAAAAAATTTTTTTTAATTCTTTTAAAAAGCACAAAATAAATACTCGCAGAGATCCCAATTCAACCACCTGTGTGGATTACATGATTCTCTATTCTCTGCCTCCCTGTAAGAGAATCAAGTATCTCCCCCCTCCTCATTAAGCAGTACCTCCCCATGGGAGGAGTAAACGTCCAGGGTCACGTGACCTTCTGTAGCCAATGAAATGGGAGACGTGATTTGTGTCCATTCTGAGCAGAAGCCTTAACAGCCCCCGGCTGGCTCTACCAGTTTTCTTTTGCTTTTCATCTCCCACAGTAATAGCTGGTCCCAAATAGGGGCTACACTTTCAGCCTAAATGCTGGGATAAAGACAGATAGAGTAGGACACCTGATCTATGAGTGGCATTAGGACTGGAGTGAAAAAAAATCCTATTATTTTAAACCACTGAGCTTTAAGGCTCATTTGTTAACACAACATAGCAAAGCTAACTAACCCACCCACCAGACACTGGCTGCATTACCTAAAGCGAGTTAACTAAGCCTCCTCGAGCCTTAGCTCCTTCCTCTATATAAACAAACAAATAATAGTATCTACTTAATGGGATTTTTGTGGGAATTACATGAGCTAATGTGTGAGAAGACTTAGTACAGTGTCTGGCACAGAGTAAGCACCCAATAAATGTTAGCTGTTATTGTTATGTTTTCCTCTACCCCACAAAGAGACTTCCTCAGAAAGTGAGTTCTCTGGAGAAAATGTGCTGCTCCCGCAGGGCTCCCCCCAGCTTGTTTGTTAAAGGTACTTACTCTCCCCTCCTAATGGCCCCGATCAGAAGTCTGTTGCCCCCACCGCAATGCCGAGAGAAGTGCCAAGTGAGGTGCCCACGTCCCAGCAGGTCTGCATGCAGGAAACCCATAGCAGTTAATGAATCCCCATGGAGAGGTCTGGATTAGCCCTGGTTTAATACCCCGAAATGGCAGGGAGTCATTTATCCATAAGCTATGGTCTCTCCCTGTTGCCTGTGCATTACGAGTTATTTATGAGGCAATTTGCACAGTTTCACACTGGTTGGCCATTATGCTGCTGTCTGCTAACCACTAGGAGGGTTGCTGAACCCAGAAACAAAATGGCCCTCCCCCTGCCTCAGATTTGCCCATGACAATGAGTTAGTGCTTCCCACCCCGGTAGGGCACATTGACTCTTTGGGAAAGAGAGCAGGACCCAAAGCTGGGTGAAGAGAATGCCTCCTCCTTCTCCAGCCTAGCACCTCTGAATGCTCCTGGGGGGTCTGTGATGAAAGGCCAGCTGGAGAAAAGGCCCTTGAGAAAGCCACTGGGTACAAAGAAAGGGCATTTTAATATGCCCTGTGGAAGGAAGACATGCAGAGTGTCATAGTAGAGACACCTCCTTTGATTATGAAGAGAAGGAAAAATTTTGTGAAGCATTTTGCATGTGGTTTGGCACCTAGAAAGCTTTCAGTAAGTGTGACCCATTGTTACCATGGTAATGACCTTCGTCCCAGCTCTTTTCCCTCATCTTGAACATCACGCCCTAGTACACGACTCAGTTTGCTACACCTACAAGTTCAGCCCATGGGTACAGAAGCTTTTAATGCAAGCTAAATGGGCACCATTAACTGTATAGAAGACTACGAGCAAGCTAAGATCTGAAAGGCAGCTCAAGAATTTACAAGTTCACCCTCAATAGGCAATGCTAGCTCCCGCCGACAGATCGTTGTCTTTGGAGTTCAATTTCATATCTTTGAAGTTCTTGAGTAATATGACTTCTATGTTCCAATTGCTACTGCAACTAATTCTATCCCTAACTACCACTGTGGCTCCTTGCAACCCGAAAGATTCCAGAGGTGGGGTTCTTCATCCCTATGAAAGAAGGGGGTGCATAGATCTCCACACTGTAGGCAGGAAAAAGAATACATTTGAGCTGAATGTGGCTGCCTCCACTACCCTTTCTTCCATGGCTGCTTCCTGTTTACCATTCTCAAAACAACCTACTTCTATAAGGACTGACCCCCAGGGGCTTTATCTATTCATGGTTTTATTCTATATCACATCACATAGCTCTTGGTCATTGTTCCTTGACCCTTTCACCCAATAACATCTTCTAGGCCTGAAGGATCCTCAACCAATTTTCATAGAACAAATATACTAATTAATAATAATAATAGCTAAGATCTATTGGGTGTTTGCTTTATGCCACGTGCCCTGTGTTTTGCATGCCTTATCTCCTTCCATCTTCACCATAACCTAGCAAATGAATATATTTTTTTTAAGATTTTATTTATTTATTTGACAGACAGAGATCACAAGTAGGCAGAGAGGCAGGCAGAGAGAGAGAGAGGAGGAAACCGGCTCCCCGCTGAGCAGAGAGCCCGATGTAGGGCTCAATCCCAGGACCCTGGGATCATGACCTGAGCCGAAGGCTGAGGCTTTAACCCACTGAGCCACCCAGGCGCCCCACAAATGAATATTTCTTAACTCACAGATAAAGACTAGAGAGGTTAAGTAACTTGCCCAAGGTCACACAGCAAATAGGAAGGAGAATCTGAGGTCAGAACTCAGGCAGTCTGATTTCAGACCCAGACATTGTGGCAGATTCTGTAGGTGGCCCACCACATCTCCTTGAGCTCTACCCTCTTAGGACATAGCAACCAACTTCTATCTTTGTGGTCTACCAGCAAAGCAACCTAAAAATGTCAGACCTCAACTAGTGACTGATGGGATTTAGTCTGTGAAAACCCCAGCTCCCTCATCCTTTGAGAAGGTAACTCTGAAATGTGTTTCTGCTCCGGCTCTCCGAGCTCCCAGTGGAATTCATCTTCATTTGCCCAGGGTGATAATGTGCTTGAGAAGGCACCCTCTATAGGCTTCCTTCCCTCCTGTCTCACTTCCCACTGTTTCCTGCCAGTGTTTCCTGGAATCCCATCCCAAACAGGGCACTTGCTTTCCAACCCATGTCTCAGAGCCTGCTTCCAGGGAGACCCAAACCAAGGCAATGATCTTTCCCCCAATCAACTCAATTCTTTCCCCTTTTCCTAGAACCAAAATGCTTGTCTCATGGAAGTGACAACATTCCTGAGCCGTTCTCAGGAATTCAGCTTATCCATCTCTAAGTGTCCACAGAGGTAAAGGGCAGCAGGTGAGTAGGGGTGGCTTTGTCTGCCCTGTGAAGGTGGAGTCACTGTTCCACCTCGTTTCCTATGACCAAAATAACCAGTGCCTCAACGAGAAAGGTTTTCAAGCCGCTGTCTGTCATGCATGTGGCTCAAACTCATTCAAACGGACCCAAAACTAAAAGCGAGTCTCGTAATTATGACTCCCAAGTGTTCACTTTTCTGAAGCAGCTAATCTTTGTTTTGCTGACGCACATCAACAAGAAGATGATGGGTTTGCTGACAAGCCCAGTCACTAGAAAATGCAGGGGGAACTGAGAGGACAGAATAGAATCTGATTAAGTTGCGGAATTTCCACCAAGGAGGAGAAGCTGAGAGGAAGCAATCTTCATCACCCCCAGTGGAAACCAGCCCTCCCCCAAGTCACAGGTCTTCTCAGGAGGAGGAAAAACCCTGTCCCCAGCACAAAAACACGGCCCTTCATGATCCTTCCTGCCTCATGCCTGTTGTGAACCCAAGCTTCTACTGTCACAAGCAGCCAAGCTCTGAGGAAGTCACTTCATTTCTCTGGACCTCAGCTTCCTCATCTGAGAAGTGGAAATAACAGTACTTATCTGTCCAACAAGTTCTTGCTGTGTGTCCGCCATGTGCCGGGCACTTGCAAGGATCAAAAGAGACAGTGTCTGTATGTACACTGTTGGCATATAGTAAGCACTCAGTAATCCTTTTTTTTTTTTTTTTAAGATTTTTTATTTATTTATTTGACAGAGAGAGTTCACAGTAGACAGATAGGCAGGCAGAGAGAGAGAGAGGGAAGCAGGCTCCCCGCTGAGCAGAGATCCCGATGCGGGACTCGATCCCAGGATCCTGAGATCGTGACCTGAGCCGAAGGCAGCGGCTTAACCCACTGAGCCACCCAGGCACCCAGCACTCAGTAATCCTTAACTGAAATCATTATCATTGTTAGTTGATTTGACCCTCAAGACAAAACTATATCACAGCTATTCTTATCTCCACAAATAAGTCAAGGTTAAGAGATGATCAAGACCTGACTAGGGTTGCACAGCCAGAATGGTACCCAGGTCTTCTGATTTTAAGATCACATATCTTTCCATCCCTCATTGTCTTGAGGTCCCTGGATTATAAAAAGAACACTCCCTTAGGGAGTAGAGTGTCGACATTCCAGCAATCTGGAATGTTCCTGGTAGCAGATACTTTAGGCTTTGTAAGCCAAATGGTCCCTGTCGCACCTCTCATCTCCACTGCCACAGCACATGGACGGCCATAACACAACATAAACTGAGGAAGCAGGGCTGTCTTCTAATAACTCAGAATTTTACCTGTAATTTGTCAACCTCTGTGGTGGGTGAAAAAGCCTGAACTTAGGAGTCAGACCATCCAAGGTTCAGATCCCAGCTCAGACAATATTAATTGCGTCCTTGGGCCATCTAAACTTCCTAAGCTTCAGTGAGTCAGGCTTATTGGCCATCAAATGGGAAATCATATTTATTTTGTAGGGTTTTGTTAGGCGTTCAGGATAGGGCTTGGTTGCTTAAACCCTACCACTCATTCCTCTTCTCCCTCTGGCTTTCTGCTGAGAAATCCACAAACTGCTAGAGAATCCACAAACAGGCAAGAGACAGAGTCCTGGCTGCAATAAACGTGTAGAGTCCAGGGCAAAGATCTCTAGAAAAGGAGGTACTGGAGAACACAGAGAAGTCCAGAGTTCCAAGTAAGACCCCCTACCTCCTGCACCCAGATTTCTATCTTGGAATGAGTATGCTTCCCATAGGAAGAAAGCTACATGACCAAGTCTTCAGAACAGACCCAGGGCCATGAAACCCACCAGGCAGTCATATGGGCCTGGATGACCAGTCCCTTACCTACCCATCGCAGGCAAAGCAGAGACCTGACTCACTGCCACGCAGTAAGCTCACTCACTAGCAAGAGATAGCCCAGTGAATATTAAGTCTGGCAAGTTGAGTTTCCAAACCATCAAAGGGGTTCAGAGGAGCCTGGAAGCCCTCTCTGTGGCCAGGAGGCAAGGTGGGGCATTCCCTCCTTAAGCCTTGGCTGTGAGGACCTACCATGGCACCTGGCACAAAGCAGATATCTTGGGGTGAGTGCCCCTGGGAGTGGGACCCATGCCAGGGATTCAGATGAATAGGACCCATTGAGGGAATGCACTCAGGAGAAACCTGGAAGGCAGGGAGGGAAGAAGAAGACCCCAGGAAAGATAGGGTTTGGGGTCAAGTCTAGCCTTGCCCTGATCCATGGGGGCTAGAAGCATAAATTACACCACAGCAGTGACCTATCTTGTTGACATTCTGTACACCTGGGAAGTTTTAGAAATTGGAGTTCTCACCAGATAAGAGCTCCCACTTCTTCCTCCCCACCTTCCTGCAGCAGGTTCCCCAGGGAATGACAACAGATCGATCTTTATCAGAAAAAGAGAAGATTTCTCAAGTATGATTTTATCTTCACCCATGTACCTCTGGTTGCCGGTCTGACTTGAGTCTGAAGAAGGAAGATCAAAGTTTAGGCCTTCAAGGACAAGCAGAAAGGGGAACCCTCTTACACTGTTGATAGGAACACAAACTGGTGCAGCCACTCTGGAAAACAGCATGGAGGTTCCTCAGAAAGTTGAAATTAGAGCTACTCTGATCCGGCAATTGCACTACTGGGTATTTACCAGAAGGACACAAAAATACAGATTTGAAAGGGCACGTGTACCCTGATGTTTATAGCAGCAATGTCCACTAAAACCAAACTGTGGAGAGAGCCCAAATATCCTTTGAGAGAAGAATGGATAAAGAAGATGTGGTGTGTACATCTACAAGGGAATATTACTTAGCCATCAAAAAGAAGGAAACCTTGCCATTTGCAATGACACGGATGGAGCTAGAGTATATTAGGCTAAGCAAAACAAGTCAGAGAAAGACAAATACCGTATGATTCCACTTACATGTGGAATTCAAGAAACAAAACAGATGAACATATGAGACTAGGAGGAAGGAAAAAGAAAGAGGAAAACAAACCATGACAGACTCTTAATGATAAAGAATAAACTGAGGGGTGACGGCTGGAGGTGGATGGGGGATGGGCATTAAGGAGGGCACTTGTTATGCTGAGCCCTGGGAGTTCTACGTAAGTGACAAATCACTGAATTCTACTCCAGAAACCAATAGTGCACTGTATGTTAACTAGAATTTTTAAAAACTTAAGGGGGGCGGGGGGAAGGCTAGGCCTTCACAGATGGAAATGCATCTCATCCTACCTCTATCCCAAACCCTCACGCCCCCCCCCCCTTGTAGAGGATCTAATGGATGGTTTCATCAACCTGAAGAAGTGTTGTCAGGTTTACCATGAACTAGAGAGGATGTATTTTGCAACCAGAAAAAAAGAAAATGAAAGAAACAAGAAAACAGAGATTCTGCCTTGTGTCTGAGAAATATGAGTATTTATGCACATACTAATTGAAATTGGCTCAGCCGCCATATGCACACAGTTAAAGGGACTGCTGTTCTAGACACCGAGTCTGAACAAAAGCCACTTTCAAAACACAGTGCATTGCACAGGCTCCTGATAGAACTAAATAATCATTTCTGGTGGGTTTCCTGTCAAATCAACACCACGAATACTCAGTGAGCCCCCACTGTGTGCCCAGCACTGTGCAACAGTCTAGAATACAAAGACAAATGAGTAAGAGGTCACAGGCTGCTAGGAGGAATCGATGAATAAAAAAAAAAAAAATAGAAGACAACACAGGGGTTGTCGTAGAGGTAGGCACACAGATGGGAGCTGCTACTTCTGCCAGAGGAGTCCCCCTCTTCTTGGGAGCTGCCGATGGGGAGTAGGGCCTATGAGCTGGCGCAGTTCACAGTATGAGAAGGATGGTCCAGTAGCATGGAGGCAGGGAAGTGCCAGGGAAGGTCTAGAAGAGCAAGTAATTTGCTGAGGCTGAAGCATCATCAGGATGGGAAGAGGGGAAGGAGATGCTTCCCCCCAGCCAGGTCCCAGCTCCAATGCCACCTCCTCCAACAGCCCTTCCCTGACCTGCTACCAAAATATGGCCATTTCCTATCACCTTGCCCTCTTTGGCTTTCTTCGTTGCCCTGAACATTTTCTAAAGTGACTTCCATGAGTTTATTTGTTTGCATTCTCTCTGAACAGCCTATAAATTCCTTATAAGGGCAGGGCCTTTGTCTGCCCTGCTCCTCGTCATTGTCGGTCTTGTCCATCATTGCACCTGCCAGCTCTCAGAACAGGGCCTGAGAATAGGTGCTCGATAAATATTCATTTATACAAATGGGCAGGTGAACAAATCAACGAATGGGGTATTTGCAGCCTGAGTTTGTGGAGCGCTTCAAACCAGGACATCCACCTTACCCATGACAGCTTTATTAGTCCTTGTGACACCAGCTGCTATAACAAACAAACCCAACATCGTCACCATCTTTGCCCACTAGGAAGGTACTCCTCACTCACCTAAAAGGCCAACGCAAGTGTTCCCAGTTGACAGGTGGCTTTCCTTTACTCGTTGATTAGGGACCCAGGTACCTTCTGTTTTGTGGCCCCGTCATCCCTCGGGGCCTGGGAGTCCTTTGTCTCCTGCCAGGAGAAGCAGAAAGAGAGCCTCAGCTCAGAAGGGACACACCTCACTACCGCTCAAAATCCTTTGGAGAGAAGGAGTCATATGGCTCCATTTCCATATAAGTACACCGGGATGAGGAATTTCTGGCTGGACAGGTACTGCTCAGTGACACACTGTGGAAAGGGGACAGTGAGTTTGTGGTGGACAAAGAGCTGGCCCAACCACGTCAGCCCAGGGCTCAGAAAGGTTTAGCCATGTCATCCAAGAACTTCACCACTCACAAGAGGTACAACGGTCCCTTCAATTTAAAACGTGGCCAAGTCCCTCCTCTCCCCTGTTCTCACTGATGCTAATTTCCAAACACTGAGATAAGCAGGTGGCATTTCCTGATCTTGCCCCAAGATTCCGACAACTTTCCTATCAGAATCCTGTAGCGCTCATAAGCAGAGATCCATTTGTTCTGTTCCTGGGGAGGATGGAAGCCAAGTTTTTAAGCTGACGGGCAAGAAAGGAATGTGCTCAAATTTTGCCGTGAATGGAGAGAGGGAGCCAAGAGAGGTGCAGAAGATGGGCTGCCTGAGAAGAAAGAGGAAGGGGACTATCGCCCAACCAGAGAAGGCCTGATGAGTTTGCTTCTGCCCTACAGCCCCCTCCAATGACATCAATAACCACTCAGGCAGATTTAGCATTTGCTGTAGGCCAGGTGCTTTATCATCATTCCCTTTCTTAATTTTCAGTAAAATTGACCCAATATCCCCATTTTTGCAGATAAAGAAACTGAGGCCCAGAGAGGCTAAGCAACTAGCCATTGGTGACCCAGCCAGTGGGTGGAAGAGGTGGGATCTGAGGAATCTGGTCCCAGAGCATCACCTTCGATCATCTCTACAGCTGGTGGGGCTGGTGGCCAGGGCTGGAAGGTAGGCGCGTAAGAGGTGCTGTCCAGCAAGGGTTTCCATCATCAGCGATGTCCTAGCATCTAGGCTCCTGGAGGTCTTCGCCTAGGGGAGATAGAACTCTATTGGCTCTTAGGGGTTGGTGTGCCCTTTTTGTTCTACCAAGAGAATGAGCTATCTTTATGCTTCGAGGTGACTTTTGGATCACAGCAGGGTTTGCCCCACTTGCCCTAACATTCCTGCTCGGCCTCCTACATGTGAACGTTTTTTTTTTCCTTTGTCCTTTTTGCAATAGACAAACCGTGCTGCACTGCTAAGCCAAACAGTGTGACGTACATTCAAATTACAGTCCTCACTTGTGATCACTCGGGCCTCTTAAGTAACCAATCATCATGACTTTGAATGAGTTTAATTATCAGGGTACTTCAGTGCATAAATAAAAATGCACACCCTGTTAGCCAGGCTGACAGCCCTAATTGAATCCAGCAGACTGGTCTCATCTGGTAGAAACCACTGGAATTTGGTCCTGACACTTGACACTGCACCATCAGAAAGACTGGAAGGGTCAGCCCAGCAGCACACCAAACTCCCAAGCCTGGACCCTTTTTGGATGGGCTCAAGTCTCTTCTCTTCAAAGGGCGACTTGACTGAGAATGAAAAGAGATGGATAATTTTTTTTAGGAAAACTTCTTCAAGGAGAAGATCCATTTTCAGAGTGCTGTCAGACGTGGCATCTCATCTAATCGCCTCGGCGACGAAAGAGGCATTGTCCTCCTACACAGTGCGTGGAGCTTAATCAAAGTGAGTTGAATGAATGGCAATCCAGAGATAGCAATCCAGGCTCAGGAGTCCCACAGCTGGGATGCAGTCAGTCCAGGCCAAAGCCTGGCTCTGATCTCAGACTTGCCAGCTCAATCACCAAAAGGAGACTCTGGGACCAATGAGATAGTCAGCACCCCAGCTCAGTCTCCCAGACCCAGGCCCACCAGCCTTGAACAACGGCCCCAGGACCTACATCCTTCCAGCTCCATCTTCTGCTCGGGGGGCTAGGGCAGGCCTGAGGGGTACCCAGGAACAGAGTGTACCAGCAGTGGCTGGTCCAGTGTGCAGACACGTGGGTCGTAGCATCCCAGGGTGGATTCCTGTTTTTCTCTCTGACCAGAACCTCTCCCCTGGGAGCCCAATGTGGGACTCGATCCCGGGACTCCGGGATCATGACCTGAGCCGAAGGCAGTCACTTAACCAACTGAGCCACCCAGGCGCCCCTCAGAATAATATCTTTAAATGCATAAAATAAAACACAGTGAATAAAAAAAAAATCCAAAGATGTTGAAATACAGTTATCAATGTATTTTTAAAATTGGGTGTAGAAATGTATGTGTTCCTTTATTAATGCATTAAACAATGAGATCTATCTAATAACTTAAATAATTTGAAAGTAGTGATGAGCATGAATAATGTTTGAGACATCTGTAACAGCTTCAATGTGAAATTAAATTAAGATATCAGAGATTATTTTTGGTAGCAAAGTCACAAATAGTGCTAATACTATGGAAGTTTGTTGTCTATATTCAGTAATTGAAGGAAATGGTAAATTTCATTTAGATGTTAGTGAAAACAAAAATGTTTTATCCCACATATGTTCACAGATTCCCATTAGGTTTATCTAAGACCCTTTGGTGAACACCAAGTTAAGGACCCCTATCCTGTGACTTAAGCATCCAACTCTTGATTTCGGCTCAGGTCATGATCTCAGGGTTATGAGATCGAGCCCCATATCAGACTCCACACTCAGCTCAGAGTCTGCTTAAGATTCTCTCTCTCTGGGCACCTGGGTGGCTCAGTAGGTTAAGCCTCTGCCTTTGGCTCAGGTCATGATCTCAGGGTACTGGGATCGAGTCCTGCATCAGGCTCTCTGTTTGGCGGGGAGCCTGCTTCCTCCTCTTTCTCTCTGCCTGCCTCTCTGCCTACTTGCGATCTCTGTCTGTCAAATAAATAAATAAAATCTTTAAATAAAAAAAAAAGATTCTCTCTCTCCCTCTGCCCCTCCTCATCACCACCCCCACCACCCCATACATATACACTCTCTCTTTCTTTCTATCTTTAAAAAAAAGAGGGCACCTGGGTGGCTCAGTTGGTTAAGCATCTGCCTTTGGCTCAGGTCATGATCCCAGGGTCTACTTCTCCCTCTACTTCTCCCCCCTGCTTGTGCTCTCTCTCTGTCTCTGTCTCTCTCATGCTCTGTCTCATGCTTTCTCTGTCTCAAATAAATAAAAATAAAATTTTTTAAAAAATTAAAATTTAAAAAAAAAAAAAAAAGAGTCCCTACCCTAATCCCATATTGACCCAGTCAGTACCCATTCCCCTCAGGTCCTGGAGAAGGAAGGAAAGAAGAGCGTTCTAAGAGTCCGCACCCTTGACCCAGGCTGCCCTTGTATCTATACCCACACAGGGTTCTTGAGCCCCACTGTCCCCACACCCTGCCCCCACTCGTCCACCCTAGACTAACTCCTAGAACCTTGACTTCCTCTTGCCATTTGTTTGATCATTTATCATTCCCCTGTTTATCAACCTCTCTCTTCATTTGTACACAAACCACATCCCCCATTTCCTCCCAGCCTCCAGCTCACATCACACCTCTTTACAGCATCTTCACTGGGGACTCACAGTACACAACCACAATACACGTTGGTAAGGGAACGCCACGCCAACTCACTTACAACAGGCCCCTCCAGTTCCAGGCTGAGGCAGGCTCTACTGCACCGTATACATTCCTGCCTCTATGGGAAGAGAATCCCTGACTGTCTTAGAATTACCCTAAAACTTACTACAAAGACCAGCCCCCTCTCCCTGAGCTGATCTTACACTGTGGTAAGAAGATGAACTCTGTCTTAACTTCAGTGTGACATTAATAGGAGAGTGACAGATTCGGCTCTTTGAGGTAGGAAGCGTGTGTTCACGCACGAAAATTGGGGACATTTCAAAATGAAAGGAAGCCAATAGGAAGTGTGTTGAATAATCAATTATTAAACAGTCAGTAGGCTGCATATGTACAAAAAAGGAAACATCGACACCTCTAATCCCTGAAGACACACCCCCAACCCTCCCACCACCCCCACCCCTCTGGAATGTATTCCCTCTCTTGTCAAAGCTTAGTCCTCTAGGAGGCAGACCGAAAACAAACTTTGGAAATTGTCTGAGCATATGCTTGAGGGTTTTCCAACCCAGTTCTTTTCGCAATTTGCATTTGGAATTGAGCAAGGAGTAGTGTTGATTGGATCTATTCATGAGTTCTCTTGGCTTTTGCAATTTATAGTCAAGGGAACCGTGTAGATCCATATCTCTTGCTCCCAATATTTCCAGATGGGCATGTGAAATAGCCAGTGTCTACTCTTATTTTTTTTTTTTATTATTTGTTTTGAGGGCATTCAAAGTTGTACAAATATTTGTTGATTTTTAATTAAGGAACTCTGCAAACCATCAAAACTTCTTAACAATGGACAGGAGGAAGACAAGAACTCCCACTGCTGTGTACTTTGTATCCAGAGCCACATAATAAAAGGGCTAACATTTGTGGTGCCTGGGTGGCTCAGTGGGTTAAAGCCTCTGCCTTCGGCTCAGGTCATGGTCCCAGCGTCCTGGGATTGAGCCCTGCATCCGGCTCTCTGCTCAGCAGGGAGCCTGCTTCCTCCTCTCTCTCTGCCTGCTCTCTGCCTGATTGTCATCTCTATCAAATAAATAAAATCTTAAAAAAAGAGGGGGGGAGCTAACACTTACATCGATCATGGACAGGCAATGTTCTAAGTGACTTCCAGGTAGTTTATAATCCTCACAACAATACTATGGGTAATATTTTACCCTCACTGGACAGATAAAAAAAAATGGGGCTCAGGAAAGGGAAGTAACTTACTTAAATTCACATAGCTAGGAAGCAACAGAGATGGAATATGAACCCAGGCACACTTGTTCTAGAATGTGTGTTCATAAATGGTGGCTTGTGTAACATAGTAGAAGAAACCCTTTATCTAGGAGTTAAAGCACCCAACCTTTAGCCCTAGGTCTGCAGGAATTTATGCATCTAAGCTGTATCCCTATGTCTGTCACACATTTGCTGAATGACTGTAGATAAGTCACTTCCTCTCTCTGGCAGTCACCCAGCCTCATTGTATTGAACAGTCTAATATTCCCCCTATAGTCTGAGGCAGGAAACAGGTGTTAGCAGGCTGTGCAGACCTTACTAGAGGTCTGGAAAGATGTGGGGCAGGGAGGCGATGCTGAGATCTGTGGCCTTGTGGAAGGCAAGAAAAAAAAATTGATATAAAAAGAAATAAAAAAGCAAGGTGCTGATAGACCTCTCTGAAATTTACACAATGGAATACAAGTGCCACCCAGTCCCATCTCACCTTGATCCAGGCAGAGAGGAAGTAGGATACTGACAGCCCCACTGTCACCTGCCCACAGAAACCCAAGTACCCTAGAGGGTTTGCCAAACCTTGGTGCACCCTCCTTGACAAGCTAGGCTCACTGCCCAGCTAGGGGGTTGTGAACATTTTAGGGCACTCCAATCCTCATCTGGGGTGATTCCTCAGGCCCCAGGATGCAAGAAAGAGCAGCCAGAAATGAGCTAAAGCTGCTACCATCACAGGACCAAGATGCAGGAAAAGATAAAGGAAAACAGCTTTGCTAAAATTCTCCCAGCTGACTAGTCCTTTGGGGAAAAAATTAAGCTGGATGCCGATCCCACTCGTACACCGAAATAGAAACCAAATGAATCAAAGACATAAACATAGAAAGGGTATGCAGAAGAAAACCAGAAGAACATTTAGATAAATAGTTTTATGGCTCCAGGATGGCGAGGGCATTTTTTTCAAACATCAAATCAAGAACAGAAACCAAACAGGAAAGACTGGCAGATTGTACTACATAAAAATGTAAACCTTCTGTGTGACCAATAAATAAACTTAGAAAAATACTTTCAACATATGTTACAGAAAAAAGGTTACCATTACTCATAAAGACAGAAAACTCTTATCCAAAAGTAAGGGGGAAAATGAACAACACCAGAAAAAAAAAAAAAAAAGGAGTTCCACATGACCTAGGATTTCACATTTCATTCCTAGGTATATATCCAAGAGAAAAGAAAACATATGTCCACACAAAAACCTGTCCATGAATGCTCTTAGCTGGATTGTTTCTGATGGCCCAAGAGTGGACACAACCCAAGTGTCTATAAACACAATGTGATATATGCATACAATGGAACATTGTTCATCAGTAAGAAAATAAATTGTCATCACTTTATGACTCCAACAGGGATAGACCTTGAGATCATCCTAAGTGAAAAATCACAGAAAACCACATCTTGTATCATTCCATTTACATGAAATGTACAGAATGAACAAATCTATAGAGGCAAAAAACAGATTAGTGATTGCATAAGGCTTCAAGGATTGGGGAAAAGGAAGAGTGACTGCTAATTAGGGTACAGGGTTTCTTTTTGGGGTGAAGAAAATATTCTAAAACGGATTGTGACAATGGTTACATGACTCTCTAGATACGCTAAACCCCATCAAGTTTTATACTTTTCATGGGTGGATTGTATAGTGCATGAAGTATATCTCAGTGAGGCTGTGATATTTTTTCAAAAATCAATGCTGTCCATAATGAGATCAAAATTTAATCCAAAGTTAAAAGATAAGAAGCTGTAAGAATGAGGCCAATTATAATGAAAGTTTTATCCAGTAATGAAAATGTAGACATTTTGAAATTTTACATACTAAGTAGCAGGTGTCATCAAAATACACAACACAGAAATTGTTGTAAATACAAGGAGAACCTGGTGGGAGAAAAGGGACTCAGAGTGTTTATCCTAAGACAGATCAGAGGAACTAAAAAATGTGGAACTATACACAACCCGATTAACCAAATTGGTAAGATGGATCCATTGGTAAGTTTCAAACTCTACACCCTCCAAACAAGCATATTCTTTTTAAGTACATGGAGCATTTACAGAATTCTTAAAAAAAAAAAAAAAAATCTTAGTAAATTCACAAAAGTAGAAATTGCACTTGGCATATTTTTCACATATAATACAGTAAATCCTAATAAAAACTAACACAAAAGTTGACACAAGCAAAGAAAATAAAAAAAGCCAAATAATTAAGAAATAAACTCTCTCGGAGAATTTTTATTTCAAACAAAAATCAAAACTGAAATTGTGCTGGGGTACCAGGGTGGCTCAGTCAGTTGAGCATCAGACTCTTGGATGCAACTTAGGTAATGATCCCATGGCTCATGAGATTGAGTCCTGGGTCAGGCTCCACACTCAGTGGGAGTCTGTGTGGATATTCTCTCCCTCTGCCCCTTTCCCCACTCTCTCTCTCCCCAAATAAATAAATAATTTTTTTCAGCATAACAGTATTCATTATTTTTGCACCACACCCAGTGCTCCATGCAATCTGTGCCCTCTCTAATACCTACCACCTGGTACCCCAACCTCCCACCCCCCACCCCTTCAAGACCCTCAGATTGTTTTTCTTTAACTGCAGTGGTGCAAGCTAGGCTATATGCTCCACAAATTCTAAGACCTGCTTGTTCCTTTTAAGTCTGTTACAAACCCCTTTTTTGCACAGCAGCATAACTAGATAGATGTGAGATTTCCTTCTCGTTTTGTGTTGCGGACTCTAGTTTCTCCCGGGTCCTTTTACTTGTCCTCATATGTAATTGCACTTTCTTTATTGCCTTTTGCTTATGTCCACCTACTTCTCTTTTCTAAAGATGTATTTATTTACTTGAGAAAGATAAAGTGGGAGGGAGGGGTAGAAGGAGAGGGAGAGAATCTCAAGCAGATTCCCCAACAAGTGTGCAGCCTGACACAGGACTCTTATCTGATGACCCTGCGATCATGTCCTGAACCAAAATAAAAAGTGGGATTCTCAACAAACGGAGCCCTCCAGGAGCCCCTTGTGTCCATTCATTTCCACTGTGAGTCCTACTTTTATATTGTGTTTATTTATCTAGAACTTGTTTTCATTCTTTCTGCTTAGTAATTCTTCTATTAAAGGCAATGAATTTTCCACTAATAATAGCTTTGGTTGCATTCCTGAAGACTTAAAACTTTTTTCCTGATTTTGAAAGCAACATATTATTTTTTATAAGTAAAAAAGTATACATTCCATAATGTATGAGTTAGATGAGAAAGTCCTCTATCTGTAATTCCACCCCCACCACACCTCCCACTCCCTTAACTAATGTTACAGTTTAAACGTTCCTTCCAGTTTTTTCTAGGCTAGTCACAAGAGTATATATGTATGTAATAATCTTCTGTTAACTGAAATGGAATCACACTTTCATACTTGACATAAAATTCATTGTTTTCACTTAATCATGTAAATGACAATTTTCCCTATTAATGCATATAGGCTGTTCTCGGTGGTGACATAATGTTAGGGTGCAGTCATATGCATTTAAGAAGTCAACTAGTCACTGATGTTTCAGTTGCTTCCACCCTCAGGTATGACAAACCCTGCTCCAAGGAACATTCTCAAGCATGCATCCCTGTACACCTGTCCAAGTTATTGTTACCATATATTGTACCATATTGTTACCAAATCCTACACAAATAGGATTTAGAGCATTCTCATTATTGTTGTACAGATGCCAAACAAGGTTGCCAAGGACCACAAATAATGTTGTCTAGGACCACAAACCCCATTTTAAAAATAGCACGATAAGAGAAACCAGAAGGACCTGCCTAATATGGTTTCAGGATAAGTAGCAACGGAAAACTCCCCAAGAGCAATACAAATGGGGACCTGAATGGAGGGGGGGAATAGGAAGATTTGGGGTTTTATAAATGTGTGAAACCAAATCTATAGGTTTCAGAACTCTGGGGACACTACAGACGGACTTCGTCTTACTGGCTCCCGCCAGTCAAAGCACGTCAAAATTTGCATAAACACAGTTGTGACTGTTCTACCTGGCATTGTGGTTGCAGAGAAGTAACCATGCACAGGGGAGGCAAACTCTAAGATCAAAACACGGAGAGAAGACTTCTACTGTGATGCCCTTCCCACTCCCACTGTTGCCAAGGAAAACCGAGCCCACCTGAAGTAGGGAGCAGAACAGAGAGCAGACACAGCCAAGAAATCCTAACTAGAGGGGACAGGAGAAATAACTAAAGATAACAGGAATTAATTCACTTGAAAACAGAAAAGGAGCTCAACTAGTTATTTTTTAAAAGCTGTAAGAGCTCCTATTTCAAAAGTCATTAATAATAAAATAGATAAACCAGTATGCTACCAGGCTGTGCAGTCTACCCTAGCATCTAGGATGAAATGCGCAGCCAGGCAAGGTGTGATGAGAGATAAGGCTGGAAAGGTAGCCAGGTGCCAGATCATGGAGAGTCTTGTGTGCCATACTAAATGTGGATTCTGGGGGAGCCTGGGTGGCTCAGTGGGTTAAAGCCTCTGCCTTTGGCTCAGGTCATGATCCCAGGTCCTGGGATCAAGCCCCGCATCAGGCTCCCTGCTGAGCAGAGAGCCTGCTTCTTCCTCCCTCTCTGCCTACTCATGACCTCTGTCTGTCAAATAAATAAAAAACATCTTTAAAAAGAAGAAGAAGAAGAAGAATGTGGATTCTGTCCAGTGGGTGTTCAGGACTGGTTTGTGTCTCTGTGAACAGGAGTTGCATGATTACTTTTTACTCCGGGGCAAATGCTTGGCGGGAGGTGGGGGGGGGCAGTAGGATGGAGGGATGAAAATCTGAAGTTGGGAGAGCAGAGACTATAAAATGCTCCAAAGGAGAGGCAAGGAGGACTGACCCAGCAGTGGCAAGGGGAACAGAGAATCTTGTTCTCAGGAAGAGAAACTAAGGGGAGTGGGGGGATATACAAAACCACCCCCAGTCTTACAACTAGGTAAATGTTTTTTTATACATAAAATGAGAATAGTATCAAATCAGGTTTTTCCAAAGATGATATAAGTGGGGTTGCTTTAAAGTTCACTTATACCCCATCCTTGTTCCAAAAAAAAAAAAAAAGATTTAATGCTTCTTAAGTTAAAATCAAAGATGTGGAAACACTGGTAAGCCCCAGAGATGTGAGATATTCCCATCCATTGTTAGCACCGACACCTTCACAAACACCTGTGAGTTCAGAGACTGAGTCTGTGGTGCTGGGCAGGGTGAGGTAGAGGGGCAGTGAGGCTGACTCTGCCCAGCAGGCCAACATGAGTGTGACCCTAAGGTTGATGAAACCAATCTGGAGTTGTGAGCTCAGCACGTCTAGAATCTGGGCACTCGCTGTGAGCCAGACACTGGGCCAGACCTATTAGAACTGTTTATCTCATTTAACCCTCAGAGCAAATTTGCAAGGACATTTTTATTTAAAGAAAGAAAGAAAAGAAAAGAAAAGAAAGGACTTTGCAGATGAGAAAATTTGAGGCTCTTGGAGGTTAATTAGCCTCCTCGGTGGGAATCCGGGGGACCCACGCTGACTTCTGTCCTTTTCCAATAATGCATAACATTCAGCATCTGAAAGGGCAGAGCTGTGGTTCCATAGAAATATGACCACAGCAGCTCTGCCTGGCTGCAGCCCACCCAGGGGTCGCAGGCTGCCTGGTGGGAGTGGGTCTGGCTAGCAGGCAGCGCATCCGGGGGTGGGGGACCTCCTTCCTCTCTGTGGTTCTCTGTTCTCCATTTCCTTCCAGCAGCAAATAGCCCCTCCGTCCGTCCCTCTCCCTGGCAGGCCACTGACGGAGCTCTCAAGCTCTCCACATTAATCATCCCTGATCTCATCTCAAAGTGATGCTGACCCCTGCTGCCCCTCCCAGGGGCCCCACGCAGCTGCACCCCGGAGCTTTGTCTATGGCTGTAGAGTGGGGCTTCTCCCCACTGAGGCTACGGCTCTCTCATTAGGTTCAAACAACAAGGGTATTTGTTCATTCCTTGCAGCTGGGTCAGGTAGGACTTTGGAGTTGGCACCATTTAATATCCTTCCAGCATCATGTCCAAGGGGAAAAGATGCTGTTGAACCAAAGCATTTGATAAAATCCCTCCCTGCTCACCGCGTCACTTTAACTAGTCACCTACCTTCACCGCTGACAGCCAGGCATCTCACTGCTTCCTAACTTGGCTAAATCTTGAACTTGGGAGTTTCTGACTGGCCCTGGAGTGCCCTTGTGGGATAAATTCCTGCTAGGATCCTCGCCCCACCAGTTTTCCCTAGGCTGACAGTCAGAGATTAATTATAGCTTGGCTCTCCACCAGGACCCCTCATGCTGACCTGATCCAACCTTGATTCTGCTTCTACCAAGTCCTGTGCTGCCCACAAACACCCCAAGACCCCTTCCCATACACACATATAGATTACATGGAACTGGCTGTCCTAGGTGACCACCAGCCACCAGGAACAGATCTTGAGCAGCAAGCCCTATCCAAGACAGCAGGAGGAATAAAAGACATCAGAATCTGGAGGTTCAAACAAACAAACCCTGGTCTGCACTCAAGGCAGGGTCATGGAAACAAAGAGGAAGTGGAAGGAACAGAACCAGGTCAGAGCAAGGAAGGAGGCGGGGAGACTGAGTACAGGCCACAGACCTCACCCATGTTTCATGGGCCAGTGGTGTAGGAGGCATGGGAGAGACCTGCCAGCTGTCAGGGCAGAGCCAGGGTTTGGTGACAGGAGCAGGGGGCACCGGGGACAGGGGGTATAAGCCCTTGACTCCGCCTGGAGTGTCCCAATGTCTGAGTGTACCCATGCCCCACCCCACTGCTAGAACTATCTTTTTCCCACTGCAGTCCCCAGGTCGGACCCCAGGAGCATGTCGTGGAGCAGGGATCATCATCAAAAACGTGGAAGAGCAGGACTCAGAAGCAGAGGTTGGGGGGTGTTCTAGAGTCTCGGGACCAATGATCAACAAGGCATGTGCTCAGGGCTTGCCTAATGGAGAGAAACTGCAGTTCAGGGAAGGCAGGGGCCTTCCCACAGTCTAGGCCACTCTCTCAGCTCCCTTAAGCCTTTCACCATGGTCTGACATGCTTCTCCCAGCCTAGGAGCTGGGACCTCAGAAACCCTGTCTGGTAGGAGGAAAGGGAAGGCCAGCCTCCCAGCCATGACTGGGTAAACTGGTGTAGGGTGACCGACTCATCAGAATTTACCCAGGACTTTCCAGGTTTTAGTCCTGAAAGTCCCACATCCCAGGAAAGCCCTCAGTCCTTGTTTTAAAAATGAAAGTTCTACATCTTGGAATACCCACTCCCAGTCCCGAGCAATGGGGTCACATAATCTCCGTAGCTCAGGTCAGCTTTCTTGTCCATCAGATGAGTGCCCAAGGATAGGCAACACCCCCTGGGGATTAGCTCAAAGACAAGATTAAAGCTCCCATTCAGATCATCAAACTGTGCAAGACATCCATTCAGGCACAGCAAGACCCCAGCTGGAAACTGGAGCCGAGAGAAAGGAGTCCCCCCAATGGGCAAGGGTTGGCCAAATCAGGCTGGACCGGGGAAGGGCAGGAGCCAAAGGGGAGCCTTCAGTCCCAACCCCTGGCTGTCTTATTTGCAGCTGTAACTCTGGTTTCTAGGATGGTGCCCAGCACACAGCAAGAACTCAGTGCAAACTGAATGAATGAATGGATGGATGGATGGACACAGGCATGCAGACTTCAGACATGAGAGCAGACCCTCACAGCACCAACGAGACCCTGCCGAGTGTTACAACCCCTAACATGCAAGCGGGACCCACAGCAGAAGATGCAAAAGGCCAGGGTGGGCAAACACGTTGGACACAGGTTTGGGCTGGAGAGAACAGGAGGGAGCTCCATTGCTAGAAGGCTCGCTGCTCCTAACGGTTCCAGGGGAGACAGCCATGCATCTCCTCTTACCGAAGACTCAGGCTTTAGCAAACAGCCAAGACTGGCCTTTCACTGAAACCTTCTCCAAAAGTCTTCATCGTGAGGACGTCTCCATCACTAGTCAAACTTCAAGGCCAATCAAGCAGGCTTTCCATTAGGCAATCACTTCTAACTTGTAGAGCACTCTTCACTATAATTATTGCGGCGGCGACTCGCTGGGTCTCTCTCTGGTCAGGTTTCAGGAGCAGCCGCAGTGCCATCTTGTGGCTCTTTTGAGAATGCTCCACGGCTGTTCCAGTCCCTTCACCTGTCTGGGTGTGTCGAACACAAGGTTTCTGAGAATTCACGGCTTTGGGATCTCTCCATAAGAATGTCTGCCCTGCTATTTAACAATCTGACCCACTTCTCACCCTTTGCCAATATCAAAAAAAAAAAATCAAAACAAAACAAAAAATCTCCGAATTCGGTGTGGATTCGATGCCACGTGACCATTGTGTTTCCAGAAAATTTTCAGAGCTTCCCACAGTAAATCCACATTCGCTGAGCTCACTGGGATGCAATTCTCAGGTGCGATCCAGAGAAAGACGGCGCTTCTCAAGTCGTGCATTCTCTGCTTGTGGAGGCACACGTTTCTTGCTCATAAAGAGGAAATATGGTAGTTGTCCTCCGTGAAGCTTATTGTCTCATAGGGATGTCAGGCTTAAGTCAATCCCTGAAACAGTTCCCTGTGACAGTGTTGTGAAGAAGGACACCGGCACCATGAGCCAGTGTGACGGGGTGGGGAGAGCGATGTCATCCTGGGGGCCCAAGTGAGGCTTCCTCTATGATGTCCAAGCCAAGAACTGGAAGTCTGCATTGGCTTCCAGGAAAAGCAGAGAGGACATAAGCTTTCTGTGCATTATTTCAACAAGCCTGATGGGCGATGACTGCTGGGCACAAGAGGATTTGAACTGCCCTCCATACTGGGGGGTGTTTGTCTGATTCCCTGTCCCCCACCCACCCCCGCCACCATAACCGCCACACAACACACACATATGCAACGCACCTGCACACATGGTGCACAATTGATTTCTCACCTCCTGGTGTTGAAGAGGAATTAATTTATGTGTGGATGAGAACTGCAGTTGGATGGAGTCATGCTCAGGTGGAAGAATGGAAAAGCTGTTTGAAAGAAAACAGTCTCTGAGGTTAAGACAAGGTAAGTCCATAGAACAACAACTGGACGGGCCGCCTGGGTAGCTCAGTGAGTTTGGCTTCTGCCTTCAGCTCAGGTCATGATCTCAGGGTCCTGGGATGGAGCCCCTGGTTGGGCTCCCTGCTCAGCAGAGAGTCTGCTTCTCCCTCTCCCTCTGCCCCTTCCCTCATTCATGCAAATGCTCTCTCTTTTTCTCAAATAAATAAAATCTTTTAAAAAAAAAAAAAAAAAAGGAACAACAGCTAAATGGTGAGTCTTTAGCCTGAGTCTCCTGCGGAAGAGAAGGGGTTACAGCAAACATAGCTGGGAGACTTCCCAGGTGCAGAAATTTGGGGACCTTCCAGCTCACCTCCTTCTGATGTTTACAGGAGGATAGTGGAAAGGGTGAGAGTCTTGGAATCAGACAGACATGGGTTCTAACCCTGGCTCCAGCATGGTTTCCAAATTAACTTCTACAGATTTGAAGATCTGTAAAATGAAATTAAGAATCAGTATGCTGGAAGGAGGCCCGTGCTCTGTTCTGGCCCTCAGGGCTAGACTCTTACCCAAAGCCCCTGCTCTGTCTTGCCCTGGATGACAGGGGATTGCTTTACCAAATATTATTGGTTCTAGAAACTCAAAATTCAAGATTTGAAATTTGTACTAATGTTACAAAGATAGATTTTTTTAACTGTACTCTATGTCCAGTGTGGGGCTTGAACTCATGTTCTCAAGATCATACTCTACTGACTGAGCCAGCCAAGTGTCACGAGAATAGATTTTTAAAACATGTTTCTTTTCCATATTGGCATAAGTACATCACTGAATAAATAAATTAGGGGAAAGAGCTCTTCCTTACTGAAGAATACTAGTTAGTAAATACAGAAGGAATGATGGAAATAGAAATTCACCAGTAGGGGCACCTGGATGGCTCAGTGGGTTAAAGCCTCTGCCTTTGGCTCAGGTCATGATCCCAGGGTCCTGGGATCAAGCCCCACATCAGTCTCTCTGCTCGGCGGGGAGCCTGCTTCTCTTCCTCTCTCTCTCTCTCTCTGCCTGCCTCTTTGTCTACTTATAATCTCTGTCTGTCAAATAAATAAATAAAATCTTTTTAAAAAAAAAAGAAGAAGATATGGTAAAAAATAAAAAAAGATATGGTCCATATATACAATGGAGGATTATGCCTTCATCAGAAAGGATGAATACCCAACTTCTATGACAACATAGACAAGACTGGAGGAGATTATGCTGAGTGAAATAAGTCAAGCAGAGAGAGTCAATTATCATACAGTTTCACTTACTCATGGAGCATAAGGAATAACATGGAGGACATTAGGAGAAGGAAGGGGAAAGTGAAGGGAGGGAAATTGGAGGGAACCTTGAGAGACTGTGGACTCTGAGAAATAAACTGAGGGTTTTGAAAGCAGAGGTGAATGGGAGCTTTGGTGAGCCTGGGGGTGGGTATTAAGGAGGGCACATATTGCATGGAGCACTAGGTGTAGCACATAAAAATCTTGGAACACTGAAAAAATTAAATTAAATTTAAAAAAACAACAGTCACATGCAAGTACCACTGGAAGTACAATCAGAAATAGTATATGAGCATAACTTCAAAGTATCTCCCCTACGAGATGCTTATTAAATACAAACAGGAAAATGGTAACTTTGCAGTGAAGAAACCTGGCAGACCCAGGTTAATACCCCAAATAATAAGACATATCAACATCAGTGATAGGATGCCTTGAGAAGGGGGCACAGCACTTGCGCAGTATTCTTGCCAGAAAAGCATAACTTCAATGAGAAAACACTAGACAAAACCCAAATTAAGGGTCTGTTTCTACAAAATAATTGGCCAGTACTTTTCAAAAGTATCAAAGTTATAAAAGGCAAAAAAGAGGGGAAAAAAAACAACCCTCTCATAGACTAGAGAAGATTCAGAAAACATGACAACTAAATGCAGGGTCCTAGGTTGGATTCTGAGTCCAAAAAGGACATTAGTGGTTATGACATTCCATTATAATAATATACAAATATTTATCTAACCAATACCAGATTTGTCTCCAATTTTTCCCTATTATAAATGATACCTTTATAAAAACTTGTGTGTTGTATGTGTGGCATCCTGCCATAGATCAATCTATCGGTTGATAGATTCTGAAATAGATAGATATAGTCTTAGAAGGAGGGTAGTTGAGTCAAAGGATACAGAAAGTTCAAGTTTTGATCATATTTCCGCCAACAGTGAATGAAAGTGACCATTTACCCACATGCTGACAAATAAGAACTACTAGCATTTTTCAATTTTTTCCATAGAATGGACAAAACATGAATCATTAAATCTTTAGCCCATCTGAATGCCATTCTAAGACCTCTGCTCATACTGGAAAGGGAACTTTGAAGATCTTGAGTAACGTTCAGCCTCTACACTCAGTGGCCGAGTTACTTAAGTTCTCAGTCTCCAGGATGGCCCCCAACAATCCCTGTCTATTGGCATACAAGTCCTTGTAGGGTCCCTCCCACACTGTACTATGGTTGGTCTGCACGACCAATTGAATATGGTAGAAGTGACAGGACGTGGTTTCTGAGATTCATTCATAAAAAGGCATTAGCCCTGGTGGAAGCCCACTGCCATGTTAAACCAAGACTCAGGATCTCTACAGAAGACTCATCCGTCTCGCATGACAAGGAATTAAGGCCTCCTGCCAACGGCCATATGAAGAGCCATCGTGACAGCAGATCATCGAGCCCCAGTCAGGCATTCAAATGACTACTGTCCAAGCCAAGATCTTGACTACAACCTCAGAAGAGACCCTAAATTAGAACTATGCAAGTAAACCACTCTCAGATTCCTGATGCTCAGAAACTGTATGAGATAATAAATACTTACTAAGTTTCAGGGTGATTTGTTACACAGCAATAGATAACTAATACACTCTCCGGGCCCCACTCTCCAGGAATGATCATAATAATAATGCCCACTTCACAGAGAGAAAAACAGATGAAACACCTGCCCCCTGCCTGACCCATAAGCACCAGTGTCTCCTCCTCCCTCTTGGCAGGAAGCCCTCGAGACACAGACTGTCAGGCCTGACTAAACAGGGAAAAGTTTTGTGTTGCGATGCCTTTGACCTTTCCCTTCAAAATCCATGTCAAATCAGTTTCTAATTCATTTCCAGACACATTATTCTACGAATGAAAGAAAGAGTGAATTTTGTTGCTGTGCATCCCGTGCCCTTTTATTTGATGAAATTACAAAAGCAAATAGTCTGGTTGATCTGGTCTTCAGAGGGCTGCCAAACCCTTCTCTGAGAGATCAGAAAGCAGTTAATTGAGACCCCTAGTCGTGAGCTAGTGGACAGCTGAGGGACAGGCTGGCCTTAGTGTAGATGCTGGTACACGTTTCCAAGCAACGTGGACACACATATCCAAAGCTAAACTGCTCCTTCTTTCTCATCCGATTGAGGCTTCTGGTGAATGGACTGAGCCCAGTGGAGGTGGGAGAAGGGAGGGCAACCAGGACCCATGAAATTCCCAGGGATGCTGGTCTCCCAGAATCCAACCCCCGGAATTCTGAGGCAAGTCCCTGATCCGGGGACAGAGGAACAACTAAGTGCTCCTCTCTGCTTGAGCAGACCACACTTGGGGCCTCAGTAGAGCGTCCCTGGAAGCCCGAGCCCCGCCCCTTTTCTTTTACAGGTGAATTCCATCTATCCTGTAACAAGCGCTACTCTTCACTCTGCCATCTGGTGGCTATAGTCGGAAACTGCAGCTTCCCCACAGAACGGCAAAGTTCAAAGGGATAGGGCTGTGTCCCTCCAGAAATTGCATTGGCAATTTTGTCTCACTTTCCAAAGGAGTGACGGGGGTTCTTTCTGTTTAATCCTCCATGCCAAAGAACTTGGGTGGATTGCCATGGAAGAAAAAAAGAATGTTTTTAATAGACACCATTCTGAGTCTTTCTCACAATTATTCTTTAGTCGAGCCGCCAGCCAGGTTGGAGCCTTTGTCTTGTCTCCAGCCACGCTCCCTACTCCCTGAGGACACTTCTCCTGGTAGGTGGAGGGGCCTCTGTCCCTGTATTTGTTCCTTTTTCCATAACTATGTCCAGAGCTATTAATCCCAACAATCTCCCCATCCAAACCCAGGAGGCTCTTGACTAACATAGTCCAGGTGGGCATAAAGACTCAGCCGACCCAGGCAGCCTCATCCCATCTGCATATAACAATGCACACAACTAATGCCCCCTGTCCACTTTCAGTCTGCAGTAATTAAACCAAGCCACAGTCGAGAGAAGATGGACAGCCCAACAAACGTGGCCGAAAGGAATGTGAACCACAGTGGACACTCATCAGCTTGAGAAAGGACCAGAGCTGATGGGCTGATAAGCTCTGAGACCATCTTTAAACACGGTCTTTTGAGCAAAGATGAAGCAAGAACAAGAAGGACTACTGAAGCTGAGCCCACGAATAGCCTTTGAATACTAGGTCCCACCACAGAGGCCCACGGGCTTTGGAATAGATAAGCCTAGAATTTGAATTCTGACTCTGCCACTTAACTCAGTGACCTCAGGCAAGTCTCTCCGCTTCTCTGAGCCCCAGTTTCCTTCTTTATTAAGTGGATATGAAAACTTCTGCCACTCTTCTATAGGGAGGAGCAAATGAAGCAGGGGTGTGACTGTACCTAGCAAGGGGACCAGGCCCCAGGAAGAACTCTGCAGATACTGCCCATCTTCATCTCACCTGCATCTCAGGCAACAAGAGACATCACCCCAAGGAAGGAACTCAATTTCCTTCTCTCAGAACCAAGAAAAGAAAATGCCTAACTGATTATATGTACCATCCTTTCAGAGGTCTGTGCAATCCAATATGCCTTTAGTGAGCACCTACATGGTGTAAGGTCCTGGGAGACACAGAGGCGAGAGGGGCATAGCTCACAGCTCACCAGTGGAGGTGGAAGAAATGGCCGTCCATAGTCCAAACACGTGGAGCTAATAATTATAGGTAACATTTATACAGCACTTCTTTTATTCCAGGATGCATATTTTATTAATCCTGAAAATAGTACTTTGACTATTTTTTTCTTGAAGACTTTGAACCCAGCCTTGTCCACAGTGACTACTATTTGTGCTGATGCATTGCGTGTCACTGTGCATCACTGTGCACTGAGACTTTGATCTCAGTTTTCAATAGTGTGACATGAAACATCGGCGTGGGCTTAGTTTTGAGTGATGGGTTGGGAACTGGTCCTCAGGCAAGGGGACCCAGGATCGGGGCCACATTATGATTTTCATGGGCCTTAGGCACATTTGCCTACCCAGTCTCTTCCTCCATAAAATATTATTTTAAAATGTATGACTATGTTGGTATAAAGATAAAATAATTCATCTTTATTTTGATGGATTTATTATTTAATGGATTCATTATTTTTGTATTCATTCTTTTTATACTTATTTTTTTCTGATTTTTAAAATAAATTAAAATTAAAACATTTCTGGGAACCTCTAAAAATATTAACATAATATTTTTCTATAGCTCTAGACACTATGCCTAGGGGATAAGCCTACCCAACCCAGATGCCAGTGGCCGTCTCTCTGAGACCATCCAGTTTTTCAAGAAAAGAACATCCATTTTGCCCCTTGGCCTTTCTGAGTAGAGGGAGGAGAGTGTATTTCCCTATATATGAAATTTTGCTTAATTCCCATTTTCAGCCACAAACCTTCTTACCCTCCACTGTAGCTGGCATGCTCAGGGCTCACGGACTCAAGCAACAGCTTGAGGCACCATTCGCCATCTCCTTCCCAACTACTAGAACTTTCTTGAAATCTCTTCCCAACGAATGCCCTTTCTCCCATTCTTTGAGTCATTGGAACTTTATTCCTTTTTCTATAATGGGGTTCCCGAAGGGAAAAGAGATAAATACAGATCAAGAATCCAGTGTCCTTAGCCAGAAGTTCCTCATCATTGTGTCATTTAGAATGCCTTCGGCTGCATGTTACAGAAAAACCAGCTCAAGCTGGCCTGGTCGATGAGGAAATCCAGGACCAGCTTAATGTGGTGCTGAAGCTATATTCCTTCATAACCCCCTAAACCACGCCCACGTCTGTACGTTGGCTTTATTTTGAGACTGTTACCTTCACGGGGCAAATGGCTGTGGCAATTCCTGGCTACATGACCACCCCATAACACCCGGGTGACCGTTCCCAGTCATCGGAAAATACCATAACACCCGGGTGACCATTCCCAGTCATCGGAAAATGCCAAAGCCTCGGAGAAGTTGCCCAAATGGCACCCATCTCTACAGAGGAAAGCAAAGTTGGCCTTGCAACGTAAATCAGAGTCAGGCGTGTATTTCCTGGGCCCCTGGAGAATGTCATTTAGAGATCTGCCACTGGGGCACTTGGGCCATTTGGGAAGATGTAGGGCCCTAAGGGACTTCTGTGTGCTCAAGGAAATACAAGTAAGACCAGACAGACAAAGGACTGTAGACTAGAGGAATCTGGAGAAGGCAAGGATTGAGAGCAGCTCCTGTTTGCACGGCCCCAGCACAGGCTGGCTGAGAGGGGCTGCCCTCTGCATCCCACACAGAACATGTCAACGCTTAGCAAACCCGGCCAGTCCCTGTGATCAGAAAACCACAGGACCCTAGTCTTTCTGGAAATGGGGAAACTCCCCTGTGGCTCCAAGACCTGAGAAGCGTGCATTCCCTCCGTCATTCCTTCCTGGATCCGGTATTGTGAGGTCAGGCTTGCGGAGGCCTTTCAGTGGCCACCACCAGCATGGTCACAAAACGTTCACAGGCCACTCCCCAGGACAGGCAAAGAAGAAAGGGGCTGTGGGGCCTCCTGGGGGTGGGGCGATGCCTAGCTGGGGGTTTCCTGAGCTGCTCGATCACTGCTGTCCTAAGAACAACACAGCGGAGGCAGATTTGTGATGTGGGATGGAACAGCAGGCACTGTGCTCATCCTGCTGGGGTTTTCAGAACCGTACAATGTGCTTGATTGAAAGGCTCTTTCAGGAGCTTAATTTTTTTAACATTAAAGAATTAAATCAATAATGTCCCCATTTCAGCTTCTCTGTGATTACGTCCTTTGTGTCCTGCTTGCTACATAGTTATAAGCTTTCTAAAAATTATAGTCTGTGTCATCTGTACCGAAGGAAATCAAGGGAAAAGGGAAAGAGGAAGAGAAGGCAATTAACATAAGGTGAACACCTACTGGGCACCAGGTGCTATTCTAGGGGCATAACATCCATAGTCTTGGGTTAACCTCCCACAGTCCCGAAGGGAAGACGCAGTCATAATCCTCACCTTACCAGTTAGGAACCTGAAGCTCAGAGAGGTAAAGAGACTTCTCCAGGGTCATACGAAGGATTGGAACTCTCTGGTTGGTTGGCTTCCAAGGTCGTCCTCCTCCACTGTCTTTGTTAATCCCCTCCACTTAGAGCACCCCCCCCCAATAACAGGACCCCTTGGTTCCATGGCCCTTCCTCGGGCGGGCAGCTCTGCTGTTTGCAGGAACGGTTCCTGGGGCTGATGGGAAGGCATTTTCCGTCCCACTGGCTTGGCCCTCAGGTGCTGCTGAGCCTCCTGATGGCCGCAGGACCGGGGAGAGGAGCCCCAGAACCCCCATCTACAGAGAGTCAAGGCAACAGCCTGAGAAGCAAGATTTTAATGTGCAACATGCCTAGGAAGGCTCTCACGGGGTTTAAATCTTAGAAAAAGCAGAGTCTCCGGACTGACGGACAGAATGTGTACATGGGAGCAGGAATTCTGACTGCCAGACGCGTCTTTGCAGCTTGCTAGCTGGGATGCTTGAGGTGAGCCACTTTCCTGAGCCCATTTCCTCACCAATAAAATGAATCTTCCTTGGGGTGAATAAATTACAGGCTGTACAGAAGAGTTTCGGGAGTTCTTCCTGCCCAGTGCCCACAGAAGGGGCCAACATTGTGAGGCTCTGTGTGCTGGGGCCACTGGAGGGCAGGGAGGAACACCAGAGAAACAACAGTCAAGTGTCTTGGGTGACATTTTCCTGTGTCCCGTATGATGCGGCCACAGAAAATAAAACCTAAGGCATAATAACAACTTAGATCAATTCAATCAGAATTCTTAAAGATGGGACCCAGGCAGGAGTATTTTTTCACGCTCCCTACGTGATTGCAACATGCATCCAAGGTTAGGTGGTCACTGCGTCACGCCCTCCCCCAGGAGGCCTTCCGCAGAGCAGCTGTCTCCCCCATGCACCTCGCTGAGCCCAGCCAGGCACAATGATGCTCTCGCCTGCACTGATTGGGAAACCTAATTGCCTTAAGGTTTGTGCAGAGCCAGCCGGGACTTAATCATTCCATTCACATCAAAATATTTACTCCAAATAGTCATTACCACCTGGAATGGGCTTGCAGATAACTAGGGGAGGCAGTGGGGGAGGCAGCAGAGTTCAGCACACCCTGGAAGGGAAGCAGGCTGTTTGCAAAGGTTGCTGTCCCCAGCCTCCGATGCTCAATGACTCTCCCCCCACCGCACCCCCTGAGAGATTACTTGAGTTAAGTGTTTGCACTTTAATGCTCCAAGGCCTGAATCATTCGATTCCGCCCGGCGCAGGTGCTGGGGCTGGGGAACATACGGTAAAAGATTTGCATAAAGTGAGTGATTTGCATGGAGTGGAAAATTTGCTTGCAGTAAATAGCTAAGGGGAGGATAAAATTATGGCCCAGAAATGGCCTAAAATAATGTGTTAATTTGTAGCCCTAGTGTAATCTGAATGTTTCTCTGAAAACTGAACGTCTGCCTTCAAAAAGAGAGCTACCTAGTCCTTGGCAATCACGGCTCGCGTCCTGAGAGTCGGGTAGGATTACAAGTGATGGGACACAAGGGTGAGTGGGCCCCTGCATGTCCCACTGGCCAGGCGCCTGAGCCTTCTGCACCAGCAAACCTCCCAGCTCAGCACTGTCCATGCACTCCGTTCAGGCCCAGATGCAGCACAAAGAGGTGTTTCTCCACTGGGACACGAGCTCCCAGAGGGCAGGAGGAGTATCCAGTTCAGCTGGATGCCCCCACTCCAGCCCCTCCAGCACAGGGTCCGGCACCATTGGAAATGTTTTCAGCTGCAGGAACAGAAAGGCCACCCAACAATAGCTTAAACCATGAGAACGTTTATGGTTTACTAAAGGAATTCAAAAGTGGTTTGGAGGAGGGGCAACTCAATGTCCCCAAGAAGCAAGGCTCCTGGAATCCTTCCACTCTGCCATCCTCGAGTCATGCTATTGGGAGGGCTGCGACAAGCCATCACATCCTCATCATCCTCTCAGGTTAAAGCACAAAAGCAAGAACCCAGGGGGCTCACAGCTAAATGCCCGCTCTATCTCACCGGAGAGGTAGTTTTCCAGAAGCCTGGGCAGACATCCCTTTATCTCATTCACCAGAGCTGAGTCCCAGGGTCCACCTCCAGACCAATCCCTGTCAGAAGGTAAGAGGACAGAACCTGGGCACATTGCCGCCTGATCAAAATCAAGACTCTGTTAGCAGAGAAGAATCAGAGAACGGGCATTGGGTAGAAAACCAGGGCTATCTACCAGTGACAACACACGCCTGCTAATGAAGAGGAGGGACAGCTGCTTATGGGACCTACAGGGCGTCTTCTCTCTCCCCCGAGCCCAGATCCAAATATCAGGATCTTATCACTGCACAGTACAAGCGCACAACTCAGTACAAAGTATGATGAAGCGAGCATGGAGGGGGAACACTTGCATGGCAGAGTTCCGTTCCCCGCCACCAGCATGGAATTTGGGAGATAGAGGAGAGGGTGCTGCAGGAATTTTATCAGGAGACAGAGTCTGCTCTAGATGCTAGCAGGAAGAGTGTTGTCATTAACCAAGACAATAGTGGTAATGTTGCTAATTACCAATTATAGAGCACTTACGATGTGGCAAGCACTTCTTTCAGACCATCAATTTTCTTTTTTAATTTTTTCTAGTCGTCTTCATTTTTTTTTTCTAGACCTTTATAGATTTGCTTTCAGACCACAAAAGCTAATTCTGGTCATTATGACAAGCCAATTAATAGAGAAGTATATAAATAAAGAGCCAACAATAGCTCTCTCCCCACCAAAAAAAAAAAAAAAACCCACTGTGAACAGTTTAGCAGATCACCACATATTCACTTTTCTGCTGTGAGGCTCATGCCTCTACAGTTTGGTTATCTTTAGCGCTCCTGAAAAAATCTTGGGAGAATTCAATATTCGCAGAGAAGACCCATCGAGCCCTCCATGTTGACTCTGCTCCTTGACTTCAACAATATTTGCCCATGTTCCATTCTCACCCCATTCCCTACCCCCATGATACCTCTTCTTGAATCTCACTGACACTCCTTGGCCCCAGGACTCCTGCTTTTCTTACAAAATTTCCACCTCATCTTCTTCCCTCTTCAGTCTGGACCCCTTGAAGCATGCCTTCCTCCATCCTTGCTAACTCTTTAACATCTACCCCCTTAGTTCTTCTACCCAAGAGAACCCCAGCCTTCAATCAGTTCAACTCTCATCTCAGTTCAACTCTCATCTTTGCTCACTCATCCTCCCAGAGAACGCAATGCAACTGAAAGAAACAATACATCCCTCAAGCAACAGATTCCCAGCTTCCTGGGGACCATTTGCACTGTCCTTGCTCCCATGGGAGACATGCACATTTCCAACACACTCCGAAGGCTAGACCCTGAAATGTTAGCAACAAATAATTTTCAGAGAACCAAAACACTAAAATAATTTGTAATTTCCAAAGCTATTGATTAAGAACCTGTAAGTACCTCATTTAGTATGATTATACAAAAACAAGATGGAAGTGAATTAGGCACAAAGGAAGCTAGAACTCCTGCAGTTACCTCACCTTCTCTGCCTCCCTCTTAAAAAAGCATTGTGGGATCAAGTAAGTGAGAAACGCATTGGATGAATAATCTTGAGTCTGTCCCAATTTAAGTAAATCACTTAATACGTTGATATTTTAAATATTGTTAATGAAACTCAAATGATGCTAGGACATTTTTTCCTAGTCTCAGACCCGTGTCACATCAGAAAAAAATTTATGTCTATGGTTCTGGTTCTCAAGACATTGAAAGACAAATGAATCCCTCCTTAAGTTTCCTTAGGCAACAGAGATGGGAATTTTATGCACATTGTACAGCAAAGCATCTTAAAATTCCTTAATTCCTTGTTCAAGGTGGATGGGTTATTTACAAATATGATTGAACTAAGGCTCACCGTACCATTTCTTCTTCCTGGACACAAGAAAGAAGACTACTTCCCAGTCTCCCTTTCAGTTGGGTTGGGGCCATATGAATGGTTTTAGTAAATGGAACATGAACAAATGTGACTTGCATCACTTGAAGCCCGTAGGTAAGTGGGAGCTGGTATGCCTCCTACATACCTCTTAGTTTTCTTTCCCTCCTGAGGGAAACTGACAGTTGTATGTGGATTTGGGAATATTTCAGAGAGCCTGGGTCCCTGAATCATCAGATGCAGGACAGCACCCACAGGCTCCATCAGACTTTGCAAGAGCAAAAAATAAACTTTTGTCTCGTTAAAATACTCAGATTTGAAAACTGATTTGTTATAGCAGCATAACCTCTCCTATCATGATTAATATAATTAATATGGTCCTGAGCAAAGAAGATAGAATGCTTTCTTTAAAAAAAAAAAAAAATCTAGGAGCACCTGGTTGGCTCAGTGGGTTAACCCTCTGCCTTTGGCTCAGGTGATGATCCCAGGGTCATGGGATCAAGCCCCACACTGGGCTCTCTGCTCAGCAGGGAGCCTGCTTCCCCCTCTCCTTCTGCCTGCCTCTCTGCCTACTTGTGATCTCTTTCTTTCTCTCTGTGTCAAATAAATAAATCTTTTTTAAAAAAATAAAGAAAAGAAAAGACAAATTTCTAATATCAAGAAGTCTAGGGATGCCTGACTGGCTTAGTCAGTAGAGCATGCAAATCTTGATCTCAGGGTTGTGAGTTCAAGTCCCACGATGGGTGTTGAGCTTACTTTTAAAAAAAGGAGAGAAAAGTCTAGAGTCTCTAGAAGACTCAGGCTCTTGATACCTTTTGTAGTCTCCACAGTGCTCAACAGAATTAGCTTTAATCTAATCTCTGCTAGTAATTTATGGAACAAGTTACTTAACTTCTCTGTATGTCTGATTCCCTGTATATTAAGTGCAAATAACAAGAGCGCCTGCTTCCCAGGGTTGCTGTGAGGACTAAAGAGACAAGACGTCGCGATTTTACTTTAAGGAATTTCTTCTACAGATAAACTCACACTTGCACCCAAAGAAATACACAGAAAGGTTTTCATTGCCCTGTTCTCTGTAAGAACAAAAGACTTGGGAACGACATAAAAATCCCTTAAAAGGAAAGTGGTTTAAGAAATTATGACGCATCCATAAAACGGAATGCCATGCAGCTCTAAAAATAAATAAATAAAATAAATCTATTTGGGTTAACATGGACAAATCACTAAGATATACTGTTACATGCAAAAAAGCAAGGAGCTGTAGAAAATGTATGAGATGCAACCATTTTTTGTTATTTGAAGGGCGTGCCCACGTGTGGTTGCTCCCGGATTTAAAAAAATTCTAGACCCAACATATAAGAAACAACGTTTGCTTCTAAGGAAGGGAACAAAGACAGGTGGGAGAGGAACTTATATTTCAATTTTACGTTCATCAGTTTTGAGAAAATAAGTAACAATGTAAATAAAGGGCTTATCACTCAATACCAATGAGTGTTCAGTATTATGTCATTGTGGAGAATGTTATTGTAATGCATTAGTACTGATTTCTTTGGGCTAACCAGTTTTCTGCCTCTGGCTCCCTTGAAAAGCCTGTATCCTACCTCCTTGCCCTCACCCCATTTCTGTAAGGAGCAGGAGAATCAGGAAACTGTGGAGACCAAATTCCCGTTTTCAGTTCTGTGCAAAAGAAACAGTTCCACCTGGCCACAGTCTGCAAGCCAGCATAGCCCGGACCGCCTCTCAGGAGAAGGTGTGAGGTTAGGCTTAGAGGGGCTGGGAATGTGGCAACACGATGACTCCAGCAGATGGAGGTGGCACTCAGGGCAATGCCTGTCCTTGAACGGTAGCCAGGACTCCAGAGTTTGTAGTCAATTGCATCACTGTCATCCCTGCTGTGTGTTCCACCGCATGGCCCCAGCACAAGGAGGGGACGCTGGATGAGAACGTCTCCTCCCCAGGGCGGCCGCCCTGCCAGCCGGGCATGGCCCACCAAGGAGACAGTCAGTGTGGGAGGCTGAATAAGGGCCCCCCCAAATGCATCTGCATCCCAAACCCTGGAACCTATGGATGTTAACCTGATAGAGCAAAAGGCCCTCCTCAGCTGGGACTGAGTGTAAGCTCTTGAGATGGGGAGGTTATTCGGGGTTAGCTGGGTGGGCCCAGGGTAATCACAACAGACCTCAGAAAGAGGTTCATGGGAGGCTCTGAGTCAGAGAAGAAAGCAGGGCACAGGGGGAAGCAGAGAGAGAGCTGAAGATGCTACGCTTCTGGGTTTGAAGACAGAAGAAGGAGCCAGGAGCCCTGGCATGGAATTCTAGAAGCTGAAAGGGTCACCCTCCCCAGAGCCTCCAGAGGGAGTATAACCCTGCCAACACCTCAGTTTCAGCGACGTGAAACTCATTTTGGACTTCTGATCTCCACGACTCTCAGACCATGGATTCGTGTTGATTAAAGCCACGAAGCTTACGGAGACTGGTTACAAGGACTTCCCACCTTCCACGGTGAAAGACGTCCCGCAGGATTGCGGCGATGGTCGCTCACTAGCCCTGGAGTCAGCCACACCTGGACCCACAGGGAAAGAATACAGTCAGGACCCACCTCTCATGGTCACCCCTGCTGGGCTCTATTCACCTGCCCCTTCCAGCTGCCTTCCCAGGCACACCTGACTCTCCGGGTTCCAAGAGGGCAGCCCGTGGCCACAACCTCACATCCTCTCTGCCCCGCATCCTAGGTTAGAGTCCCTTGGCTAACTGGCACCACCTGCCCACTCTGGCTCTACAGGGATTTGAGGGGCAGGGTTTGGCTCACAGAAGGGCTGGGACCCTTCGACTTCATGATGGGGAGAACAGCTGTCATGCACACCATGGCCTAAAGCAGGGATAAGGAGCTGACTTCCTGTCACGAAGGTGTGACCCTGGCCAGGTTAGTTGGCCTCCCTGTGCCTCTGTTGCCACACTCTTAAGACAAAGATACCAACCGCTCTGAGCTCTGGGACTCCTGGGGGGAGTAAATGGGTTAATAAATATAATTCTCTTGGAACAGGGCCTGGGACATGGAAAGAGCTATAAAAGGACTTCATTATGCTCCTCCCAGAGGATATCAGGCTTTCCGAAGAAGGACTAGAAGCAGTGGCCGAAAATTGCTGACCATGGGTTAGAGAGATTTTGGGTAGGACAATGTGTGCATCTATTTATTTCTAAAGCTCAAATGCAGGCTTTCCTGGGTCCCAGTGCTTGGTAGCCTGGGCACAGTGAAGAGTCAGAGCCACTCCCGGGAAGCGGCATGTGCCTTCAGAGCAACTGCCATAGCTTGGGCCAGAACTCCTTCACCTTAACTCTCCCCTGCCCACTCCTCCACTGCATCAGGAAGTGTATCCCTGGACTGCCCAGGTCTTCCCACCTTCCACTGTGAAGGACGTCCCGCAGGACTGCGGCGATGGTCGCTCACTAGCCCTGGAGTCAGCCACACCTGGATCCGAGAGCCCGCTCAGCCAGGATGTGGACAGGCCATCAGAAGCTATCCTGTAACGTTGGTCCCCTTCATATTTTTGCTTGAACATTTTCCCCGAGGTTACAAAAGCAGAGTTGGCCCCAGCTTCCTGGGCTTCTACTTTCAAGGTGCTGTTTGCCACAAACCATCCCTAGGCTGCGTTCCCCACATAGCACCCTCGGGCAAAAGTCCATACTGTGTCTCCACGCAGTGTCCCCCACAGCGACATGCAGTGACTCACACAGCATCCCCACACCCTATCCCAGTGTCCCCACTCACTGTTCCCGCACGTGGTCCCTCTTCTAACTTACTTACAGATGAATAATAACTACCTTCTCTCTTTACCGCTGCCCAGCAGTGACAGACTCTCTCCCCGACCCAACTCCAGCTGAGCCCTCTTGTCGGCGAGGCCCTTGGCTGGGCCTATAAAGACTTGAGCAAACACTAACACCATCAGGGCTGCAGCCCTGAGATGACCCTAGATCCCCTTAAACTGCCTGCCTGAGAAAATCCAAGGCTTCAAAAAGAAATGACCCTTTCTTCCAGAGGACACCTGAAGACAGGGCTCTGGTCTCCAGCCTTGGTTGGAGTGGAGGAGCAAACAGGTTTCACATGGATAAACCCCACCCCCAACTTTTTGTAAATTTTCACGTCTTTACTCTACTGAGCCCCCCACCCCACCCCTGCTATCCCTCTCCTTAACCCCACATTCTCCCTTGAAAACACCCAGTCATGGTTGCACAAACCAAAGTTTGAGTTTAGGTCACACTGGACTCTTCTCTTTTGCAATAGTATGTTACTGATTAAAATCAGTCCTTACCACTTTTTTTTTTTTTTAGATTTTATTTATTTATTTGACAGAGAGGCCTCTTACTTCATTTGCTGCCTTGGCCCCCCTCCGAGCTTAGATGGCTCAAGACGTAGTGGGAAGACAGAGAGAGAGAGATCACAAGTAGGCAGAGAGGCAGGCAGAGAGAGAGAGAAACAGACTCCCTGATGAGCAGAGAGCCCGATGCGGGGCTCGATCCCAGGACCCTGAGATCATGACCTGAGCTGAAGGCAGAGGCTTAACCCACTGAGTCACTCAGGCGCCCACCACTTTCAACCAGTGCCCAGCTTTGTTCATCTTTGACACCAGGCACCAAGCTAAAGATTTCCCATTACAGTATTTCATTTTGATTCTCATGGGAACCCTATGAGATAGGGTCTGTGGTTACAGATGGGGAAACTGAGGGTCAGAGGAGTCTTTTGCTAAAGACCACAGAGCTGGTGCACAGCATAACTTACTGTCCTGCCTACCACATGCTTCCTTGCCGTGAGCCTGTTGCAGAGAAGAAAGCAATCATTTCAATCAGAGAACAACATTCTAATCCCAAAAGTGACATGGCTTCAAGCTCAAAGCAGAGATGGGAGCTGTCCGCTGGTGTGGGAGCCCCCGGCCCCCACCAGGAGGGGAAAGTGCTGGCGACCAGAGCGGAGGTTTGCAGTGAGCAGGCTCTGGGCTTCCGCGGCCACATCCCATTTTTCTAAGCTCATCACAGCAGCTGTACTCCTCTGACTCTCAAGTCATCAATTCTGACCCTGGCGTCCAGCCACCGGAGTGATTTTATGGCACCTGGGGGCTTTTGTGTGAAGCCCGGTTTCGGCACCCGGACAGATGAAGGGCTCCCCCACCTTCTTGCTATTACCTGGAAGGAATTTGCTTTGCTTCCTTTCTATGAGATTAGAAATACATTCCAAAGCTCCTGTGAAATCTGTTGGGCAGAGCGGGCCTGAGTAGCCTTGGCAGGTCTGGTCTCTGCTCTACAGAGAATGACAGCCCTTTGACAGCTTAAGAAGCGTTGAGAGAGGTGCTCCATACGTGTGATCTGAAGACTAGATTGTATTTCAAATACATCAAGTGATCTTCTGAGTCTCAGTTTCCATAACTCGAAAGAGAAGAGTCCAGTGTGACCATGTCTCCAGCAGCCCCTCCCTTAACTGCTCGGTGTGTCTGTGCTCCAGAGAAACTGGGGGCCGTCCTAGGTCAAGAGTGTCCATCCCTAACCCAGTAGCCCATCACAAGCCAACAGAACCTAATTTCTGAAAGACAGTCAGCTTTCTCCCCCCAAAACAGCAATGTGTTATATTGAAAGCTCAATATTTTCAATAGTTTAATTTCCATGCATTTTAGCTTTGAAGAATAATTTCAAGTTTGGGAGATTCATTTTTTTAAATGCAAATTGGCTTTGACTTGGAAAGAACGGAGATGGAGTTCTGGGGCGGGGCCTCCGATCTTAATGGCATATTTGCATATCAATGGCCTCTTACTTCATTTGCTGCCTTGGCCCCCCTCCGAGCTTAGATGGCTCAAGACGTAGTGGGAAGATGGGAGAAACGCTCGCTCGCTCGTCGTTCTTCCTTTTCAAAGTTTAAATATAGGAACTGCTTTGAAATAAAAATTTCCCCATGGACTTTTGAAGTCAGGCTGAGCAGATAAAATAGATAATATTTTATCAAACTTACCAAGACTGTAAGAGAGTGTGGAATGAATTCTCTCGCATTTGCATGAGCACGCAAATTCTCGGGAGGCCCACTGGCAGGCCGGTTGCACACCCACACACCCAGGTGTTTATCGACTGCAGCACTGTGCCCTCCATGCTGGGGCGACCGAGAGGTCAGATACGGGCATTGCCCGTGAGCACTTGGCAGTGGGGAAGACAGATCCTAAAGAAACACGGAAGGACCGCAGAAACACGATCTATAATGCGGGCTAAAAGGGGAGAAAAACAGAGTGCTCTAAGATTGTATAACAGGGAAGACTCCCAGAGGGAAAGGGCTAATGAGACAAGATGTGAAGGGAAAACACATGTGAGACACATGTGCGTGCATCCCAGGGAACAGGAGACAAGTTGTTTGGGGTCAAAGAGACTGAAAAGGGGGGCAGTACGGCCACAGAGCAGAGAGCACCAGGAAGAACAGGGCACATAGAGGCCAGAGGGCTTAGCAAAGATTTCGGTCTTTGTTGAAAGAGCAATGAGGATCCATTTGGTTCAAAAAAGAAACAAGCTCAAGTGGGTTCATCTGTGCCCACCCCGGCCCCCACCTCCCAAAAGCAAGCCAAGACTTCATTACAGTTTCAACCCATCCCAGGAATGAGACCTTCTAGCCTCAATGGGAAATTTCCTGATCAGTACCAGTGAGGTCAACTGCAGGATAAACAACCCGGTCATGCCCTTCCCCTCTCCCCCAAAAGATGTGCTCATCAGAAATAATCCTTTCTTTTCTTTTGCTAATAACCTTCTTGCCCCATCCTCCTATCTATGAAAAGGTTCCTTTTGTACGACTCCTTGAAACAAGGCCGTACTTGCTAGAGGAGATCGTTCATGAACCACTTAATAAAGCCAATTACATCTTCAAATTCACTGGGTTGAATTTTTGTTCTTCAACACAATGAAGGATTCTAAGCAAGGGAATGAATCAGAAAATTTACATTTTGGGGCGCCTGGGTGGCTCAGTGGGTTAGGCATCTGACTTCGGGTCAGATCATGATCTTGGGGTCCTGGGATGGAGCCCCAAGGGTGCCCCCCGCTCAGTGGGGATTCTAGTTCTCCCTCGCCCCCACGCACTTGTGCGCTTGTGCGTGCGCTCTCACGCTCTCTACCTCTCTCTCTCTCAAATAAATAAAGTCTTTTTTTTAATTTACATTTTAATAAGATACTCTGGCTGCTCTGTGGAGAGCAAATTCAGAAGGGAGCCTCAGTGGAAACCTGAGAAGCAGTTAGGGGACTGTAGGGGGGTAGGGGCTCAGACTAAGGCAGTGGCACAGAAGACAGAGAGAGTGGATGGATCAGACAGGAATTTAAGTGGCCAAAACAGCAGGAGTGGGCACTGGGCTGGCTACAGGAGGAGGGGAAAGAGAAGCGTGCGTCATGGACAAGGCTCAGGTTTCCACCTCAGGTAACTGAGTGGGGGTGCGGCCGTTCCTGGAGACAGCGGAGAGCAGAGAAGGAGCACACGTAGTGAGGGGCTGGTATACAAACTCTAGAGTTCGGTGTTGAACATGTTGGGTTTGAGGGACCTTAGAGACAGCTTTGAGATGAACATAGGGGACTGGGTTTGGGGAGGCGGTCTGTGCTGGAGGTGGACATGTGAGAACCTGCTAAACCGTGGGGTGGGCAGGGATGAGATGATGTCAGAAGAGTGAGAAGACAGGAGGAGCTTCCGGCGACCGCCCAACATTCCTGCTCCGTGACATCCGTACCACTGGGCCCACGCAGCTCTCCCACGTGCCCGGTGGGGCATATCTGTACTTCACTGCTGATGTACTTTATCCCTTTTCCAGCCCAAACCTTTCATCATCTACGTAACTTTGAGACAGGAAAACTGAAGGGACCCCACAAAGGACTACTTCTTGCTCGTTTTCCTGCCTCTATTCTTGCCAGGACATGCACCCGCATCTCACACATGCCTTATCACACCTATGATGTAGGTTCTCCTCAGAAAGGTCAAGGAGTTACCGATCTCTTTGGAGTCTTCCAGTACAGTAGATAACAACTAAGGAGCAACTGGTTGAGGTCATCCTGAACATTCTACCACCAACTCCAGACACCTGGACACTACAACTCCTGGCTGCAGGGTGTGAGTTAAGGAGGACATCCGAGCACTTGTCTGTGTTTTGACCAGTTCCTAGATGCCTGAAAGGACAGGTGTATCAGACCACCATCCTCAACAAAAACCCCAGGTCCCAAGCAAAGATGACACCCACTCTTCTATCCTTTCCAAGTCTCCCAGATGCTTTGTCTGTATCTGCTCTCTCTCTCAATCTTCAGTAAACTCTGCTCCCACTTCCTCTTGGCTCATGTTTGCTTTCTATCCTGTGCAAAGCCAAGGACACTCTTGGCTCATCCTATGGGACACCCTCTGGGTCGTTGGACACACCCGGCCCACACCAAGTTTGTATTCTTGCCAAGGATATATAGTCTGAGTCTAATCATGAGGAAACAGTCAGACTGATCAAGATCATGGGATAATATACAAGACAAGTAGCCTGGCCCCTTCAAAAATATGTCCTGAAAGACAAAAATAAAATACATCTAGAGGGCAGTTCTAGAATCTAGATTAAAGGAGGGAAAAATGACAATCAAATATAATATGTACCCTTGATAGGATCATAAGTCTGGAGAAAAAGCATTATTATAATATTTGGGGGACAATAGGGAAACAAATACGATATATTAGAGAGTATTTATGATATCAATGCTAAATTTCTTAAGTGTGATCATGACACTGGAGTTATGTGGGACAATATCCTAGTTCTCAGGAAGTATATGCCACGAAGTGTCTGGGGATGTTATGTCTATAACTTTTTACTGGTTGATGGGGAGGTAAGTTTAATGTAAGAAGGGAGAGAAATAAAGCAAATATTGGAATGAAAAACCAACTGGAGACTCTAAGTGAAGGCTTTATGAGTATTCATTGCACTACTCTTACAAATCTTAATTTTTAAATTTCTTAAAATACATAGGAAAATTGCAATGACTTCTAAGGCCCACTACCAGACTTGGGCCAGAATTTACAAGGGCACAGCGCTCCATAAGACTGCCTTCACTTCAGAACCAACCACAAGTTTGAGGGTCCTCAGGCCACCCTCACATCTTGACCTGCTGGCTACAAATTCAGGAGCTCCCACTACACCCTCAGATCTGATAACTCACTAGAACATCTCACAAAACTCGGGAAACCTCCATAGTTATAAGTAGTTTTATACAGGAGAAGGATAAATCAGAACCAGCCAAAGGAAGAAACATACAGGAGAGGGGGGGATCGCATGTTCTCTCCCCCTGGAGGGATCCCCCCTGGGGGGGGGGATCCTCTGGGAGGATCGCATGTTTTCTCCCCCTGGAGTCAGGACCCGTTACCCTCTCCTACACTCTGTGTATGTGTGACCATACACAGAGCATTTCCACCAGGGACGTTCAGCCAAAATTCAGTGTCCTGTTCCATTACGTAGCCATGATTGTTTGGCTCATTGGCCACACCCCTTTTTTCTTCCCTGGGTCAAGCTGATATCACAGGGCTCAAAGCCCCACCCTCTAATCACAGCATTGGTCTTTCTGGGTTGGCCCGTCCCCACTCTGAGTCACCTTACAAGTATAAATTCCCAGGACCTACAACAGATAACAAAGGGTCTTTCATTACTCAGAGGACTTTCTAAGGATTGAGAGGTTGTTCCCCAGGAACCAGGGGCAAGAGCCAACCACATTCTCTCTAACACAGAAATAAGACAAAATATATTTAAAAGCAAACCTTTTTTTTTTTTTTTTTAATTCCATCAAAAACCACAGTAAACAGGCCTTGAGCATTTGAATCAAAAACTCTCAGACTCCAGGGACATTGTCTCAGGTCCCCCCAGACTCCTACAGCGGCACCGGCTGTTTGCATCTTGAGTTTAATGGGGCCACTTAGATGTCCCAACAGTTCCCATTCCAAAGGAAAGGAAAAGTCAGTTCCCTTTTCCACACAGGGTCGGCTGCACACAGTAAGTACACAGTTGTGTGGGTTGAGGAAATAATTTGCATTTGTTGCCCCATCCTTCCCAGTTCAACTGAAGCTGCCACAGTCTTGCGCTAATCACAGCCTAGACTACTTCAATCAAATCGGACCCTTCTAACTATCCAACGCAAACAGGGAGGAAGTAAGACTTCCATGAGCAGTGTGAAAAATCACTGTATAATTGTAAATTAGAACTGTAATCAGTCCTCTGGCCCCTGGGCCTTCTTCATCTCTAAGCTGTGAACCAAAATGACTTACTGTGAACATAACTGTGGGAGAAGAGCTCCGAGGCACAGGACGGAGAGAACTGCCTTGTTCACAGGCCTAGTGGTGAGAACAGAGGGAATGTTCATAAAAAATGAAAAAATGGAGACTTGTCATCAGCAAATAGAGACTCAAGAAGCATCTGGATTTGCTCTGTAACTAATTTGTTTTAAAAGTACAAAAGTGAGGGGGGCGCCTGGGTGGCTTAGTTGGTTAAAGCACCAACTCTTGCTTTCAGGTCAGGTCATGATGTCAGGGTCGTGAGGATGAACCCCGAGCTGGGCGCCACACTCAGTGGCGGGGGTCGGGGGGGTCTGCTCGAGATTCTCTCACTTTCTCTCTCCACACTCCCTCACCATGTGCTCTTTCTCTCTCACACAAAATAAATAAATCAATCTATAAAAATAAAAAAATATATATGTGAAAGTGAAGGGTACTTGGGTGGCTCGGTTAAGGGACCAACTCTTGATTTTGGCTCAGGTCATGATCTTGGGGTTATGAGATCAAGTCCCACATAGGGCTCCATGGTCAGCAAGGAGTCTGCTTGAGATTCTCGCTCCCTCTTCCTCTGCCCCTCCCCCCACTCATGCACACACTCTCTCAATAAAGACATAAATACGTAAATAAATAAATAAAATCTTTTAAAAATATGATAGTGATACACACATAGGTTAAAAAAAAGGATAAAAGAGGATTTACATTCAAAATGTTTGACAACTGGGGTGGCTGGCTGACTCACTTGGTAGAAAGCTTGATCTCCGGTTCATAAGTTTGAGCCCCACGCTGGGTGTAGATTTCACTTAAAAAAAAAAAAAGATAAAAGACAAAAATATTTAACAACTGTGTCAAGAAGGGCATAGAACAATCGGAACAGATTCTAGACACTGTACCAGAGATGACCCACTGAAGAGCAGTCTGGATATATGACAAAAAAGAGATTTTTCACCCCAGAATCCCAGCTTCACTCCTCAGATGGAAGTACAGTTAATTTCTCAAAACTTGTTTCAGAAATGCTTTATGCATCTATTGGCCCATCTGTGCACTTAGGTATCCCTTTTTGTATAGATCCCTGTTTCTGAAAACACCATACTGCTCTGCAGCATATTTTTTTAAACAATGCGTCTGAGACATCTTTATGTACCTGCAAAAGTGGGGCTACTTTATTTTTGTGAAGCTTGAGTGATGATGCTGAAGGGGAGCAAATTTTGTCACCCCAAGATCTGTCTCTTTAGCATACTGATTATTTTAAGCTGGTTATTTTTTCTAAAGATTTGTTTATTTATTTATTTATTTGACAGAGACAGATCACAAGTAGGCAGAGAGGCAGGCAGAGGGAGAGGAGGAAGCAGGCTCCCCGCTGAGCAGAGAGCCCAATGCGGGGCTCGATCCCAGGACCCCAAGATCATGACCTGAGCTAAAGGCAGAGGCTTAACCCACTGAGCCACCCAGGTGCCCTAAACTGGTTATTTTTAAGAAAATGCAGACATAAGAGACGTTCTGAAACCAAATAGAAGTTACCTTTTTGTATAAGGGAAACCTCCTTTTGTAAGGATGGCTCCCTAGCTGTACCAAGAAATGGGGGGTGGGGGGCAGGCAGTGAGTCTAGATCTCTAAAAGCTCTTATCAATGGAGAAGACATGGATTTAAATCTGGATGACAACTCTACCCTTACTCACTCTACTTTTCTTGGTGACCTCCCATATCTGACTCCCCAACCTTATCATCTTCTTTTGTCTCTAACTGAAGATGGTATTTAAGACGATGGCTTTGGACATTTCAGCAGATTACTCAGTCTTGCTGAGTCTCTTCCACGGATAGAGGAGATATGCACATTATAACACTTTTTGGTTCATTTTGCTCTGTTAGTCTGCCCTGTGTGGATTTAATTAGTAAACCAGTCAAAGAACTTAGAAGACTTGAGGGGAATTTTTTTTTCTCCCCAGCACTACTGTGTACCAGTGCTAATCCAGGACCTATGTGTTCTGGCCTGAGAAAAGTAAGAGAGAGCTTGTACCAGAATGCAAAGCAACTATGTCTCTAAACACACTATTCACTTCAGCTGCTTTTACATATATACATATTGTTATTGTTAGTAAGACCTTCTTGATAAAGTCATTGCTTGACATTCTGGCTCACACGCCTTATCTCCCAGGAGACTAATAACAAATAGAATGCCTACTTTGAGCAATGCCATCGTTGAGTGTATACACCATAAGTTATTTAACCAATCCCTTGGTTTTTTGAAAGATTCATTTATTTACTTTGAGAGAGAGAGAGAGCACAAGTGGGGGAGGGAAAAGAGGGAAAGAGCAGAGGGCCCAAAGAGAGGCTGGATCTCACGACCCTAGATGATGACCTGAGCCGAAATCAAAAGACAGACGCTCAACAGACTGAGCCACCCAGGCGCCCCCAAACAATCCCTTCTTGATAGGCCCTTGGGTTATTACGGGGGAGCATAAATACGTCTTTAAGCCCTTGGAAGACTGTTTCTGTATAGATTCCTGGGAGTGAAATCAAAAAGCTGGTTGTGATGGTGCTAGTGGTTGGAAGAAACCTCAGAGAAAATTAGTCCATCTCCTGCATTTCTTTGATGAGAAAACTGAAACCAGAAAGGTACAAGCTAGGTCCAAAGTCAAACAAGTCCCTGATAGAAGGAGGAATGGCTCCCACTCCTCTGAAAGGAGTAATGACCTGGACAGAAAGCCTCAGAATCCCAGCTAAGGCCATGAAGGGTTATGTACTCAGCCTGCAGAGTGATTCTGTCTCTAATACCAGTATAAGTTGGAACAATTAAGTGTTTCTCAGGGTCCTCCTGGGTCCTGACCCACAACAAATCCGGTCTCATTTTTCCATTTTCCAGGATATTACTAGGCCTTGTAGGATGATATGTGAAGGAGACCTGGGAGCACTCTTTGGGCCTGATTTTAGCCATCCCGTGGAGAAAGGAAGGAAAAGGTTACATGAGACCATGAAGGGAGATGATTCACTGGGACTTAGAAGAACTCAATGACTGGGCTCTGATCAGGGAAAGAATACCAGGGAAAGAATTAGAGGCAAATAGAGGATTAAAAGGGCAAAGAGTAGAGCGTGTAAGACAAAGACTGAGGCAGAGCTCCCCAGAAGCTAAAAGCACTAACCACAAAACAGAAGAAATAGAACAAGAAAGTGCCAGGAGCCAAGAAAGCAAAGTTCCAAGAAGGAACAAGGACACAGCAGCAATAAATGCTCAAATGACATGAGGACTTTAAAATGTCCACTGGTGGGGGTGCCCAGGTGGCTGGGAGGGCTGAGCGGCCGACTCTTGGTTTTGGCTCAGGTCGTGATCTCGGAGTCATGGGGTGGAGCCCCACTTCAGACTCTGGTGCTCAGTGCAGAGTCTGCTTGAGATTCTCTTCTTGTCCCTCTGCCCCCTCTCTGACTCACAGGTGTGCTCGCTTGCTCTCTCTAAAATAAATAAACAAATCTTTAAAAAAAATTAATGAAAATTGTCTTCCGATTTGGCAACACAGAAGCCCTGAGAACCACTTCAGCAGAGCAGTGATGTCAGCATCTGGATTGAAGTGGGCTGAGGAGGGAGCCAGAGGGGAGAAGACAGATCCATTGAGTGCAGATGACTCTTGGGCAGACTTGCAGAGAGGGGGACCAGAGGGAGGGAGGTGGCAGCCGGGGGAACACAGGAGCATGTTCTAGAAGACCTTTACTCAGCTTCTTCATACACAGGCACAACGGTCGCTCTCAAGGCCAGAAGTAGCTGCACAGAGAAAGGGGGAGTCCCAGCTCCAGGACCACCCTCCTGGGAACCTTGGTTCCCTGGGGATTTGTGTAACTTGCCCACCATAACTAAACCCTCTGTCAATTTCTATAACACTGCAAGTTAACAGACTGGAATTCAATGTCACTGAGTCCTCACAACTAGCCGGTGAGGTACCCCTTACCATTTTCTTCAAATCCAAAATGACAAAACCAATGACCCACAGGTCACCCAGCCAATAAAGGGCAGCCTCAGGACTCAAACCCAGCCCCATCCTACTCCAGGGCTGTGCTCCTGGCAGTGAAACCAGAGTCCCTGGACCAGAAGCATCAGGATCCCCTGGGGAAGCATCTGAAAAGGGCCAGCTCCCAGGTTCCACAAAGATCTACTGATTCCCAGCCTATGAAAGGAAAACCCAGAATCTGTATTTGTCAAGCTCCCCACACAACTCTTGGGCTCACAGAAGTCTTCTTACAGGAAGCGTTTGCCTCCTCGCTGTTTGAGCTACCTGGTGTCGGTCCTCACCCACAAGGGGATTCACCCTGTTGCCAGAGGGTAATGATGGGCCGGGCTGTCCATCGCAGATAAAATAGCTTCTCAGACCTTAACCTGGACCTGTCGAACGAGGACGTCCAGGGGAGAGGACTGGCTATCTGTGCGTTCAGCAAGTTCCCAGGCAGTTCTTGTCTTCCGGAAAGACCGACCAACACTGTTCTGTTATTCGCAGCTCAAAGGATCCTCAATACCACCCCGGGCTCTAAATCTAACACTGACTCATTCTAAACTTCATTTTCTTCATCTGTAAAATGGGCATAAATATGCCTGCATGGCAGAGGCATGGTGAAGATTAGATACTGTACCAACTGGGATTAGATTTACCTGCTTATAACACAAGGTAACAATGACCTTTAAAAAGGGGGGTGTTTCTCTCAGGCTAAAGTCTGGAACCAGGCCATCCAGAGTGCGCGTGAGGTCTCTATTCGTTAGCGACGTAGACTCTTGCTATTTGTGTATCTGTCCTTCCATTATTAACAAACTGCCTCTTGGCACAAAATGACCGCCGAGGCAGCAGCCATTCTGTCATTAGTCCTGGCAGAGAGAAGGGGAGATGGCAGGCACCTCCCGGCTGACTCAGATCCCCTCAAGGAGCGTTACTGGTAGGTCATCCCAACACTGCTGCTTGTATATACACTCATAGAGCCACAACCTGTTGCAAGGAAGGCAGGGACCTAAGATCTCCCAGTTCGGCATCACATCTTGGCCACCCAAACAAATCAGGCTTCTGTTACTTAAAAAGAAAGGAGAATAAGTGCGGGGAGAGGGGGCAGCCACAGAAGTGGGCTCCCACAGACTTCTATTACTTGGAGCTGAGGACACCAGCTGCTGTGCTTTGACATTCATTGGCCACACCTCCCATGCACTGTACCCCACCGGTGACTGAATATGGTTGGCGGCAAAGTCAGACCCAGTCTCGAGACACAAGGCCCCGACTCCTTTGCTGACTGGCTTTGGCTCAAGGACTCCCTGACAGCTTTCCCAAAACTTCGTGAGACCGAATTTTCCTGAAAATGCAGCGTACACTGGGACACTTGTACCCAACTGTCTCCCTGTGCCCCCTTCCTTTGGGGTCTGATGGCTCTCCTGGCCTTTAAGCCGTCTCGCTATTTCCTTTGAAAGGCATTTTTTTCCCCTAGTAAAATCCTTACACAATTAACCCCATCCTGGTGTCTGCTCCTCGAAGGACCTGGACTAACAAAACCGGCAAGGCAATTCACAGTCTCCAGTGCAGATTCAATAAGGCGTGGAACACCTGCATAACACAGGAATGGGCGTGTGGCGGGCACTCAATAAATAATAGCTGTGTGGGGACAGGGCGGGGGCGGCGGAGGGGGCACAGGGAAGTCCTGCAGAGCTAGCTACCGAGGAAGAACTGTTTATACTTGGGAGGGGGCAGGGTGGACACGGGTCTGAGGCAAATCACTGATTCTCCTTCACCCCCAGAATGTTTCTGTTACGGGAAGATCCGGTTAAAATCAGTGCCCAAGTCAGATGAAAGGGGGAAAATAGACTCTAGAAAGTTATTACAGGGAAATTGAACTACTATAACTTAGCATTAGCCATTTCAGATCCTTTTTTTTTTAAGAAAGGGGTGAAAGGAAGAAGAAAAAAATTAGGGCAGGCCCTAAAACACAACTACACAAAATAAATCCAGTAACCTGGGTCGATATATCTCCTGTTGGAAAAATTTCTCCTAACCAGAAATTACTTGTCATGACGGTCTAAGAACACTACTCTCATGAGAATGTTTTCAGAGTGCAATCCAAAGCCCATGCAAGGCTCTACAAAAATAATAAAGAATTCCAAGGAGAAAATACAGAGTGAGGGGAGACATGATGGAGGGAAAAGTGCATGTCATCTGCAGAGGACACAAAAGTTCCATGGAAGCTTAACCAACATTATGTACTTTGCACACAGTAGGAGCTTAATGAATGAGTCTTCCAGAAAATTAAATGGCTCAGTCAGAGTTATAGCTCACCATTCATGTATCCATTAAAGAAAGAGTCATAGAGGGGCACCTGGGTGGCTCAGTTGTTAAGTGTCTGCCTTCAGCCCAGGTCATGATCCCAGTGTTCTGGGATTGAGCCCCATATCAGGCTCCCGGCTTGGCAGGGAATCCGCTTCTCCCTCTCCCTCTGCACATATGCCCTCTGTCTCTCTCTCTGATAAATAAATAAAATCTTAAAAAAAATTTTTTTGTAGGATGACCATCACGTGCCAGGCCCTGCACTAGGCCATGAGGGTGCCCCAGTGAATAAGACAATTGAGGTCCTTGCCCTTACCACCCTGCAAAGAAACCTTTGCAGACATTTCACGTGGGGACTTCTACTTCTGTCTTTCCACAGACACAGCCTGAATTGGTGCCCACGTCTATCGGATTTAAAGCCCATACACATTGCTTCTAAAATATTTCCTTGCCTCTAAAACCAAGTTGACCCACCCATGCAAAATTACCTCCAGTGCAACCTTGGGTTTCCATGGGCCTCTGCATTAGTTAGCTATTGCTGTGTAACAAACTAGCACTAAAACTTAGCCCTTGAAAAGGACACTTAAGATCTCGCAGAACTGAGGATGGATTTAGCCAGATGGTCTGGCTCGGGGTCTCTCATAGGATTTCAGTCAAGGTGTCTGTTGGGCTGAAGGATCTGCTTCCAAGGTGGCTTGCACACATGACTAGCGAATGAATGCTGGCTATTGCCAGAAGGCCTCAGTTCTTTGCTACGTGGGTCTCTCCAGAGAGCTCCTCATGACATGCCAGCTAGCTTTCCCCAGAGCAAATGATCTGATAGAAAGACAGAGACAAAGAAAGACACAGAGACACCAAGAGATGTCTGATGTCTTCTATAACCCAACCTCAGAAACAACATGCCATCACTCCTCTTATATTCTTTTGGTCACACAAACCACCCCCTGGTATGTGGCCGGCGGAGGGGAAGAGGACAGGACTCCCACCGGGTGTGAAAACCAGGAGGCAAGGGTGGTCATGGGGTGCCATCCTGGGGACTGTGACCACAGCCTCAAGGAGAGCCTCCTGGTCCCAAACTCCACCCAAACCTCAGTGGGGGACAAGTACAAATTTCACTTTTTGAAAATACAAAGGCATGCAGCAGTCAATTCACCGGGTCCTGGTAACCTGGTGTCCGCGTCGCAGAGAACTGTGTTCCCTCATGTACCATCACATCACAGGCCTGCATGGAAGGACCCACGGAAACAGATCCAGGGAAGTCACTGGGTTTTGTTTCGCTGTTCAGTGTCCTCCTTCCTCCGAGGACCCATCCTGGAGTTACCTCTCCCTCTTCTCCAATCCCTTCAACTTTTCATTTTATCCTTTTGCATATTTTGTACTTGTATAATTCCTCTCAAAGCTTTTGTGTATTGAGGTGGAGTATAAAAACATTAAAAAAAAAAAGTCTTTGTCTTAAGACTGATGACTTGCGCACATGCGCCATCTAGTGGTAAGAGTGCTAACTGCCAAAATAGAAACCGGGATTTTTCCTGATTTGTTGGGTTTTTTCCGGGGAAGTAGGAATGGGAGGAATGGAAGAGGAGGGAAACCGGAAGCCTCTCTCAGTGCTTTGTCAGGAAGTTCAGAATGCTGGGCATTTAAGAGGCTCCAGGTAGGGCAAAGGAGCAGGTGATTCAATGGCTAGCATCCAATACGATCTACTGGAATCCAAAGAAGCCAAAAACTAGTGAAAACGCTGCAAATGAGAAAGGCACCGGTGGTAGAAGGGTTAAGCGAAAGGTGTTAGAAAAACGAAACCATGAAAATAGACCGGATTCAGGCAAATGATCACTTGAAAGGTACTTCATGTGGGCTCACTGCAGGCGTGAGCCATTTTTTAAGCCTTCACATTAACAGTAGGAAGAAGAGTCGAGTCTGATGTTTTGGTTTTACTCATGAGAAAACTGGGGCTCAAGAGGCACTGAGCCCCTTGTCCAACAGAGCCTGTTAGGTCCTGGGTGATTCTGAGATTAGCCCTCTTTCCCCAGAACCACACTGCCTCTAATCATACAAAGCAGATGCTTATATGGGCTTTCATTTTGCATAGTTTCAAAATAAAAATCAGATGGTCACATAAAAATGCTGGATCCAGCAGGTTTCCAAGGAATTATTACTCACTGGTTTTCAGCTGCACCTTGGCACACACCCCAGGAAGTCAGGATGGAGGAGACGGTGATGAAACACTGGTTTCATTCACCTTCCCTGGAAGGCGGAAGCCCTTCGTCCACATAATAGGGAGGGATTGTAGAAGCCTGGGGCAGAGAAAGTAAATTCATTCATCCAGTGTAAACCTGGCATCCGCTCTGGGCCAGTCTCTTGGAGGATGCTGCAGTGGCGAGATCAACAATGCACTGGCCATATCCATTTGTACCCCGATGTGTGTTCTTAGACATGACAGCTAAGGTAGAGAGCTTGGATCTGGAGGGCCCTTGGAGATCTAGCCCATGGGTCTGTAGTCTCAGACTGAGCTGTCTCGGACACCCTGGAGTCAGAGACTTCCAGGGGAGTGAGGACATCAAGCTACTATCTAAGTAGGAACCCTATCACACTGGACAGCATAGTTGTAGAACATTTTAATCATCTCAGAGAATTCCACAGGGCAGAATTCTACAGGATAGCAAATCCAAGAGTGTTCTTTCCTGGATTTTCTACATCTGAGTCTTACCAGTTCTTCTAAGCCCTGTAAATACTAATAAAAGCAGAGACTGAAATGAGTCACTGGTTTCTGGAAGGGCTGGAGCCCCACTGCAATGGCTGTTCCAGATCTGATATTCTTGGGGGAAAATTACTTACTTAAGATAGAAGACACCTGGAGGTCAGTTCCTTGAACTTCTCAGGCTCCTAGGGGCACCTGGGTGGCTCAGTCGGTTAATGCCTCTGCCTTCAGCTCGAGTCATGATCCCGAGGTCCTGGGATCGAGCCCCCCACATCGGGCTCTCTGCTCAGCAGGGAGCCTGCTTCCTTCTCTCTCTCTCTCTCTCTCTCTCTCTGCCTACTTGCAATTTCTATCTGTCAAATAAATAAATAAAATCTTAAAAAAAAAAAAAAAAAACTTCTCAGGCTCCTGCGCTGGTGAAAGGACCCAGAATAGGGGCAAAAAAAGAAAAGGGAGCATGAAGGGCCTCACGTTTTGAGGTCAGAAAGATCTAGGGTGCTATCCAAGGTTCCTCATTACCAGTTGGGTGAACTCTGGGCAAGCCTCTGCTCACCAGCTTTCTTGCCTGCAAAAAGAATCTAAGACCCACAATTGTCTGAGGGTTAAATGAGACAATGGATGAGACAGTGCCTGGCCATGAAACGTGCAGATTTCTTACTCATGTCTTCTGCCCCCTTTGGATGCTTTCTACTCTGCTGTGGACAGGAGCCCCACATCGCCTTCTCATCGGGTATCACGTGGAGGCTAGTGATGGCTACCTGTCCCACTCAGTCTCTCCGTGGAAATTTGTTATAAAAATGCCAACTGCTTGGCCTCATCTTCTGCTTCATACAGACAAAGAAAACAAGTTCCTGAGAGCAGCAGCTTAAAGATTAGTAGGCAAACCAGTCACTAGATAGCTAGTGTGGGGCACGCACCAGAGAAGAGCATGGAGGAAGCAATTCTGTGACCAGGACAGGAAGGGCGAATGGAAGTCAGCCTGCTCAGCAAGCACGTGGGATAACGCATACCAAGCAGAGACAAAAAAGGGAGACTGGAGAGCAAGGTAGATCCAGTGATGCGGGTCCTTGAGCACCGGGCCCAAGGAGTTTGACTTGCAGGGAAAATGAAGCCTCCAAAAGGGAGTAAAATCGTATTTGAATTTTGAGAATTTTTCTATATTGCCAATGCTTGCCTTCAAAGAGGCAAGACTAGAGGAAGGGAGGCCAGCCTTTATTTGCTCTACTCGCTCCCTACTTCACGGTGCTCCAGTCACAAAAGGCTTCTCTCGTCCCTTTTTAAAAAGATTTTATTTTTATAATTTATTTGAGAGAGAGAGAAAGAGCAGGAGGAGGAGGGGAAGGTGGGAGGGGCAAAAATAGGGAAGAAATGGGCTCCTCCCTGAGCAGAGACCCCACACCCAGCCCCCCGTGACCCCATCCCTGGACCCTGGGATCATGACCTGAGCCAAAGGCAGATGCTTAACCAACTAAGCCAACTGAGAGGTGCCCCCCTCTCAGTTCCCCAAATCACAAAACACTAAGTTCTACCCCAGGGCCTTTGCACTTGCAGTTCCCTTCGCCTACATTACTCGTTTCTTGGGTGTCACAGAGCTTCCTGTTTCTCGGCTTCCAGGTCTCAGATCGGGTATTTCTTCCTCTCCGGAATCTCCCAGTCTGACTTAGGGCTCCCTCCATCATTCTCTCTCGTAGCACCCTGTTTCTTTTTTTCTACTTACCACAATTTGACATTTTACTCCTATCTGTGTGCTGTAACCACTGTCTTCCCCATTAGACGGTAAACTCCGTGAGGGTGGGGCCGCGTGTCCCCCTCCCCCACCGGTGGGGCCGCGCGTCGCCCCCACACCCCCTTTCAACCCCAAGGTCCCCAGGCGCAATGCCCGGCACTAAGCACACTCCCAATAAACACTGGCGGGATGGGACCGTTCGAATGGCCGGCATGATTATGACTTAACCTGAGGCAGCAAAACCGAGAAAAGGGGATCACCACCACGCGAGGCGGACAGGACAGGCGTGAGGCAGCAGTCAGAATTCGTTCCAGCCGCAGCGAGCGGACGGCACGACTCGCCGTACCGACCCGTCAACGACCTTTTACCCACCACACCCTCAGGCTTCCCTTCAGGAAAATAAGACCGTCACCCCCGCAGCTGGCAGAACGAATGCCCCCCAAGGCAGGCTTGGGCTACAGCCGACGGTCGTGGTGGCCCAAAAGAGGGCAGCCCGGAGTTGAGAACACCGGCAGGACCAGCTGACCCTCCCCGGGGAGCGGAAATCAGCGCCCGATGGGAAGTCCAAACATAAAATGGATCCCCCATACGCGTAGCGCCATGGTTCAGCGTCCCCTCATAACGCGTCCGGGGAGCAACACAGAGGGGGGGGGAGTAATGTAGGGCCGCCATCATTTGTTTCTTTTTAAAATAGTCTTCCCATTGCTCAGCAGATCCCTCTAAACAGTACTTCGTGGAAATCTAAGCTTGCAGAATTCTCAGGGCGATAGTGTAGAAGGGTATCCCAGCATGGGATAACCAGGAGGTGGATGGGCAGACGTTCGCGCGCTGTGCCACCTGGCGGAGAAGGAAGAGCCAGTGTGGAAGGCTCGCCGCGACCCTCCGCCTTCCCACTGGTTTCCGCTCCATTAGGAACGACCCCGGGGAGAGGGGAGAGCCACAAGCCCCAGAAACCTAGGTGTTACTACATTTCCCAAAGGTCTGTGCGCAAAAGGAGGGGAGCCGAGCCCCGACTCTGCTCCCTGCCTCCAGCGTGCGGGCTCTTCTAATCCAGAAGGTTTCGCCCCCCGGGCTCCTTCTTCCTTGCCTCTCAAAGCCCCGTAGAGGCTGGGCACACCGGGTACGGCCCGCATCTAACCAGCTAGGAAGAGCTAAGCCCTGCGGGGCCTTCTGGGAAATGTAGTTTCCGAAGGGACCGTGACAACCGCGGGAGAGGCCGTGAGCCACTATAGCCAATTAGAGTCGAACTGGGGTCCGTCACGTGACCTTTGCTGTCAGCCGTTCTGGGGCTTCGTTTCTCACCTGCTGGAGGAGGGACTCCGAGCTGTGGGCAGGCTTTCCTGCTAGCGCCTGGTCTCGACCTCTGGACTGGCTTCCTCAGGTCCTGAGCTGTCCCCGTTGGCCCGACGCGGCGCCGCCAGCATGTTTGCATATACTTAAACTCGTCCTGGCTCTCCGTGACCTCGTGTCAACTTGCAGGCGCTGTAGGACGTCATCCTGCTCTTCTACCCTGGCCTCTGCAGCCGCCCAGCTGAGCCACTCGAGTTGCTCCAGAGCTTTAGTGAATAAGCCATGAATCGGCTATTGAAACCCATCATCTTTGGGAACGTTTTCCACTACCTGTTCTCCCTCTACCACCTGGTCTTCACCCATGACCGTGTCGCCTCAGAAACATGATGTGGGAGGGGGGCTACATCCCCTAACCTTTCGGGTTGGTGACACCATCATCAACGTCTCCCATCTCAGTTAAACTAAACTCCGTGGGTTGGGATAGCCCTGAGGGGAGGAGGCTTTGAAAAAGCAGAAGCAGGGAATCTGCTGCCGAGACCTCTGGTAGTACAAAGCTTTCGAAGGTCTATCTTTGTTGATTTCCACCTTATTTTCCTCCTTCTAAAAGTGGGAGAAAGGGGTGCCTGGCTGGCTCAGTCCGTGGAGCATGCGACTCTTGAGCTGGGGTCCCAAGTTTAAGTCCCACCTTGGGTGTAGGGACAAACAAATGAGCTTTAGGAAAAAATTAAGAGAGCATGAGAATGAAATGCAAAGCCAAGCTAAATATTAATTATGAGAATCCTAGAATGGCACTTTGGTATGAGAGTGGAAGATATTATACTCACACTGAAGTCCTAAGTAACATGTAAAGAATGCAATGAGAAATAACAAGAAAACAGAGCAAAGATGCTAAATGGATATGTTAATAGAGTTAAATGAACTCAGAGAACAATAAAGTCCTTTAAAAACCCTTATGATGGAAAAGAATAGGGTGTTTCGGAGGCGAAAGTCAGTTGTATGCAATGTTTTGTTAGCCTTCCAGAAAGATTAAGGGCTTATACCCAAAAAATTCCCTTGGAAAGTGGCAGGTGTAAGAGAACCCTGGAAGTGAGTAATCTGGCTTCAGAAAAAGTAATTTTTTAAAAAAGGAGTCTTTCTTGAGGGGAAAAGGAGATCTAAACCAGGTATATTTGGACATTTCACAACCCCACCCCTGACTCCCGGCCGCACCTTGCAGACAGAATCCCATGGAGACTGGATTCCTATTGTCTACACAAGCCATTATGCAGATTTTGGATCCCAGGCTAGCGGCCACACACAGCCTGAAAGTTCTCTGGAGGTTTGCTGTCAAGCACTGGTGAAGAGATTTGGTTTCGTGTTGTTCTCTTCCGATAATGTTTTATTAATGTATATCTTTCATTCCCCTGTAGTATAAGGTCCATTTGTCATGCAAAAACTCCATGAACTGCCATAAACCCTATCTGTAGTGTTTTCATACACTGTGTGATATTTGATAAAAGAAAAGCAGCCCAGGGGGGAGTTAACAATTAACCAGAAAAGACACGACTTTGAAAGCCATCCAGTTTGTTACCCTTCTGCCTGCCAGCCTCCCCACCTAATTCTAAATTTAAAGACTTACTGTTTACTAACAGGAAGTTACAACTATATATATGTGTGCCTCTGGGGGAAATGCATGCAGAGAATAGCCACATCTTTATATGCAAGGCACATATCCAGAACCAAACCAAACAATTCTGGACTCCCACACTGAACATTAATATTTCACGAGGAGAGCACAAGATCCCCAATGAACAAGAAAAGTTACACATTATAGAAAAAGAAATCATGTAGATATCAATTTTCATTAAGGCAGAGCAATGGATCTTCAATTATTTGTGCAGGACCGGTTTGTTTTCACTTCACTGCCCTCCAACACTTCTGTAAAATAAGAGTTTATTTCTAGAAATAAAAAAAGAAATTATAGTGCAATATAGAATATAATCCCATTTTTAATTATTATATTTAACATACATAAAATCTCCGTAAAATTGATGTAAAAGCTGGCACCTGGGTAGCTCAGTCAGTTAAGTATCTGACACTTGATCTCAGCTCAGGTTTTGATCTCAGGGTCATGAGTTCAAGCCCCACATTGGGCTCCACACTGAGTATGGAGCCTACTTTAAAAAATGAAACAAAATAAAAAATAAAAATAAAACAAAATAAAATTGCTGTAATAGCTTCCAAACACTTAGGCTTGATTTTATATTTAGTTCATGGCAGACTAGATCACCAACCCACACTTGTCTAAGGACCATATTTGAATAGCACTGAGATAAAGCATCTACAAATGAAAATCTTACAGAGATATATCACATATCACTCCCTGACTCAAACTGTTTTTATTTTTTAATGTCAACTCTTATAGAAGCCACAACTGTGTATGGTTTAAAAGGTCAACCAGGAGTGCAAGGTTTTAAAAAAAAAAAAAAAAAGTCTTCTGTACCTTCCTTCACCTCCTCCTCCCAATTCCTATTTCCTCTTTGTCCATATTTCTGAACAGTAAGCATACAGTGCTACTTAAGTGACGTATTTCAATCTAAGATAACTGATAGTGAATAGCCATCACCCACCTTAAAAAATAAAGCATCGCATTTACAGCTGAAGATCTGTGTTACCTTCCCTGATTTCACTTCCCCTGCCAGAGAAAAAACATTTTTTAAGATTATTTATTTATTTATTTATTTATTTGACAGACAGAGATCCCAAGTAGGCAGAGAGGCAGGCAGAGAGAGAGGAAGGGAAGCAGGCTCCCTGCTGAGCAGAGAGCCCAATGGGGGGCTCAATCCCAGGACTCTGGAATCATGACCTGAGCCGAAGGCAGAGGCTTTAACCCACTGAGCCACTTAGGCACCCCAACATATGTGTTTTTTATCAGTGTTTATTATTCCCATACATTTTTAAATATTGTTACTAGATATAGACATATCTAGTATTGCCAAATATATTGCCTTTTCATGTTTTTAAGTTTTATAAAAATGGCACAATACTTCCTAAAACTTTTTTTCGTAAGATTATGTTTTTGGAAATCATCCACAGGGGCGCCTGGGTTGGCTTAGTAGGTTAAAGCCTCTGCCTTCTGCTCAGGTCATAACCTCGGGGTCCTGTGAGCAAGCCCTGTATCTGGCTCTCCGCTCAGCGGGGAGCCTGATTCCCCCTTTCTCTCTGCCTGCCTCTCTGCCTACTTGTGATCTCTCTCTGTCAAATAAATAAAAATTTTAAAAATTCTTTTTAAAAAATCGTCCACAATAACATGCATTGCTGCAGTTCATTAATTTCTTCTGATGTCCTGGAGCTCATTATTTGAATATACCTAAATGCATCTACCCCTGTTCTTGTTGATAGAAATTTAGATTGTTTCCCATTTTCATCATTACAGGGTTGCAATGAACATTCTTATAAATATCTCCTCAAACACAAGTGCGGGAACCTAGGATATAGACCTATGTCAACCTATGTGATTCATATACTGGTGAGTGAAATCCCGAGTCAAAGGGTATATGCATCTTTATACATCTCCACCTTTAAATATTGTCTACTTGGTCTCTGAAGTGCTTGTCCAATTCACACTTATTTCATCAGGGTCGGAGAGTTCCCATTTCTCCATAAGACCACCGACATTTGAAACTGTCGACTTTAATTTCCCAACCTGATGGATTTTAAATGGTACCTCACTATGGTTTTGTTTGCATTTCTCTGATTAATGATGAGGTTGAGCAACCTTTCATGCATGTATTAGCCATTCTGGTGTCTTATTCTGTGATTTACCTGTTTATTTTTTATTCATTTTTCTATTGAATTTTTAAATTATTGACTTATTAGCTATTTTTATATTCTGTATTTGAATCCTTTGTCAATTACGTATTTTTGCAAAAAATTTCCCCCCAGTCTGCACTTTGTCTTTTCACCTTTTTAATAATGTCTTTTGATACCTGGGCATTTTTAATTTTTTTTCTGCTTGTATAAGGACTTACGTTTATTAACATATAATGTATTATTAGCCCCAGGGGTACAGGTCTGTGAATCATCAGGCTTACACACTTCGTAGCACTCACCATAGCACATACCCTCCCTAATGTCCATAACCCAACCACCCTCTCCCTCTGCCCCACCAGCAACCCTGAGTTTGTTTTGTGAGATGAGGAGTCTCTTATGGTTTGTCTCCCTCCCAATCCCATCTTGTTTCATTTTTTCCTTCCCTATCCCCCCAAACCCCCACTTTCCCTCTCAAACTCGGACATTTTTAATTTTAAATAATGTTGACTTTATCGGCTTTTTTCTGTATAGGTTGTACTTTTTTTAAAAATTCAATTTAATTAGCATATACTGTATTATTAGTTTCAGAGATAGAATTTAGTGACTCATCAGTTGCATACGACACCCGGTGCTCATTACTTCAAGTGCCCTCCTTAATGCCTATCACCCAATCCCCTCACCTGCCTCCCCTCCAGCAACCCTCAGTTTGTTTCTGAGGCTTAAGAGTCTCTTATGGTTTGCCTCCCGTCCTGTCCCTTTCTGTTTTCATCTTATTTTATTTTTCCTTCCCTAGGTTGTGCTTCTTTTTTTTTTTTTTTTAGGTTGTGCCTTTTGTATTTTATTACATCTGTGCTGTAGCCAAAGATCATATGATATGCTCTCATATTTTCTTCTAGAAGTTTTCCTTTCTTTCTAGGTTCTTGAATTCCACTTGGGTTTTTTTTTTCTTTTTCTTAATTTCACTCAAAGAAGAGCTCCAATTTTATTTTATTTTATTTGTAAAGATTCCATTTATTTACTTGAGAGACAGAGAGATACAGAGAATGAATGCAGAGAGGGACAGAGGGAGAGGGAGAAGCAGCAAACCCACCCCCAGCAGGCAGCCCAACGTGGGTCCCAATCCCGGGACCCTGGGACCAAGACCCAAGCCAAAAGCAGACACCCAACCGAGCCACCCGGGTGCCCCAAGAGTTCCAATTTTGTTTTATTCTTTCCTCTGTGAATAACCAATCACTCATTACCATTGTTTTAACTGTCTTTTCTCCACTGATCTGCAAAGCCACTCTGTCATTTGTATCTGCGGTCCATCTATGGCTGTGTTCCTGAGCTCTGTTCTGCTCCAGTGGTCTCAATTTCTGCCCCAGTTTCAATGCCACAGTCTTAATGGCCACATGTTATAAGTCTTGTGTGCTACAATGAGTCTGCCATCCTCTGCTGCTTTTTCATGTGTGTTTGTGTGTTTTACTATTCTTGGACCCTTCCATTCCCATTTTATTTATTTTTTTTAAAGATTTTATTCATTTACTTGAGAGAGAGAATGAGAGGCGAGAGGTCAGAGGGAGAAGCAGATTCCCCGCCAAGCAGGGAGCCTGATGCGGGACTTGATCCCGGGAGTCCAAGATCATGACCTGAGCTGAAGGCAGGTGCTCAACCAACTGAGACACCCAGGCGCCCCTCCGCTCCCATTTTAGATTCAGCTTGTCCTATCCCATTCCCGAAGAAACGTGTCAGGATTTCTACTGGAGTTCAAGAAAATCCACATGTTCCTGTGGAGAATTGACCTCTTTATCATATTCACTTTTTCTGCCCATGTCCCAATATATTTTCCTGTTTATTTAATTCATCTTTAAGATTTTTTCTATCATTTTTATAATTTTCTTCATAAGGTTTTAAACATTTTGTAGATTTATTGGAAAGTATTTTATACTTTTTACTAGAGTCCTTTTAAATGTTATTTTCTTTAGAATTCAATTTTTTCTAGATTTGTTGAGGTATAATTTCTTTTTTAAAGTTGTAAATGACATCTTTTTTTTTTTTTTGGTAAATGACATCTTTTTAAAATTATACTTTCCAACTCTTTGTGTCTAAACCATAGTAAAACCATAGAACTGCCTTGTTAAAGTCTCATATTAATCCTAATGATCTGTAAATTATCTTGGCTTTTTCAATGTAAACAATCACATAACCTGCAAATGATTATATGGAAGTGATATGCAATTGACAGAATATTGAGCTTGCAAAGCTGTCCACATCCCAACCCCCCAAACCTGTGAATATACTGCCTCACATGACAAAATGTACTTCATAAAGGTGACTGAAGTAAGGGTCTTGAGATGGGAGAGTTGCCTGAATTACCCAGGTGGGCCCAAAGTCCTCACAAGGGTCCTTCTGAGAGGGAGGCAGAAGGAAGGTGAAGGCTATGTGATGACAGTGGTGGAGAGAGACCATGTGACGGTGGAAACAAATGTTGCAGTGATGCACCTTGATGATGGAGGACGGGGCCCCTGGCCCAAAAAAAAAAAAAAAAAAATGTGGACTGTGCCCAGAAGCTGAAAAAACAAAGAAACAGACTCTCTAGAGCCTCCAGAGGGAACACAGCCCCGCTGACACCTTGATTTTTAACCCCCTAAGACTAACTTCAGATATCCAGACTGCAAGAGAATAAATCTGTGTTGTTTCAAGCTTCAGTGTTTACGGCAATTTGTTACAGCAGCAACAGAGAAACTAATACAGACGTGTCAGAGATAAACTTTATGAGACCTATCTGGTCTGAACTCATTATAATTCTGTTCTGTCATGTGTGAGTTTGGTGGTTTTAGACCTGTAAACAGGAATCTTGGTTCCTCAGAACAAGACAGAAGCTCTTTTCTCCCTTTACAATCTTTGTATCATTTATTTCTTTCTCTTTTCTTCCTTTTCTGCCTGGGAAGTCTCCCCAGATACAATGCTGAACAGAAAGGTGTTAGAGGACCCCCTTGTCATCTTCCTGATTTTAAATAATATATTTTTAAAGATTCTATTTATTTGAGAGAGAGAAGAGAGCACGAGTAGGGCAAGGGACAGAGGGGGAGGGACAAGCAGACTCCCCACTGAGTAGGGAAGTCCAATGTGGGACTTGATCCCAGGACCCTGAGATGATGACCTGAGCTGAAGGCAGACATTTAACCGACTGAGCCACCAGGCGCCCCTAAATGATATATTTTTTAAAGTAATCTCTACACCTAACATGGGGCTCAAACTCACGACCCTGAGATCAAGAATAGCAGGCTCCACTGACTGTGCCAGCCACGTGCCCCACATCTTGCTGATTTTAAAGGGAATATTTCTAATACGTCACCATAAAAGTATTCTATTGGGGGAAAAAAGTATTTGCTATAAAATATTGGTAGAGAGTTTCATCAAATTAAAGATATTTCCTTCTCCCCATTGGCTAAGATTATTATTTTTTAAGTAGGCACCGCACTTACTGTGGAACCCAGCGTGGGCCTTGAACTCATTACCCTGAGGTCAAGACCTGAGCTGACATCATGAGATGAACACTTAACCAACTGAGCCACCCAGGGACCCTTGGCTAAGATTATCTTTAACATAAATGAGTGCCAAATGTTATCAAGTGCTTTTTCTGTGCCTAGCAAGGTAATCATGTAGATTTTCTCCTTAATCTATTATTGTGATGATTTCGATGAACACTTGAACACTTTTTTTTTTTTTTTTAAGTTAGATCAACTTCACTTTACTGAGACAGAACCAGCTTGGTTCCCATCCATTGCCAACATTTTAACCAAAATTTTTGCATCTATGCTTATGAGTGAAACTGGCTTTAAATTCCTACCTTCTGCTATCCTTGTCTGGTTTTGGTTCAGGGTTCGATAGGCTCACAAATTGAGTTGGGAATGTTCCCTATCCTCTTATTTTGGTTGATTCTTTTTATTTTGGAAATCAAGCATTTATTCACAACTACAAAAGATAGAGATTCACTTTTCTTAAATTCCATACACTCTTGCCTACAAAAACACTTCTACTGCCCTCATCCTCCCTATATAATTATATCATAATTTTTGGTTCAGTCAATATTCAGCATTATCAGGATTATGTAAATATTATATACTAATGAGCTGTGTAGATTATATTTACTTATCCTTTCCTATACAACTTTTTGTTTTCTCTAGAGTAAATAAATGGCTTCTTTTTGCTTGTTTGTTTGTTTTGGCTTAGTTTTCTATGTGCCAATCAATAATCCTTCCCGAAACTATTGCATAGTACTGCAAATCTCTCAATTCACCTAAATATTAGGTAAGTGAACAATTGCATGTTTTTTGTTCTCCTGGAGTTCTCTTATTCTTTTGCTCTAAACTGTCCTGTCCTCTGTGCCTGCTCCCGGCTGTTTTGGGGACTAACCCCCTTTATACTCTTTTTGTCTTATTTCTGTATTAGAATCCTTGTATCCTGGGGGCGCCTGAGTGGCTCAGGTGGTTAAGCATCCAACTCTCGATCTTGGCTCAGGTCTTAATCTTAGGATCGTGAGTTCAAACCCCACACTGGGATTCTTGCTGGGCATGAAGCCTACTTTTAAAAAAGTAAATAAAATAAAATAGAATCCTGTGTCCTGGTTTCCAAGGTTTCCTCTTTCTTGATTTACTGGCTCATTTTGGTGGAACACAATCTTTCATTTAGAGATGGGGTACATGGAAGATAAACTTTTGAGGCCTAACTTGTCTGAGTTTATCTTAATTCTGCTCTCTCATTTCTTGCATGGATTGGTGTGGAATTCTAAATAGGAATCATCTTCCTTCAGAAGCTAGAAGCTACGTAGTCTTTTACTTTCAGTCTTGTCAATGAGAAGACCAAACAGTTCTGATTCTCAGTTTTTTTTGTACGTGAGGTGTTTTTCCCTGTCTTACTGCTTTTGTGATAGTCTCTTCATGTCTGATGCTCTGAAATTGCATAAAAATATGCTTTGATATAGATTATTCCCCTTGTTGCATTGGACTTCAAGGGCCTTTAAAAAATTTTTATTTATTTTAGAGAGAGTGAGAGAGAGAGCACAAGGTGGGGAGGGGCAGAGGGAGAGAAAGAAAAGCAGACTCCTCGCTGAGCAGGGAGCCCGACACAGGGTTCGACCTTGCCACCCCAAGATCATGACCTGAGCTGAAACCAACAGCTGGATGCTTAGATGTCCAGGTGTCCCTGGACTGTTAGGGCCTTTTAATTGGGAAACTCACATCGTTAGTTCAGGGAAATTTTCTCATATCTTGTGTGTGTGTGTGCCTATGAAAAAGAGAACTATATAAAAGAGTATGACTGATACAAACCATGAAACATAGTAGTGAAAAAGAATGCCCATAAACTCACCATCCAACTCAGGAAATAGAATATTCCCAATTTTTTGAACCTCAGAAGAGAGCATAGAGGATGTTCTCCTCTGATGCCAGTCCCTACCTTCCTCTGCCGCCCCCATGCCCTCACCGCTCACCAGCCACAGAACCAATCTCATGTGCTTTTTTTTCTAATTCACTTTTCTTTATTGTTTACTGTATATGTATGTGTTGCTAAACTACACCTTGCTTACTTTTGCTGACTTTGGAACACCATAGAAATGACGTCACACACAGAAACGACATTCTTCTGTGGTTTGCATCTCATTCAACGTTGTTCCTAAGAGCCATTTATGCACATGGCTATTGTTCATTGACTTGACATTGTAATCTAGCATTCTCTTGAGTGAAGATACCCCAGTTTCTTTCTCTCTTCTCCAGGGATAGACATTAGGTTATTTCCTTTTGTTGGTTTATTTGTGTTTGTTTTTATTTTCTATCATGTCTCTGGTGTAATCATTTCTTTCCCTCATTTTCTCTCTGAAATTTACATTAATTGTGGGATCCTCTGGGCTGAGCCTTAAATATTTTTACGTCTTCTTTCCTGTTTTCTGTTGCTTTGTATTTTTCTTTTACAGTCTCAGAGAATTCTTCAAATTGTATCCTAATTCATCTATTGAACTTCTTACATTTCTACTATTATATTCTGAATTTTTAAAAAAGATTTTATTTATTTATTTGACAGATGGAGATCACAAGTAGACAGAGAGGCAGGCAGAGAGAGAGGGGGGAAGCAGGCTCCCTGCTGAGCAGAGAGCCCGACTCAGGGGCTCAATCCCAGGACCCTGAGATCATGACCTGAGCTGAAGGCAGAGGCTTTAACCCACTGAGCCACCCAGGTACCCCTCATATTCTGAATTTTTAAAAGTTCTTATTCTCTGGATGTTTCTTTTTATAGCTTACTCTTCTGTTTTCTTAGATACGAGACTCTGGGTTTCAGAGGCCTCCCCATGGCTAGCTGACTGCCAGACGCGATATTCAGTTATATGATGAATAGAGAGGAATTCTCCACAGGTGTGTTCAGACCAGTGGCATTTCTTGCAAAGGGCCGCAGAGAAAGGAGATGCTGAACTGAAGACATGGAATCAGACTCAGCAGGAGCAAAAGTCCCCTGGAAAAGTACAGACGGCCAGATCTGGATGAATCTCCCCCATCCCGTGCTCCGTGTTAGGAGCGTTCATTCCAGGGGAGGCAATACTTGGTGCTCATAAGGAATGGCCCAGGAGAGCCGAGGCCACTAGCAGCCCCTGCTTGGATCCAAGGAATACTGGTATGACTCCAGCACCTGAGGCCAGATCCCTAAAGTGGGAAAATAGCACCTTTCTCATCCCCAGAGCACCCCTGAACCCCAGAACCTGTGTAACAACACTGGCTACCTTGCTTCCCACATGAAACAAATGGCCACAGACCAGAGAGATGCTAACCTGCCCCTTGCATTCAGATGGGGGTGAATCTGAAAGAGGGGAGTGCAGCTCTCCTGTGTGGCCCAGGCTCAGCGGCCCGGGGTGGGGACATTGTCTCAGAGACAGCTGAGTAGTTGCCGGTGCAGATTCCAACAGGCAGATCCCAGGACAAGGTGTGATTGCTCACTCTAGTCTTCTGGTTGTGAGTGCCCCGCAGTTAGGCTGAAGTGAAAAGAGGCCTAAAAGAGGTGGGAAAATGGGAGAAGGGCCTGGAAGAAAAAGCATGCTCTGGACCGATTTCCAACACCACCAAGCAGTTCTTCACTTAGTGAACACTAACTGGGCATCCCACCCTTGAACTCAATTCTGACGCTGTCTCCGTGGAGAGAGCAGCAGATCCCACAGGCTAGCGGCTCAGTCCGACAACACGTCCCCCAGTTCAGACACTGTAAGTCCAGGCTGTCACCTGGACTCCAGGCCAACTGACTATAAATTGAAAGTTTCCACAACCTCCTCCCCGGGTGTGACTGGTTTGCT